>NC_054740.1:62437097-62795855 GCF_018143015.1 Lytechinus variegatus
ATCCGGAAGACTACCAACACCGACCTGCCAACCAGTTCGTCTTAGGCGTATTTAGTACGTTTTTGCAACTAAAATATGGCAGTACACTTTTTCTTTAAAAAATATAATTTTTGTAATAAAAAAAATATATGTATATACCGTATGGGCACTAGTATTCAACCCGGCAGAATTCAAAGATTTTGACATATTCCCGAAAATATTTAGAACTTGGGAATTTATCTTTATTTCATACCTTTGATGTTTTCAGGGTAATCTGTTGTCAGTATTTTCTTTATCAATCTGTCAACTGTATGCGCGTAGGATCGAATTATGCGCCGATGGCCTTTTGCACTGAATTGCACTAGTATTCAACCTAGTGAGGATAGACAGCAAATCTCAAAAGGGCTTAGATTGCTAAATTAGATCTAGATCTATGTAAGTCTCTGGCTTTGATTAATTCCCTGTTTGGTCTCATCTCAAATGGTCTAGTCCATAGTCGGATAGGACAAGGGAAGATTGAGAGACAGGGCCATCTTTCATCGCTAGGTTGAATACTAGTGCAGACGGGTTGAATACTAGTGCCAAAAATCATCGCCGTAAAATTCGATCGCCCGCGCACACAGTCGACTGGTTGAAGAAAAAAATAACGGAAAAAGAATAATCAGCATTTTCTCTTCGAAATAAGACGGGTCTGAAATTCAGGTAAATTCTGTATTTCTATATATTTGAGGAAACCCTCCAAACGGGTTGAATACTAGTGCCCTTACGGTATTTTTTTTACAAAATCGTAATTTATTGAGAAAAATCATCTCTATATGTCTCTATTTCATAAAACATACACAAAATATGGTTATTAGATCAATTTAATTTCAGGTAATTTTTTTTTCAATCATTTCTTAAACCAGGGTGAAGATATATACACATGTTTCAATGTTTTTTTTCATCTGCAAGAGCAGTGTGCATTTTAGCTTGCATTTTATTATGAAATACACTTTTTTTGGGAAAAATACATTTTTTTAAACACAAAATACAGTTTTTCATTCCCAGAGGTTGGCAAGTCTGCCAACAGTCCTTATCAGGACTACTTTACATGGTGCATTATGGATTATAAACCCGTTGCAGAAAGAGTTGCAATCAAACGCAATTCTAAAATTCATGCACAACTTGATTTTCAACCAATCAACAGCGCTCATATTTTACTTGCGATTGATTTTTTGACTTGCGTTTAAACGCAACTCTTTCGCATTCATTTCGGTTCATTTTTATTTTCCAGTCCTGGTTCAAAGCATACAAGTGCAAAGACTGTGCAGTGATGCTGATTTTCTAAGAATATCATCTAAAATTCAAGTGGTTGAGGATTTGGGATGGTGCCATAGAAGGCTACTAGTTCATATTCGCTTTAAAAGAAATTGAGATAGCACTTAATAAAGACTGATAACAAAATTCATAGATGTCAAAGATTGAATACAGCTATGCTACAGTCCTGGTTCAGAGCATACAAGTGCAAAGACTGTGCAGTGATACTGATTTTCTAAGAATATCATCTAAAATTCAAGTGGTTGAGGATTTGGGATGGTGCCATAAAAGGCTACTAGTTCATATTCGCTTTAAAAGAAATTGAGATAGCACTTAATAAAGACTGATAAAAAAAATCATAGATGTCAAAGATTGAATGCAGCTATACTACAGTCACACACTAAGGAAACCAACCAATACTGTATCTTTGGGAATAGGTTTGTTGGTTTCACTGGTATAACTTTGCCATCAGAAAAGGAATGAATTTTTGATGAATGAATTAGATTGAAATTAAGATGAAAATAGGGAGAAAGAATTTACCCCCCCCCCCACTGCAAATGTTACTTTGATGCCTTTGATTTTTCTCGGAATGGTATTCTGAAAACGTTTTTATCCTGTATCATTGAAACCGGAAGATACAGAATCATAGTAAATGGGTATTCAAAATCTTAACACAATCTTATCTCTGTATTAAAAGGACCACCCCTTTAATTCAATAAGCCTGATATTTGGATATTACCAATCAAAACATACTTCACAGCGTTTCTTACAAAATAATGTTAACGGCACTCTAGATGGGTATAAATATTGAAATTACTATATTGTTTACACCCGTAAACTGCAATTCATTTTATACAATTGGGTGATATTTTATGCATTTTTCAATAACCTCGTGAAATAAAAATTTTAGACAAACTTTTGAAACAAAATGACATTTTAGCTATTTTAAGTATTGGAGTAAATGGAATAGGAGTCTTTGCCTTGCATCACTATGACATCACCAATGTGCCAATTTGAAGTCTTCACGACTATACCGTATAGTGATTACCATTTTTTTTCAGTAAAAAAAAATCATAATTTTCTGATTGTTTGCACGATTCACCTATCTACTTGTCTGATTTTTCATTTTCCTCTAAACACAACTTTTCATTAGGATTTATCCCCCTTCATTGCATGAATTCTGAATAAGCCATGGCTAAAATCAAGGATTCAGAAACCACCTTGTGAAATGGAGCTTTTTCAGTGAATAAGATTCAAACTCTGGTACATAAACATGAGAAAAATGAGACAGGTCATATAAATTACACAATACAGCATCATTTACAGTTTATTGATAGTTAATATCTCTCAAATTGAATGTACAGTCATTTTAAATATTCACAAAATAGACAGAATCACTTCTTTGACAAAGAAGTGAACTGATAGGCTTATAGATATGAATAGATATATATTCTATGGAAACAAAAAGTGATGCATTAATAGTCACATGGGAAAATTTCTTTATTTCTGTACAATGTCTGTGAAAAACTGGATCACTTTTTACACCAGATGCATAATAAGTTACAAAGTAAATAGCAAGTGTTTTCACATTTTATTTACAAATAGTACATGCTACATGCTATGGAAATGGTATTTCTTTTCCTCCCTATTTATTATTTTACGATGCATAACTACTCACTAGAAATAATTGCAAAAGGGTACAAAGAAAGATAACCAGGTTGGAGTTGCATAAAGCTGTTAGTAAAGGCCATCGCACACCTTACGACCCGACTGGTCGCCGACTGGCTTGCGACTGAGTGAGGGGAGATGTAACGTCACAGCTCTTGTAAGCTTGAGCGTCGCAGACCAGTCAGAGACAAGTCGCAAGGAAAATCGGAAGGATTTGACATGTCGAATCCTTATGACTGGATCGCAAGCTCAATCCAACCTCCAGCCAATCAGACAGCAGAGTTTGGTAACGCGTATTATGATAAACGCGCATACGCAGTAGTAAGCACAAATTCTCAGATCCAATGCCAAAAAGCAAAAAGCGCATGCGTGAGTCGCAGATCGGATCGCAAGGTGTGCGGAGTCGAGGCTTACGACTGCCTTGCGATTCATCTCCCCTCACTCAGTCGCAAGCCAGTCGCCGACCAGTCGGGTCGTAAGGTGTGTTGTGGCCTTAAGTTACAAGCAACTGTACGAGCGAATGGTGAATCTTTCTTTGTGGTAAATTGTGTGCACTGATTTTCATTGGTGTCCATTACGTTCCTGTGAAAAGATCACCCGTCGTTCGTTAAAGTCGACTGTAACTTACAAACAGCTTTATGAAACATCCACCTGAATTACAATGTATTTCATGTTCATTCAGTATATTGAATTAAAGTTACACTGTATAATCTGATTTGTAAAGGGTGGGGGTTCATCTCTACTGCTGTTCATACATACAACTAAAAAGGTAAAAAGGAGAGTATTTTTTGCCTGTTGCTTTGCTGAATTTTGGGTATCTTTACCCCCAAAGAGAAAAAGTCTCAACTTTTGTGTGACCCTTAACGCCTGTTAGTTTGTGTCCTTTGCTTTGCTGCATTAAGGGAATACTTAGACTCATATTTCAGGGATTCACGAGGCACACCTCTTTCAAAATATAACTAGAGTGCCCAGGATCCAATATAAGTTGATTCGTGTTGATCCATCTTGGAAGGGGGGGGGGGTAACTTAACAAAGAAGCATGTGCAGGGAACATGTCCATAAAGTACTAATCTGAAGATTAAAATAAAACCCAAGGTTTTGAAATCACATGGTCATGCATGTTCATGCATGTGAACAGCAATAGGCTAACCCCCCTCCCATCCCAAAGGTGCATTTAAGCATTTCAATGCATAGTTTTCTTATAAACAGCACAAATAGAAAATAAAAATACGTAATGAATTAAAAATGGATGGAATTCATCAAGGCTAGCATAGTGTCTAATTCTGACACTTCAACGTTGTCAGTTATCACATTGCATCATACGGGAAGATAATTATTGCTACACAACTACTGAGAATACGTCAAAGACACAATCTGTGATAGGACGGATTTTATTTCATGCAGTAAAAGAACACATTTTCAATTTCAGCATATATATTGTACACTGTTAGTCAGCAGTGCAGATGCATAGTGTGATGATTAAGACGCAGATTCTAAAATTCATGAGCTTTAGGCAGCTCCAAAGAAAAACAGTTGCTGTGTGCTAGATGCTCCACAGATAAATTTTGGAAGGAATGAAACTGCACAAGAAGAAAATGAATTCATGTAGTACATAATAACATGCAGCTAAAGTAAGACCACCTCCTTCCTATGTCTACATTGTTGTCTACACAGCTATTGTTTTTTAATTGCTCCCCATTATAGCATTTCAATCCAATTTCAACTTTTCTCTTTGCCAACGAATTTGAAAAAACATATTATAGAATGGGATTCAGGGAAATCCAGCTTTGGCTTTTCTGCTACCACAATATGAAGTGTTTCTCCTACGGATCAACCGTTTGAGATTTGCAACAATCAGTCAAAACTGGTTTTTGTTCAGATTCAAGAATTGATTGACTTGTCTGGTTTGGGGCAAAATCAGAGACTGGCGCATTTTCCGTCACTGCTTGTTATCCTTAGTCCCACGTTAAGAACTTCATGAATTCTGCATGGCTGATTCTACCATGTTCGTCACCACACTCTTCAATCAACTGTAAGAAAAGAAAAAAATAAAATACTTTGTAATCACCAACTAGAAACCATCACACATGAAAACATCATAATATCACACATTGAAAATGAGAGGTACAAGTCAAATAAAATAATCTTTGATAAAAGATGTTATTTAAAACATTTCCTCATATCAAAATATATAGTTTTCTATTAGAACACCTGACTTTGAAACAAGTAGATTTGTAAAAACCTGATGGACTGTACACAACATAATGCTGAGCTATATGTCATGTCATTTGTGAAAGCTTTGGGATCCAGATAAAAGAGATACTTACCGCTTGCATGACATCATCATCTAGGGGTAGATTCTGCTTGTGGCAGGCGGCCTTGAGCTCATTCACATCAATGTTTCCTGAACGGTCACGGTCGTACTGTAAGAAGGCTTCCGTCAAGGAGGTGAAGTTGATGTAGTTGTCCTTGCGGAGTTGAGACTTGACCTCTGCTAAGAGCTGTTTCAGGTCGTTTGGCCTGGTAAATGTGACATTCAGTAAATGCTGTTATTGTATTGGACATTTGGATAATGAACAGCTAAGCTCAATACATGTTGGTTTATTTGGAAACTCCTATATAAATATTAAATAGTTTCTTACTTGAGAGACAAGATCAAACAATTTTAGGTTACCCAAAATTGCATTTGAGTCCTCATATTCCATTTTAAAATTGATGCCTCGTTGCTCGATTTTGCACAAAATGGCAAAATCATGCAGTGAAACTACATTTTTTTATAAGATTACAATTTTTCTTGATACCTTTATTGGCCAGACTTACATGCATCCTAATGAAATTTTTTTTACAATAAACATTTATAATTTTCAATTGCACTGGGCCACATAATTAGACATTTCCAATTTTCAACCTAATTCATTATTTCATATCAAGGTATAATTTTTGTGCACACAACTCTGCATTGGTATGTAGTAAGGATGTCACTTACGATCTCTTGACAGTCATGGGGGCGCCCTTCTGCGATGCTAACGTCGCTGGTTTGGAAGGCAGGCCCATGGACCTGGTGGCTTGGATGCTATGGATAGTCTTGTCACAGCCTGGAAAGTCTTGCTTATGGGCCTCCAGGTAGTGAAGTACGTAGTCATCAGCATCGGTTATGATGAACCGATGGCTAAACACCTCGAGACAAGAGCCAATGGTCAGGTCCTAAACAATTACAAGTAGAAAAGTTAGAAAAATTAGTTATAATATTTGGCAAGGAATCACACCCCACCAAGGTGCTATGTTAATGGGTACCCAGAGTCATTGTAGCTTGTACAGTATTGTGAAAATTAAATCTTTTAAAATCATTCATAGGCCCTAAAGCATAATTATTCTTAATCTTGCTTGGAAAATATATACAAGGGGATTTCATCCCGCCCCCTACTTGATATGATTGATTGTTCAGAATTTAAATAAAAACTCCAACAAATTTCGGAATCCACAATGCACACACACAAAAATCATGCTGTACATTGAACAATGGCATATGAAATTTAGTTTAAAAAATCAGGCTTAAATTCAAACTCTAGTCTAAATTTGTTGTTTGACTGTGGATAACCAATTGAGCTGAAAATGTTACATGGTATTTGACAGCACATTTGGTGTTCACTTCATTCAAAACTGTTTGGGAATGATAAATAAAACAGTTTTCTTCACCATTTCAGCTTGGAAATAGAACGAAATGAAAAATTGTGCAACTTTCACATTTCTTACACTTCCAGCTTTCCATAACTGAAGCCCAGATTTAGACCATGGTTTCTAGTAAACCAGAGTTTAGAACATGGTTAGATAACCAGTACTAACCTGTGGGCCATAGAATAGTGGATTCTCAGGTGTTGAGCCAGGCTTGGTCACTCTCGTTCTCTCAAGGAATGTACCGCTGATGATTCCCGAGTTACGGACAGGGGGCTCAAAGATCTTGATCATATCATCTGCCAGACGATAACTGATGATGAACCGACGACCTTTGTCCTCAGGTCGCACAGAATCCTAAAAAGGCGCAAAAGAAAAAAGTCAAAGATCATAACCAAACGGAACATGATCGCAAGAGAAGCTGGCAAAACAGATACGAACATTTAAGCAATTATATTTTTTTAATCTCTTAAGTATTTCCTAAAAATCTGGTCAATTACATAGGAGTTTGAAATGATTTTTTTTTTAAACCTGACATGTTTGCATGAACAAATAGGGTGAATTGATTCTCTTAAATGCATTATATGGAATAACTCTCAGACAGGTCAAAATATTGAAATTATTCCTTTTTCAAAACAATAATTGATTTCAAGATCACTCATAAAGGCCTCCCAGCCCACTTGGAGAATCAGGTGAAAATATTTTTCCCTTTTTCCAGTCATGCAAAATTCAGGGAATAAAATTAAAATGAAAAAAAAAATCAGGGAAGGGTCATGGAATTTTGACTGGCTCAACAGTCAGAAGTAGCCAACAGTGTTTCATACTGCAAATAGTTTGCTGCAATATCAAAGAAAACATGTAAAACTGGAAAGGATTTGGAATAATTTTCATGGAGTTTGAGACGTTATCAAGGAAATTCAGGGAATTTTTGTTTTCTTGAAATACCCTGCCATGTCAAATCCTCTACACACTGTATTGATGGGATGATGAACTTACCATGACGGCTTCAAATCGAAGGATCTTATGATCGTTCTCCAGCATCTTGATGAAGTCTTTCTTGGGCGGCTGGGGAACCAGAGACAGGCAGGACTGCAGGGAGTCTTCATAGGAACCAAAGCCATTGTAAGGCGGCAAGTCCTGCGTGAAAGAATCAAAAGATAAAATATAAGATCAGCTCTTCTTTTGTGTCCATCATTGACAAGTACAACTGAATGTCAGATATTTGGCCAGAACTTGGTACATGGCACAGCCTAGCACTTCAATGACAAGTGAATGTGCATTCATAAAAGTCTACCTACCACTAATATGTTTCTGCTTTTCATGTGTAGTTCTGAAAAGACTTGTGAATAGAACCATTTGAGTAATTTGGCTATGATGTACATTGTGCAGCCTATGATAAAAATAAATTTGTAAGATCTTAGAAGTGGGTGCTCCAAGGAAAATATGACCTCCGAGGAAAACTTGACCCGGGAAATCAATTGGAATCGTGTCTCTCGCGAAGATGGCAAAGTAGTTTACTGAATTAGAATGCTGAGTTAAATATTTGGATTAAGTACTGAATTGAATACTGGCCTTAGAAATATTTGAACATTTTCAGACTCTTACCATCTTGGCGAGCTTTCTGGCTTCCATAGAAACCTGAACAGGGCCTGACTGAGAGACACCAAGCTGTTCCATATATTGCTTTGTGAAAGCATCGGCATCGTAGATGAGGAATGGTCTGTTGTAGATGTAAACCGTCTTGCCAATGCCAAAGTCTGGAGGGCTGTACCAGTTCTTGATTTCATGGTTCGAAAGCTCCATAACCACTGCACGGAAAGAGGCTGTGAGAGAAAATATGGAAGAGAATGAAAAAGGATAGTCAAATATTGAAGTATATGTATACCACAATTTATCATTTCTTAACTTAAAAATGCAGGCAAAATGAGAATGATTCATGTGCATTGCTACATCAACACATAAAGCTAAAACAGCTTTCTTAAGCCAAATAAATTGCAAAAATGTAATCACACGAGGATCAATATTTTCCTACCCACTTTCTCCGTATGCACCCAATCAATATGTAGCTTATGTTTAATATTCAGGATTTCAACAGTTATAATTCCTCCTCACATCATTTTTTCTATCAGAATCAGGCATTGCTCTGAACCCAAATAAAAGCAAAAAGAAATGTCAAGTCTGATTACTAGCACAAAAATTCTGCAAATTCCATTTCAAAATGAAACTGGGAGCAGTACATAATAGCAAATCTGACACAATGCATAAGCTGACTTGAGTGAAACTTACAGTCAACATTGTCACGGTCTTTTGGAACTCTTTGTTTCTTGAGGAACAGTGGGAAAGGATCTCGGCCGTCGTTGGGTTCGTGGACCTCTCTGACCTCCACTGTATCGTCAACAAGGTAGTACTGTATGATGTAAGGTCGTTGCTCACCAAACATGCTGCTTCTATCATCCCAAACACAGAAGAAACGCAGAACCTGAGGACCAAGAATGAAAATTATCAAAGTTATCAATTCATAAGTTCAAGTGCTTGCACCATTTCTGATAATTGAGGAAAACCTAAATGTTTATATAGTATATCCATTTTTTTATATCTATTATTCTATCTATTTCTTTGGTAAAATTTTGATTTTGCTGAATGACACACTACCAATAATGATGATGATGATGATGATGAAGATAATGATAATAATAGTAATATTAATAATAATATTCACCAGAATTGAGACCTTGCACGCAGCAATACCGTACCTTCCGATCGAGTTCCAAGAACTGCTTGAGTTTGTCGAATGTACTGGGTGTGGTGAATGCCTCGATGGCAGACTTCTCCTTGCGAGACTCTGTATGGGGATCTGAAGGGGTAGGCGCAGGGGGATTCAGCTCAATCCCTTCCATTGCCATGTATTCCTACAATGAGAAGAAAACCCCAAAAACATTTAAGTATAAAGAAGAAATCTCCATCAATATGCATACAGTAAATTGAATGGGATTGAGATTAGTTTCCCATCCAGAGCTGCCAACAATAATTGTGATAAGAAAAAACATTTTACAATTTCTTTTAATCCTATTTTTCTTTAAAATTTTGAAAAAACATACCAACACTCTCATTCTTACAAGTTTCAAATATTCAATAATATCCCTTTTTAGTGTCACTTCCCCCTTAAAAATCCTACTCAAAAAGATAATATAACTGGCATCTCTGCCCATCCCATTAAAAACAAAAAAAAACAACCAAAAATTGTTTAGGGCTTGTTTTAATTTTTCAGGGCTCTATTCAAGTTTCCCAGGACACTTTTGGACATTTTAAGGGCAAATTAGGGGGTGTCCCATGTAATTTTATTCCTCGGTTGTGAACACTGATTAGCTGTCCATGAAACTGTGCTTGATTTTCCCCCCAATTGTGCTCAAAGACAAGTCTTGTGGAAGAGGCCCCATGTAGGACAATCAAGAGAAAGATGGCTTACCGCTGTCCACTTATCACAGTCTGTGATCTGGAAAACCTTGCCGTAGAACGTGACCTGGATGTCAAGATTGAGGTCCTTCCAGTGCCAGTGGTCGCCCTGGTCGTTCTTGGGCAACCTCATGCGTTTGATCAGCTTGCCCTGGGGCATGCCACTGTTCTCTATGTGGGGTTCGATGACCGAGATGCTGTCGTCTTCCAGGTAGTAGTAGATGATGACGGGACGGACGCGGTAGTATTCGCTGGGTGACTCATGGACGGTCTGCTTGTAGAATGCGTTGAATTTCAGTACCTAGAAAGGAAATAATCCATGTGTGCAATTATTTCAATACACTTCTCAGTTTTCACTTTCCTTTGAAGATAAAATTTATATGCTTACACAAAACAGTGAGATGAATTACTTTCTACGAATTCTTCCCATTAAAAGTACAAAAGAAATATTTTAAATTCAAAGAGAGAAAAGGATTGAGGAACAGAGACAGAGATGAACAGAGAAAGGGAGAAAGACATAAATGAGAGAGCAAGAGAGAATAATTGATCAAGTCTTCCCAGTAATCAAAATCGAGGGCCACTCAAGAGCAATGTAAAAAGTGCAAGTACTTCCCTTTTTTTTCAGCAGTAATAAATTAGTGACATTAATAAATCCAATTGCTTACTGTCTACTGAATGAACTTTGTTCATTGTTTTTACTAATTTTTCTTAATGTACATCCAAATCCCAAACAGATTTATACAACATAAATTATCCAAAGATATCAATGTACATGTACATCAGCTGCATTTTTTTTACGGTTACAAAGTCATCCACTAAGAGCATCCTAATGACAACTGTCTTAAAAGTTGTAATGCCTGTAGGAATCAAACATTACATTCTGAAATTCGAAAAAATTTGATACTTTGAAGTTTCCATTCAATTTTGTTTGATCGAAAGAAAAAATAATTCATCATATCATTTGATAAATGTACAGTAGGCTACATGTTCCAGTGACATGAGGACCATCTTACAATAGCAATGAGCAACAGAAATCATAGACCTGAGAAACAGAGGGATAACTACATGTACATGTATATATAAATTCAAACTTGTTGAAAGAGGATGTCCATTCCAACAGAAAAGATTACTTGAATTTATGCTTGTTGAGGTGGACTTACTGTACATGTACCCTTTAATAACTCCAACAGTTTGACTTTATGGAACTTGTAAAAAAAAAAATAATCAAGGTTTATCATTATTGATACAGCAGTATACAGCCAAACTAACCTTTTTATCAAAAGCTACGTGTGCAGGGATAAAATCTTCTGGTGGTGCTTGCTTAGCTTGTCCATATGTCAGTGTTGGTCTTTTGTTATTCAGTTCATCTAATTCTGAAAGAGTGAGTTGATTGACTTCCAATGGTTCGCCTCCGATGCCGACCTCCGGCCTTGCGGGCAGGGCATATCCATTTTTGTAGCCGAGGGATTGGGATCTGTGAAACTTCCGTTGCTGAAGGGATTAATGATAAGAATGATTTTAATAATGATACGGCCGTGCACTGCCACTAGACTTGAATCACCATAGTAATCTGCATTAAGATTTTATACAGGCATTTTAATGGAAAGACAAGCAATCAATTGACATTCGTAGCAGGCCCCATGGCAAGATGGTTGGGCCGAATGGAATAAATAACACTAACTCAATCATTATCAGCCAAACATCCCAGCAGGGCTGCTCGTGCCTGGCCCTTGTTGTCAGGCATCAGACGTTATGCAGTGGTTTGAGGACTCCGTGATCATATTCACTTTTATGATTATGATCAAATGACAATATCATACATTTGATCACGGAGTCCTCAAGGCTAGGTTTTACCAGGCAGGCTAAGCTAAGATTGAATGTCAATAAAGGGCCAAAGGCTTAGTTATATGATGGGGGGGGGGGGAGTTGGGTGTCCGGGTGTCCGGACACTTCATATTTTTGAAGCCTTCTATTTTGTCTTTGGATAATGTCCACTAAAAATATGAATTCAATAGTTGAAATCATCTTCTATTTTGTTCTCTATAATCATGATAATATTTCCTAACATTTTGTATTGAAAATTGATGAAACTTCACTTGTAAATTCTTCAAAATGACTTTCTAAAATCGATTGTCCAGACACCCAACCTGTCCGGACACACAACAACTGGGTCTATACAGTAAATGTCATTAAATTCACTTTCAAATTTTCATAGAGACAAATATGGTAGGGCCTACATATCTAACAGTTAGATCTTCATGTAGATCCACACACAATTAGATCTAACGTAAGGCCTAGAGCCTACAACTTTTTTTTTTGTACAAAAGAAAATCATTGCTATCCCAAACAAACGCACTGGGCCACAGTCACACACACACGAGTCACGAAAACAAGAAGGCCAGGTTCTTTAAATTTTAGTGTCAGAATGCAGAATCTAATTGTTACTTTATGAAGAATAAAACAAATTAGCAAAGCATTGATCTAACGTTAGTGTTCATGACTGCATTCAATCATCATAATCAGATCCATGCATGTGTTTTCAGAAATTCCCAACTTTGTCTGACAAATGAAAGAGACACTGCCTAAGTCTTTTTTTGTCATCAAATCCACATCTCTATTTTCGAGCTTCAAATGTTCAGCAAATTTGCACTTACCGTTGGGTCTGTAAAGGTATTTCCCGGTAGAAAAGGAAGAGCCATATTGATATTGTTTCACACTTTATCTCCAGTTGTTGCCTGTGTATTATCAATCACGAAAAACACGAAACACACACGCGTAGCCTAGCCGGATAGTATATATTTTGATCAGGGAAATCCTATGAGATTGAACACAGTCATTTACACGCGTTGCTAACATCGGGGTCGAGCTTGGCAGCTGGGTTGCTATGTAAACAGGTATGGACGAATGTACAAGAACAAACTATAGATGGCGCTAAAGCAAAATTTTAGCGGTGGTCGGATCCACACTTTTTTTTTATCTACCTCTGGTTCGGGTCATGAGGGTTCATTGAACGTTGAATACTCTAAAAACACCGGGAAAAAACAACCCTAACGATATAAGATGGGGAGCGAAAAAAGGAAGAAAAAATTATGTCAATTTTAGATCATTATTTCAAGTTTCAGGTGTCCAAATCGGTAGATCGAAGCCAACAAATTACACTGTAAAAAATGAAGTGCTAATTTAGCACTTACAGTGCAGCAGCTTGTATAGTGACTGCACTATAATAATAATAATAATAATAATAATAATAATAATATAGGGTATTTATATTGCGCACATACGAGAGCTGATTTTCTCTTTTAAATTTGAACTAGAAAATCAGCACTCGTAGTATTTGTTTTAAAAATATTTTTTTAGTAAAAAAAAAATTATCATCATACTTCTCTCATATTTTGAGAGAAAAGCTAAGCCGGCGTTGGCGGTGTTCAAGGAAATTCTGTAAAAAAGGGTTATTGATTTTTGCTGATATTTTCTACCAAAATTGTTTGCAAATTTATGACCGGATTGTGAGAAGACTGTCGGAAAAGTCTAAATGACAATTCATCTGGACAAATCTTCTAATTTATGTCAATTTAACTTCTTGGACTTATTGTCATGGGTGTTGATCACGGGGGGGGGGGGTGGGCATTGGGGATATATCCTCTCAATACTTCTGGTAGGGTGGTCTATGTTTTCATCGAGCATCATTATTATCTTATGATGAATCCTATTATGACAAGTATGATAATGATGAGAAAGAAAATGACGATCATGATCACGGGTGATTGCAGTATATACACCATAATGACCCGCTAATTTTTCCTAAATGTCCCTATGTTTCATGAAATGAAACTTTTTAACAACTTGTTTAAAACTTTAAACAACAGTTGTTTGAGTGATAAACAACATGCTTAAAATTTTCAACAGCATTGATTTTACAGTGTCCTTTCAAAAATTGTTAAAAATAAATGGCTGGAGAAAGAAAGAAAATATCTAGGATGAAATAGAGTAACTTGTTCAAGTTTATGTTATACATGATAATAAAAAAATCCTCTCAGCCGGTGCATAGAGTGTCGACGGTTATTTTACCACCCTTTTCAATATCACTACAAGACTTTTTATTCTTGATCCAGATTTATGATATAAAGTAAATGGAGAATACACACAAATGTTGTACTTTTTAATATCATGGAAAAAAATTCTTACAAAATAAGATTTTAGAAGATTTTTTTTGTGTGTTGACAAAGGTCTCAAAATTGTACTCGCTCGATTCGCTCGCTTACAGCTTGATATAAAGTTTGCCGTTAACGCCACTGACCCCAAGCGCCAATCTTGTATACACCGCGCCACCGGGTTCCCCAGGTCCCCCGAAATGAATAAAGGCATTCATAGAAATGAAACATTAATGTAACTTGTCAATGACAATCATGACATGCAACTGATCTGTATACCACATAAGTCATTTTGCATGGCATCAAACTTCAATAATGCAATGTGCTGGAATAAAAACTTGATCTCATAGGAAATTTGTTTTAATTCGACGAGTTCTCCCAACAGCACCTCTGCTCCATTTTGTGATGTGAAGACTAATAGTAATGATTAAAAAAATATGACAGTCAGAACAGACGCTAATCTGAATAATACCATTACATCAACAGGGCTTCGACGATTAACCTTTGGAAACAGATGAATAGATCACCGACCTTTTGATTGATTTATGTTGATGTATATACAGGGGAAATGAAGTATGATATTGTGACTTGGTCATGTAATTAATTTTACTTTCTCCTGAATGGATTTTGTTAACGAGCAGAATTACTGCTTAGTGCTGATAGCAGGATGATCGCATCTTTCATCTGGGGGGGGGGGGGGGTGGTGATGCAAAAATGAATGAACGATATACCCTGATGTTTCATTATAGTCGTCGGCAAATAAAGTTGTCTGATCTAACGTTTTTCCTTGAATGTGATAGGCTGCGAAGCACATATCTGATCACTGTCGGATATTTACGTTAATTGTCGGATAAAACATCCGACAAGTTATTTCAGGCAACGCTTTCCGTTGGAGCCTACATTACGGTTTCGTCAACGGACAATCTAGGTTCGAATCAGAGTTGATGCTACCGCTCGCTTCCAATAATAATCAAACATGAAGTTCTAACATAATTGTCCAAAATTAATATTGCCTTTCTTTTAATCAAATGCTGAATGCTTACCAGAGGCTTGTAAGACATAGCAACAAATAATTTGGGCAACTGTTAGATGTTGTAGTCTTTTATCGAAAGTGTCGCCTGGTTCTCCAGGGAAGAAACAAGGAACAGTCAAGGAATTCGAACATCCATCAAGACAGAAGCAACTTTTATTGTTAACCGCATCATACAACATCGATCAAGTTATTGTTATCATAAACTCAGATGGCCTGAATGAACATCTCCGCTTTTAAAATGAGGCCATGAATTAATGACTGTCAATAATATTTTAACCTAATCATGCCCCCGATTATGCCCCATGTTAATAGGTCTTAAATGTGTCATTATTATCATGACCATCATGGCGAAGATCGGGGGGGGGGGGCACTTACTTTGACGAGTGGATACCGTGCGCGACCCCCAAAACACGTAAAAAGGATGTCTTTTTCAAGATAGGGCACGTTACGTAGGTAACGTGCATAAGGGTGTCAAATACACAAAAATAATGAAAAAAGGGTATCTATTTCGCTAGGAAAGCTATACGTCAAATTTGCGGGGATGATAAAACAAAATTGATATGTTTTATAAAGGATGTCTTTTTCCCCGCAACACGTGTTTAGAGTCCAATTTGCGCGAGGTGTAGAAGGTGGGGCCGTACTAAACCATATGGTGTGTAAAGGTAAACCGATGACCGACGGACCCGTGAAATAAAATATCGCTGTACTTGTTTAGGGGTTCATTTCAGGAAATACTTACTAAGAGTATCGTTATATTTCCAATACTTGTTAGGGTTTCAGACGCCAATACTTGTTAAGGGGTGCATTTTCAGAATATGGAAAATACGTGATTGGGTGCTTTTCGAGACCCCATGGTCGCGCATGGTATCCACTCATCAATGGAAGTGCCCCCCGGGGGGGGGGGAGATGTCGCTATATATTACTGTACCACGGAAGTTGCGAAAAAGGTTAAGATGTAAAGAACACATACATGCGAGGGAGAAATTTCTATCAGTAATATAAGTGTTTGCAAATTTATAGTTGGTTCCCCCCCCCTCCGCGCCTCCCGCTTCATAACAGGTATTTTACGTAACTATGGTTGGTAGAGTGGCCAGCGCAAGGTGGGTTACCCCCCCCCTATCGCTTCTTTGGTCACGTCCGTTTTCGGTGGTACTTCCATCATGAAAAGGGAAATCTGCATCTATTGTGAAAAATGTGGATTATCCTTGAAAAGGGTCAAGGAACAATATACTGGTATTGAACTCTAAATTTTGTTAGGAACCGGACATCCTATAAGCCAGTTCGTAGTTCCTTTCTGCGCATGATCAAAAGATTCTACGCATGATCAGAAGAAGGTCATTTGCACTAAAGTGCCATGGTGCTTTAAAATCTAATGAGATAAGCACCAACTCTGATGTCTTGATTATTCATATATTTTTTTGAATTGTCGTTTTTATTTACATCCACAAAAAACAACAATGCTTCCACGAACGACTAGTATTTCACAGTTTGTCAAGTGCATTGTGCAACATGCTAAGATATGCATTCAAAGTAGGAATGCAACAAATAAGCGTTCATTGGTGTGCTATTCTGGTCACCTGGTCTATTCAATTCCTTCATCCGCTATGTTAGGCAAGCTTACGTAATATCTTGCTTTGAAATCTGCCTATCATGATGAAAGAAATGAAAGGTCATTTGACCAAAATTGCCCATGAAGTAATTTCGAACTGGTCTATTCATGCATTCAAATTCTCCCTCTATAATTCCTTGGAGTCATCAAAGCAAGGGAAAAGTTTACACTCAGGGTTTATACACACAAGGATATTGGTGTTTCTGTCTGTTATCTGTACTAGGGCTGTTTTATCTCACTTCTGCAGGTAAGCGAGACTGTGGTTCTTCAAAGTATTTATTACAGGTTTGTGTTCCAACATGGCATGCCCTTTCTCCACTCCCTGCGTACCACTGATATCAGTACGGGCACTGAACAATCACGCGGATTTTGTAGGTCGTAGCCCCTGTAACGGGAAGGGTAGCAAGGTGAGTTGCTTCTTCATTGGAGAGAAACCGAGAGAAACTGACAATGCCTTGTAATTTTGCAAATGTTAAAGGGAATGCTATGTCAGGGATCATGTATTGCCGCAGGCCCCTGCATCTTCGATCTACTTTGAACCGTTGCAAAAATCATCGGCAAGAATATCATCAAAACACAGTCAAGTGAGTAAATAATTCAATTGGAAAGATCATGAAGATGATGATAAGATACTGATAAAATACATAGAAAATAGTCTGCGATGAACCATGCAAAATAATGCTGCAGTCATTTTCCCCTACGGCGGCCGTACGACGAATCGAAAACAGCTGTTCATTTTTATTCCAACCACAATGTAGCTGATACAAAAAAATGTTAAAACGGCTGTTTCCGACTCGCCTTTTGGCCGCCGTATCGGGGAAATATGACTGTGCCATATATATTCAGTGGCGTACCGAGACTCAAGCATGGGGGGGGGGGGGGGCATCAGCAAAAAATTGGAGTCACTTATCAAAATGCAGGTATACTGACCTAATAGAAACATTTTAAGGACTATGCCTTTGGTATCTCATTGATCTAATAATGCGAGCGCGAAGAAAATTTGTGATTTTCAGACCCCCCAAAAGGGCATTATAAGCAAATGTTTGTAATAATTTATACGTGATGCCTGTCTCACTAAACAAAATATGCGAGCACGAAGCGCGAGCTGAAATTTGTGAATATATTGACTCCAAACAGGGACATTTTAAGGACTATTTTTAAAGGAATTCATGAAGAGCATACATATCTCACATTATAGTAATCTAATGCGAGAGCCAAGCACTTCCTGAGTTTGTTAAACTTACACGTAAATACATGAAGCATTTTTTGAAGTTATCGTAATCACTAACATGATACGTTTCTCACTAATCAATAATTGCAAAAGCGAAGCACGAGCTGAAATTTTATGAAATTCAGACCTGAAGAGGAGCAATTAATATGATTAAGGCTTGTTTGTAGGATGCACTTAGACCATACGCATTTCACTGAAATTTTTTAATATTCAGGCCAGAAAAGGCGAAATTTTCGGAACATTTTTTTAGGAATTCATGAAAAGCAGACATATCTCACCAATCTACTAATGCGAAGGAAAGCACGGACTGGAAATCTCTATATTCAGACCTTAAAAAGGGGGCAATCACTTTAAGTAGTCATGAAAAAGAAAACATATGTCGCTACATAAAATAATAACTCCAAGTGCGAGGAAATATATCTGGTGTAGATGTAGACCTATTTTGCTATTTTGACTTGAAAACGGAATGTTTTAGTAGAACAGGATTATAATCTCATTAAACAGACAATGCGAACACCAGCAATGATGAACACACAGGAACTTAGCACATTATGCTTCATAAAGTTATTAGAATTTTTCATATGTAGTATAACATGTATCTAATATGATATAAATATAACATAAAATAATTTGATCACCCACTACGTTTCTCTTTCTTTCTACCTCTTTTTCTCCATTTCCACCGTTTTTTTTTTACAGCCGATGGGGGCCCCCGTAGTTACGCCACTGGCCATAATGCATGTGCAATCGCCAAGAGCAAATATCCGGACCGGGTCATCATGGTCATGGAGTTATACAACCCATCTCTTACTTTTTTAAAAATAGAAATTATTTTTTCTTTTCATTTCTTTTCCAATTTTTATCCCCTTTCTTCTCTCCCCATTTTGGTTCAGTACTTGAAAAATCAGAGCCGGAGGAGGGGGGGGGGGGGCAGAATCGTCCTTGGCTTTACTTGCTAACAAGGTGCAATATATTTTGAGGGAGGAATGTGGCTGCCCTATGTGGTTCAGGGGGGGGGGGTGCTGATCCAACCTTTAATGAGGAGTATGTGAGTGAGGGTTTGTATGGATGAAAGTGTGTTTGACAGAGAGAGAGAGAGGGGGTGGGGTGGGGGGGGGGGGAGAAAGACATGGAGAGAGGGAGGGAGGGGGAGAGAGAGAGAATGTGGGATGCTATTGGTGATACAGCTGTGTGGCCATGATTTGGTTGAAAAAATCTCCTAATCCTATTAGCACAGTCGTACGGTGTGAACGCCAACACAGCGACCTTGCACGTGCTAATACTTCCATCCATCTATTAATATTTCCCCATCAAGCGTTAATAACTAAAAGTCATATTTCAAGACGATCTATTTCAATGAAGATCTTCTTTCTACGTACTGCCCTTAATTTGATTTATTACCAGTACCATGAATGCCAGTGATTGCTTGACACAGTAATTAGGATATCGAAGCATATTTTGCTCTGGCCTTGTAGAATCTGTTGGCTACTGAGCGATGAAACTGTGAAGAATATCATAAGATATAGGAGAAAAAAAAATCGATGGGCATAAATGCCCCTTGTATTTCAAGGTCGTATCTTAGCTAGCAAACTTAATTTATTTTATTCGGTATTGTTGTAGAAAATAATGTCACCATCAGTAGTCATTTTTTGAATGCACTGAGCGCTTGAGCTCAAGTAGGGGTGAATTAAGTTGCGCCCTGTATAGGCCTGTGGACTAAAACTCATGTGATGTATATTGATGTTTTTATTTTTTTTTATTTTGCCATTTCCTAGGTTTCACTAAGAAGATGGCGGGAAATAACTAATATAGGCCTATATTCAGCTGACCATGACTACTGGGTCGATGAAAAATGAACTTTTTCTTTGATTTGAGTTATCGGTTTATTCAATTTCCTTATCAATTTCTAACATCTAAACACATCAATGATAAACCAAAAAATAACAAAATGATATTGAATTCAGGACTAAGATAAGCACGAAAGGGAATGGTGTTGGCGCGAATAATCTGGCTAAACTGAAGAGCGCCATTATATTCCAATAGTGCCATACTTGGACAGAAAACATGCTCTATGAAAAAGTGTATTTTTGACTAATATCATGAATTAATCAGCTTTGAGGAACCACATCATTTGTGATCATTTCAATCGCTAAAATACATTGACGAAAAAAATAAGGAAAGTAACAATAAAATAAACAATATTAGCAGTAATAATGATAATAATGACAATAAGAATTATGATATTATTAATATCAATAATAATAACGAAAACAATATTGTTAATAATAATCATAATGATAACAATAATAATAATAATGAAAATGATAATAATAATTATAATGATAATAATGAACAATAATATATGATAATAATAATAAAGAAGAAATGGTGATAAAAATAATAATTATAATTATAGTAAGTCTATTAATACTTGTAATGAATACAGATATATGTTTACTGAACATTATAAAGCATTTTACCACTTATTTTACTGATACCTAAACAAACAGTCAATTTCCATGATAATAGGAATGCTGGAGGGATGAAGACAAACTATACGAACATCTCGCAAGAAGTTCACAATCATTTTATTTGAAAAAGCCAAGACGGTTTAGCCCCTAGTAAAGATTTATGCGCTTCATTGAGAAAGTAAAAAGAAAAGAAAAAAAAGAAGACGCGGCAGCGATTGCGCCAAACTCCGCGATGGTGTTTGGAGATGCATTCACCTAAGGAGTTATTGCTTTTACCGAATATTTCACAGTACATGCATGGACGCATCATTAGACAAGCAAAACAGATGACAATTATAGATTCTCACCGTATATTTTTCCCGCCCTTTGTTTTTTTAAGGGGTATGTTTTGAGGTGTCAGACAGAGCATGTCCTCTCCGTATATCATCACCGAATCGGGGGAACAGGTACGGCTGGAAGACAATTTTCATTTCACCGCATTTGATTTGGTGGGTAAACAGATATTTTCTTCTTCCAATCTCCTTAATGTTTGCAAACTTAATTTTGTGTTTTCGACCCGTTTTTATTTTTTCGCTGCGTTTGTCCTACGCCGCGTTCGATTGGATTTGCAAGGGAGGGTGAAGGATATGGCGCCTCGAGAAAATGTCGCTTTACACCGACTTTGATGGGTTAGCAATTTCAAAGTGAAGAAACTTCTTTTCTTATTTTCCTCTTCTTGTTCAATATTGACAAGATTAATCAACCTGCTCTATGTTTTACCGTGTGTCTTTATTCATCGACTTTTTGAAATGGGTGACTTGTTTCTTTCCCATAATTCATTTTGAATGTTTGCTGACTATTAAATCGAGTCATTTTAGCTTTATAACATAAAATTTTTCTCCCTAAATTTACTCTTATAAACTTTACTCCTAGACTCTAAGCAGTAAAATGCACGTAAGGTCCTGATAGCGTTAGAAAAAATTAAATCTTTAATATTAGGATAAAAATCTAAATCTAAATTATGATCTATGAATTCTGAACTATGCACTATTAATTGAAATTGATAATAAAAATTAAAATGTATAGATGACTTTCGAAAAATTTTCAGAAAATGAATGAAAGCAGTATGATAATCAATTTGCGTTGGGTATAATTTTTTCCTCATTTTGATTATGATTGCATTTCATAAAGTTTAAATCACTCTCTATGAAGTTGCCATTGTTTAAACTTCTGGAACAGCAACGCTTCTATTGCGGCTTCTATTGATCTCAAAATGCAAATAGGTACCTCCCGAATGACATTGATCATTTAGATATTTGTATCGATCCAATCTCAGTTTCTCCTTCATGAAAACAGAGAAAGAACCCAGAGAATGTCCCATTCAAATTTAATCAATAATGGATACGGTATAGCGAACCATCTCTTTGCCATATTCCAAGGCTTTATCGTTGAACACAGAATTTAAAAAAAAATTAGAGAAGACAAATAAAGCTCAACTTCAACGTAAATAGAACACCTAATACTAATATTAAATAATAATGGATGCAAGATGTGCATGCTCAAAACAAGAACTAGAGATATTGATATTTCATTCGTCCTTTGCCTCTCAATGACCGTCAACCATCACGAACGAGCTTCAATCACCCCCCAAAAATCAATCGTTTAAAAATCAATTGGAATACAATTCCGTTTCCCGCCCTTTGTAATTGTCGTGTCAAATGACTGAAACTTTGTCGCCAATTTGATGTCACATGAGCGTTTCCTTCCGTCTTTTGACGATGTGTATATTTCGAAATTATAGTATGACATCTTTATACCTGTGGCATTTGGAATATGTCTTTGTTTGTTTCGTTCTTAAATTCTTTAATAATTCGATGTTTGTTGAATTTAGAACTGACATGCTGAAGAAAAAAATGGATGGTGATTAAAAAAAAGAAATCAATGATAGTAGTTCGTAATGGTCTTGTCGTTTACAGACAGAAATATTGTAAAGATAAAAAAATACGTTTTCTCAAAGTCCTGATAAAAATTTGTGGTTAAAAAAAAACAATATTCTGTGTTCGTGTCTTGATGTCAATTACCAAAGATGGAACAGGGTCATACAGAAATATTGTAATGACGTTTTGATAGTAGATTTTTATCCGACATGTCCGACAAATAGAACGAAAAAGTAATAAACAAGGAATTGTTGCAAACGAAACACCCGCAAAAAGAAGAAAAAAAAAACAGATAACCATGGTCTCTTCGTATTAGGAGCTGTGATTAATTTTAATTGACTACACTTTATTCTTCTCGGTATATAGGATAATTTCTAGGAGAGAAAGAGAAATAGCATCTCTAAACCATGTATCTCCGAAACAAATGTTAATTAGTCTATTTTGAATTCGCGAGAAACACCATTAATTACAAGTCGTCACCGATCACCTATGCTTGCTGTTTTCTCCGACACCACGCGACGTGTCCAAAATGAAAATGAAATAATTAGTGACCCTCGTTTCTACCATTTCATGGAAATGAGGGGTAATATTTTGCTCGCTTTTATTGCTAATGCATTTCTTTATTTAGCGCGGACAAACTAATGTCTTGTATTGAATTTTAAGTTATCACCGATAAGCATGTGTGATTCTCCATGACAATACCTCTAACACTCTTGTTTATTCTCTCTTGAAAGAGTAGTGGCGAGAGGTTCATAATGGACATCCCTTTCCTTCCCTCTAGTAATATGTATAAATATATATGCTGTGGAAGAAATTGGTGAAGAGAACAATAGTAGGCGTAGCTTAAATCAAGGTTCCCCAGAGCTACCTACCCTTTGGAAAAAAATGTTCTCATTAATTTCTTTTACAGCATATTTAGATAAAAAGAGTTGCCTAAGCTGTTGTACATATGTAAATCTCTCTTGAAAGTGTAGTGGCGAGAAGTTCATAATGGACACCCCTTTCCTTCCCTCTAGTAATATATATAAATATATATATGCTGTGAAAGAATTAGTGAAGAGAACCATGGCAGGCGTAGCTTAAATCAAGGTTCCCCAGAGCTACCTGCCCTTTGGAAACAATGCTCTCTTCGTTAATTTTTTTTACAGCATATTTAGATAAAAAGAGTTGCCTAAGCTATTGTACATGTATAATTTCTTGGGGTCTTGGAAAGGGTGGTGCCAAACGTCATCGCAAGGTTCTACGAGACAACATCCAAGGTTTGTGTTCGTGATACCTTGGATGTTGTCTCGTAGAACCTTGCGATGACGTTTGGCACCACCCTTTCTCTCAAATATATGAATATAAATACATGAATAAATAAAAATGGTGATGGGCTGGTTCTACACCAGAGTGAGGAGATAAACCCCCTCTACCTCCCTAGTTTCTACCTTTTCAACCTTACTCCTATCTTTTACATTCTTTCCCTTTTCGAGGAATCCCTTACTTGCTACATTTTGCCACCCCTCCCAGTATGGTTTCACGGTGCCTGCCCCTTGGTATGGTCTAAAATTCTATGATGTTGTGGGGCTACATCACACAAATCCCTATCGCGAGGTATGGGTGCAGGTAAAGGGTTCTAATTTCTCTTCCATTTCTCTATTTATGCTCGCATGTGGCTCCTAGTAGCTGTCTGTATGCAACAGCGACCACACCCCTTTAATATTAGGGCAGATCTCATCTAGATTTGGAAAAGGACTCAATAGAAAAAAAATCAGGCAGCATACTACGGTTTGGAGACGATCCCTTTATACAGAGGAAAAGAGAATCAAGAAAAATCTCTTGAGATGACACCTCTCATCTTGGGCGCATGCATTAATGTTCACATTTTCCAAGACCATACCGGCACATGCAGACTGACCCGAGAGGAGGACACGTTGCTAGATAGTTTGTAAGTCACAAGGTACAAATTTCCGTCCTTAGTCAATAGTCCCCGCAATAGGCCTACTTCTTTGCAGATGAAGGTCAAATTTGGGAGTTACTGCAGGCTACTCACCACCTTGGATCCGACGCCGACAAGGTACGAAGCAAGAATTCATAAATACAACCGTCGAGTCAACAAACTAGCTACTCACCAAGGGTATCAACGATCGCCCAATGACTTCAATTTTCACAACCAAGTTAGTGGAAAGCCACTTTGATCATCGCCTCTTCAAGCCTTCACCCACTATAAACGATGATAGCAAGGTTTTTCGAGGACATGCAAGCAACCATTTACGCTGAACAGATACGTTTGTCATCCTAGGTGATTTCAATGTAAAGGTCGGCCGCATCGACCATGCACATCTGTGCATTATGTAAAGGTGTCTCAAGGAGAATGGACTCGGCAAATGCCATTAATCTCAAAGCTCAGCATCAGGATTTAGCCACCCAGGTGCTCACAGGGAAAGAAGGCACCAAAATGTCTGAATGTATCAAAACTGAAGAAGAATTCGACAAAAAACTGTAACCACAGACATTTTGCGCACATGATATTGAGTTCCTTTCGTGATATTGTCTCTGCTGTTGCATCTGATGAGTTCCACCACACATACGCACAAGGACATGATCTTCTCGGCATGACCAATCCAAGATTCTAATCTCTAATGGCCTAGGGGTAGAGAAATCAGGTTTACCGTGCAGTCGCTCTGCTCTCTTTGCTGTGTGCCAGCGAAACCTTGATAGTGTAAAGCCGGTATGCCAGTCAGCTGATCTCCGTCCACATAAGATGCCTCAGAAACTTATTCTACATCAAATGAAAGGACAAAGTGCCAGAAGTTCTGCAAAGAGCTAGAATGGAGAGCAATTCATGTAACAATCACATGCTCCCGGCTCAGATGGACAGGACATGTCCACAGAATGCCAGACGAGCCTTTGCCTAAATAATAGACTGCTCTAAGGTGAGCAGAAAGAAAGGAGGCTCTCTCAAGAATTTCAGAAGAAACGCTTCATCAAGTAGACTCTCAGTTTCCCTGCAATACTGTGGCATCTACCCGCACACCTTGGAAGAAACAATACATGGTCGTTAAGCCTGGCGCACAGTGGTGAGGGCTGCTATGTCGGGTAACGATTTGAGACGTGTGGGCCAGAAAGATAGAAACGCCAGTGTCAAAAAAGTCGGAACAAGCTATATCTCTCAGCCTGCTCCACTACCAGCATTTGCTTGTCCACATTGCACAATACTTCTTTTAGACGAACATTGGTTTAATCAGCCAATTGTAGGCGTGTCCTTCAGGAACATGATTGTGATGCAAAAGTTGTGGCCAAATTTTGAAACGTTAAGAATCTGAGTCAATATTTGAGAACGATATAATTCTTTTTTGCTTAAACTCGGTAATATCTAACGACTTTTCCGATTTCCCTAGTGGTAGACATTCATTAAAGATAACCTTGTTACCACAATGTCGTCATGTGTTTCATAATTTTAAAAGGCCATTCTAAAAGTCTCAAATTCTGACATACGTCTTTGTAAACGACGTGTAACGGATCGCTTTCATTTTTCTCTCGGGGTCAGGCTTTTATTCGAAATATGAGTCTATTCTTCTGTTCTTTGTTTTCAATTTCTTTTGTTGTAATTTTATGCTCACAGTGTTCCCCTATGTCTCAGTTATTGAATGCCGAAAATAAAACTTGCTCGCAACTGGAATGAGGGGAACATTAAGCAAACTATTCTCTATAGGAAGAACAATGATTTGAAAGCTTATTTCATTTTGCGAAATCTTCCAAGACCACGATTGCAGATTGTTTTCGGATAAACGATACCGTGGTGTCCGATTTAACGCAATTACAATGCGATAATCATACTTTTCATGTTTTGAGGCATAACATGGAACGAGAAACGCGTTCATATTTGGCTTAAGTAATTGCGCAGCAATTCGATATAATGCATGTTCTTTTTGTACCGCGAATGACGAAATAAACTTAGTATTAGACGTAGTTTTATTTTCAAACATGTAAGTTATGCAATTGTTTCTTTTGTAAATCATCTTAAATCATTTGAAAGCTTTGACGCTTTGTAGATTTGCTTTACATCAAGGCTCTTATTGTGTATTTTTATGATTGGAAAGTATGATGTTTATGATATATTTTGTGACATTCATTGATCACAAACAAAATTTTATTTTTATGTATCTCCAAATATCGAGACTATTGTTCTGCTTGATCCTGATAGACGACACTGGTCGTGTGGTCCAGTGGTTAGAGCTTTGGAATCACAGTCGCAAGGTTGTAAGTTCGAATTCCCACTCTGTCATTGTCTCCACTTTGATAAAAAGGCCCCAGAGTAATATCTGTCCTCTATAAGGTCAGCAATTATGACTGATTATCCTAGACGTAAAAGAGTATAAAAGAGTATAAAAAGTGTATGGTCTCGACACATTCAAAAGTTACCTGAAGAAGCGTCTACCGTAATCAATAGCCTCGTTCAGACGTGTGTTCGTAGTCGGAGTAAATTTTATTGTGTATGGATAAAAAATTCCAAAGATTTTTCTCTTATCACGACTCCGAGTAGGCTGTTTTGGTAGGAGGAATAGTCGGAGTACTACTGCCTCATCAGGACATAGTTACTAAGACCAAGATACTACTGGTTCTTTCCAGGAGCATCTCGCTATCACGACTAGCCGGTTGGAGTAAGTTGCCCGCGTGGACAGCACTCGGAGGATCTGCTTACCACCTCGCGTAAACACTTCCGGGATCAAAGTGCCATGTTGATATTTCGCTTAGTACATGAGTGAGGTGCAGTTCAAAGTAGAAAGCTCGGTTGTGTAATACTTACAAGAAAATGGAGATGAAAATTAGTAATGGAAAGAAACGCGGGGCGTATTGGGGAGAACGGGATATCATGGCTTTAATAGCTGGGGAGAGCCTAAAACCACTCCAGAAGTTACTCCGTTCCCCTGTATACGTGGTCTTGGTAAGATAAATATCTTTAGAATTATCCATGCCCAATAGAATTTACTCCGACTAGGAACCTGTACGTCTGAACGAATTGGTCGGAGTAAGGTCGGAGTAACTCTGTCCACACGGGCTCTACTCCGCCCTTTCCTCCGACCTTACTCCGACCAAAACAGCCTTCGTCTGAACGAAAAAATGTTTCCTATTCTTATTTGTCGTTCACCCACCTTTGTTCTTTTTCTTCTTCCTCTGCCCTTTCTTTCATTGCGCCTCGAGCAGTCTGCAGAGAGGATTGAAGCGCATTATGAATTATATATAATTCAAGCCCAATGAGACCTGCATCATCTGTAGTGGATTTCAGTATTACCTAGCTCAAATTTAATCAATTTTGAATTTGAGAATGAATTTTAATTAGTATTATATAGAAAATACAGACAAAAAAACAGGAAAACATATGAGTTATTGCAAGCCATAACAATCAATCGTCATTTAAGGTCATCATACCTCTCCGAACACTTCACCCATTTTCTACATATTTAGACAGTTTTAATAACCGTGATGAGCCTGTCTGGCGCGACTAAATTTCCCATTGTGTAATGCTTATAATGATAGCAGTATTTTTTTTTTCTGTTTTTCATCAATTAACCTCATGACATTGACAAATAGCAAGAGTCTGAATTACAATCGTACATCTGACCATTTGTTATGTATATCGATGAAATATGCAATTAAGGTGTTGAACTCTTTACTGCGTTAAATGCAATCAAGGCTGTCTGTTTTTACCTTCAAGTGGTACAGACACTATCATTTCGAACATGTTACATTGAATCCACATATTGGATCTGTGTTCAACGATATTAGATTTAAAGCAGTGAGGTTTGAGTAATGATTTTTCTGTTTCAGTTTAGGAATGAATCAACATGGAACATGACGTTTGAAAAAGAATATCTCTTAATACATTTTTTAAAATAATTTTTATGATTGCTTATAATAGTAAAGTGCTGCATCCGGAGAAGGGTGTGGGAGGAGGGGGGGGGGGTGCATGGCAGGCAACCACCTCTGGAGGATGCAAACATTTATTTACTACACAAACGATCCGTTGAGACGTTTGTTTTTTGCGTTTCTTTATTTCCTCGGCGATAATGAATCTTTTCTTGTCAACTTGTCTCTCAAAATGGGCGCCTCATCTGTTCCTCCACCTATGATCAATGCATCTGGATAAAGTCTATGGACCAATTTCATCAACGGAAGCCTCTTGCAAAGAAAAAAACAATCTAAATATCGATTTTCAAGACAGCTGACGTTGACCCTCCATTCAACAGAAGTCGCTGTCACCAGTGTGCTAGCATTAATCTAGGGATGAAACAGATCATTATTATGTCTAGATAATTCTTCTTTATCTTATGCATGTGTGCATCAAAGTCCAGAACTAATTACACTTTTCGTTCCCTAGATATTATGATCAATTTCATCATTAGTAATTCAGGTTCACTTCTAACCATTTTATGACAGAGCCGTGGCTCTGTTTCGCTGAGAACCTTGTCCATAATGGCAAGTGTCAATTGCCATTAATGATTGATCGAGAGCACAATCATATAGCATTTGCTAATCTTAATATTTTTTGTGAAACCAAACCCACATCCTAAATGAAGACAGGATCTGTTTTTCAAATTTTCATTAGAATATGATCCTATGAAGAGGAGTATGATCAAATTGGCGACATAAATCATGGAGATATACTTTTTAGATAACCTCCATCTATCGGGAATCAGCTTACTGGGATTCATGAAACGTGCTTAGAAATAATAGGGAGTTTTCGCATTTACGACGGAGACACTCTCTATACAACACATCGATTCCTTTGAAAATGCAATTAAAAATCACAATGGAGAGCTGAGAGGCGTTTGTCGAAAGTTGGTTGACCGGGACTGCAGATCATCCGAAGATTTGCACTGGACGAACAATTGCACTTATGTCGCTGTCCAGAGTCAAGATATTCCGAATCCGTCCCGGTCCACCAACTTTTGACAAAAGTCTCTCAGCTCTCAATGTGATTTGACTTGCATTTTTAAAGGAATTATTGCGTTGTAGAGAGTGTCTCCTTATGGAAAGGCGAAAGGTCCAGAAGTGCTAGTTGTGGTATGATTTCAAAATGAGTTCCCATAGAATCCATAAAATTATACATTACCCAAGTGTCTGTACGCAAACAAAGAATTTTGAAGAAGTTGTGTAATTTGATATGTAAGTGATGAATTATTGAACGAAATATTAAGTGTCATTAACAGAGTTGAATAAGCGCCATGCTTTTATTTTTTTTTCTTTGAAGAATGGGGAGTATTCTAAACAGCACTGTGTATTAATTAGTAGTCCTTAACGATCAATGAAACAAATAAAATCCATAAAATAAATCCTCGACGCACGACGGTTTCAAGAACATAGAAGACTAACAATGAAGACAAAAAATGCTCTTCAAACGACAAAAAACAGCTGGGAGGTCTTTGATGAAAATAGATGAATCGGAATAGCAGTTTCAGTCTAAGTTTCAGAGCTGACAAAGAAGTGCAAATATGTCGTTTGTCCAGAGTCCAGAACGAAACTGCAGTTTTGACTCAGCAATTTTCGACAATGACTTCTTAGTTGTTTACTGTCATGAATGACACTTTGACGTTACATTTTCTATGATCTTGAATCTGTCGTGCGCTGTGGAACGAAAACTCGTTATTTATGGACATCCCCGACCTTGACAAGAGGATACATTTACATTTACATTTAGTTTGTCATTGCATATGGTTTTATTGTAGCATCGTATTTCGTTCTTTAATGGATGGAATTGTCTGCGTAAGGATATTGATTCTAATGCCCATCTAAGGCAGATATCCGCTACCATAAATGTGCCATGCGATATTGTATTATGGTGTTATCACAGGTCTCCATGGTTGTTTTCGCAACCATAGTATATAATTCCTTATGATTGTATACAGGAATAAAGGGGATGCTTGATCTTCCCTCGATGCTCATAAAACAATACATAAAGAGAACAGTTTTGCGTTTGTGAACATGACGGGAAAACAAAACGAAAATCTCAATGAGACAGATAGATAGATAGAGAGATAGATAGAGAGGGAGAGAGTGAGAGAGAGAGAGGGAGGGAGATGAAGGAAGATAGGGAGGGGAAGTATACGGGGGGGGGGGGGTGGATAGAGTCCTTGGTTGCTTGGGAGTAGAAAGCGAAAATATCAAGGAACAGGAAAAGATGACATAATGTGCAATCCGCATGATTTAATTTTAATTAGAAATGGTCTGATACATGAAATGCGCGTATTTTTTTTTTGATATGTCGAATATTATTTTAAATCAAGAAAATATTGTTAAGTTTATGGGCCGACGCCACCTTATCCTTAAACCTCGTTCCAGTAACAAAAAAAATCGTGACACCGTAAACAGGAAAAGGATAAAGAAGAAGGATGCCTTCAACAAATTTCACCTGTTTTGGGAGATCAATGGGTATATCTCTGTGGATTACATTTTGGAGACCGCCAGATGTCCACATCTTTCTCGCAGCTTATCTACAAAATGATCGTAAGATCGTGAAAACCCAACTGCATACATCCAAAATGTTTTATAAAATCAGTCGTTGCTCGAACCATAATAAAGGAAAACATGCCTAGATTTTCTGGATATAGGCGGTAATGTTTCACCAAGTCTAAACCTACATAATAATAATGTCCCCGATCTCATTTAGTGTTTTTATACTGCGACTGTGCAACAGGCGTAATGAAGAAAAACAAAGTGACAAATATTTTTTTCTTCATTTTTTTTTGGTTAAAGAGTAGCCTTGATATCTAACTAGATATTGCACCTTGTACACTAACTCTCTTCTATAGTTATGGGAAGTCAAAATCGATGAGATTTGTTTTACATTGTATTTTTCTTATGTTCATGTCCCTATCCATAAGTGCTTTTTTTTTAAAGAATTATATTTTATTAATTATTCCAAGTTAATCATGTACAATTGAGGTGTTAAATGAGCTGATGATTCGAGCCGGTTTCATGAGAGATTTACTTAACATCTAGCAATATTCATAGTTTAAGCCGCAACAGTAGACCAGAGTTTACATTAAACCTTAGTATAGAATACGGGCAGGATCTAACTAAGATGTGAACATAGTATTAATTCGGCATATGAGGTGTATCAAGTCTACTCTCACACATATATCATGATGTAAAAATGGTAGAAGAGCTTACATTATCATCTAATTGTGGCAAGGCATGTCCACACTCACACACTGTCGCATAGAGCATTATGTATCGATATCTGAATTGATCTGTATAAGATCATATAAACGAAGTTCTTTCGAAAATTACACTTTTTAAACGGCTGTACTATGAAATGTCATATGTAATCAACTTTGAGTTATCGGGACGCTTGGCAAAGTAGACCAGAGAGCCGTTTCATGCAGATCTTACAACTGACATTGCGGTAAATACCGGTGATTCTAATTTACAATCACACAGCTGTCACTAAAGCTCAGCTATACCACACTTAGGCGTAACAAGGCTGGGAGTTCAACATTAGTTTTAGCGTACATCCATGCTCTGAGGCGAAGCACTCTCATAAAAATTATTGGACGCGATAGAAACAAAATATATACACCCCAAAACGAATCTTTGAGAGCTAGCCGGTCCTAAATGGAAGAATAGATAAGACAAGCGACCATCGCGAGCATCATCATAACGTTCGCCCGCAATCGTTCAGTTGTCACGCTATCCTAGCGAGCCGTGCGCCAATCCAGTAAGGGTGAAAAACTTGGTCAAGTGGGGAACTGCATAGCATCGTTCCATTCAGAATTTGTATGTCATCCATCAACTGTTGAAACTCTCCACAAGCTTTTAGCAGGGTGATACGGGGTTGATCACTAAAAACCTTCTTCATTTACCTCCTCTTTCTCCTCTTTCACAGCTTGAGCTTCGTTCGTCCATTGGCCTGCACTGCTGAACTTTGTGACTCGCGCGGTATAAGGTTTTGCATGTATTTCTTCTTCTGGACTGTCTTTATCGACCTGTTGCAGTTTTGAGACAAGTAGGACAGTCCGCAGTCCGAAAGCAAGTTTTGAATTACTCATAGACTGGAGGAAACTTGAGTATAGAGACACTCAATCATTTCAAGGTAGGTCGTATCAATCATCTAAAGGATTCATATGTTTAACATTTTAGTAATGCTGATGACATAACCGCGTTTCTATATCTTACGTCATGATAATTATCTTCTTTTGTGTCCATTACATGCTCTCAAAATGTAAAAGCAAGTTTGCCTTTCTTAATATTGGCCTACATGTACTCTGTTCGAAAACTCGGTTATTATGCTTATACTCTCTTGCAGGGGTGAATATATGACTGAAAAGGGTAGTCGAGGACGAAATCATATAATTTGAATTAAATGACAGAGAAGTAAAACGTGCAAACCGTTGAAAGTGTCATAGAAATAATTAGGGATATACATCATCTTTGTGAAACGATTTTATGCATCGACGCTGTCATGAATATAAAAATTTTGAGTTTTCTCACCGAGACGCAGAACCAATTCACGAACGCAGTAAATTATTGAAATGCAAGTCAAATCAAAATAGACAGCTCGGAGGTCTTTGTCGAAAATTGGTGAACCGAAACAGCAGTTTCGTCCTAAGTTTCGGGGCTGACGAAAACTTGCAAATATGTTGTTGGTTGCTCTTTGCCAGGAAGGGCATTTGACAAGACATTTTTCTATGTTCCGCTGGCATGTGTGGATTTTTGTCTTGTTCTCAAAATGAAGGAAGAAATTGTATTTTTACATTTTAAATCAGACGGTTTAGACTTTGTATTTTTAATTTTGGTGAAAAGTCTATGTCAAAATCTAATTCTGCTTTTTTTTAAAATAATTTTATTGTATAGCACTTTCGAACATACTCACTTCTCAAAATGAAAGTGGTTTCGAAGAGAAATGTTTATAATATAAACAACTCTTTTTTTGGCGCCGTCGTAATTCCAATTTGCAAGCTCAAAGTTAAAACTTATGTAATGACGTGATTAAAGTTTACATTTGAATGATGATAATTTGAATGATGAGGGTGATATCAGTGACTTTTTGCTTTGCGATGTACAGAGAGTTATAGAAAAGAGTAATGCATTGTCAATTTCCCTTCATGCCAAAGGACAAAACCATGAAGTCCTTCACTTTGGACAATAACATAATGCAATATCTCGTCAGCTCCGATATCTAAGACGAAAATGCTGTCCCGGTTGGTTCACCATTTTCGACAAAGCCCACCCAGCTATTCTTTGTCATTTGGCGGGCATTTTCAATACATTTACCTTGCTCTTGAACCCTTCGTACGTTGGAGAGCGAAAACTACCTTATGACAACGACGACGACAACAACAATGTTACCAAGAATGGTAATGATGATGGAGACAATGATGACGAAGATGATGATGATAGTGATAGCGGTGGTGATAGTAATAGTGGAATAAATGATAACAATTACGTATGGGTCGTGATAAATATCAGGTGAGCGTTTCATGAAGGATTTTTTATCTGACAGTTACCATGGTAACAGTACCTCTTAGCCAATCAGGTTCAAGGAAAGTTGTCAGATGTATACACATGACTCGGTTCGAAGCCAAGACCAAGCCCAACAAAACATGTCCCCAAGGCCGGCCTTGAATAACGATAGTGATGATCATTGGTTTGGTTTTATTTACCGTATAAAAATCACAATAAAATACATTGCACAAGATATGATATTAAATATAAATGTATAAACATGCACATAAAAATATACGGATGGATCACTCTATTCAGAGCCATTGATATAATGGCTCTGTTCTTCCTAGAGGTCCAGTTAAGGTAACATGAAAAAAAGATAATAGATTAATGATAACACGTATTTAAAATATTATTAATTAAAAACAAAAAATACAAAAAAGCGAGTGGTAAACAAAATAATAATTATTAGACACAATTACAAAAAATATATATATATATATATCCTAACCATTCCTAAACATGTACTTAAGGATACTTTAAACCTTAATCATGAGGATGATGAGTATATTCATGACGTGATTATGCTAAATATGATGATAATTACACATAATTTACTCCAATAAAGTACTATAAGTATGATGCTCACAACTGATGCAAGATTTATTTAAATAACGACTCCTTAGAGAACGATTACCACGCCATAGACCTCATATAGATTTCAAGCAAGCTAGTGTAGTATAACTAACTCCTAACGATTGACTAGCTTATGGATAACTTAATAGGCTGGAGAATTCATGCAGAGAAATACACAGTGATCTTTTAGCGAGCATGTACTTATACCTTGGTCACATTTGATCTACGGCGGCCGTACGGCGAGTCGAAAACAGCCGTTTTATTCATTTTTATTCAGACCACCTATGTTTAGCTGGTACGAAAATGTTAAAACGGCTGTTTTCGACTCGCCGTACGGCCGCCGTAGAACAAATGTGACCATGGTATTACTGTAGGCTAGCTTATAGTCGTTTATTAACTGAGCTAATAGCTAGTCGCTAGCTGACTCACATTTAGGAGTGTGCTGTGTTTGTGTAAAAACCTAAATGGTAGAGTGATTCCTTCTTAAGGAGACCCTTTCTCTTTATCTCAAATGCTACAGCAATCACACATGGAATATGATTTGGAAAATGGAAAAAGAAACAAATTGTATTGAAAAAAATCAGTGTAGTAAATTATGGAATTCTTATTTACCTTCTTTATCAGTTCTAAAAAAAAATGGGCTCGATATCCTCATCAGCCAAAGTGGCTAGTCTTCTGAAGGGTTCAGAATTATATGGGAAAGGCATATAGTTATCTAAATTTGCATACCATGGAAAATGCCTTGAATTATTAGAAAATGGAAAGCAGTGCCAATATGAGAATACACAAGCAGATTATCTGGACCTCAGGAAAGTTGTCTGTATGGGTCGAGACTGGTTTACCATGCAACAAGCCCCCCTCTCAAGTCCGTGGCCCATCACAGTCTCTGGTCTCATAAAATCACAAAGCATAAATTGTGTGCCTTTATTGTAGTGTTAATTTGGGACGTTATACCATCATCCGCATCATTAAAACATGCATTTGAAAGTGGGCCAAATTAATTCTGATTGTCATATCGTATACAAACACCCACTTCAATGCAAATTGAGACTGAATTGGATATTCCGAACGGTAAATGGGCATGGCGTAGCGAACTGTTGAATAAAAAACACGCCACACAAAAGTGAGAGTTGCCTGCTTTATTGATGTAATCAATAAAATTAACTCTGTTCGTTTTGTTCTTTTGACGAAAGGAGGTTTTCCCCGGTCGCACCTCTTCCGGCGTGCATGTAAGGGGAGAAAAAGAACAACAAACAGAATATATGAATGTTATTAAGAAGTTAATGACATCACCACTATATTCATGTTCAACCTTCTGCATGTAGTAAAAATAACCAAGTTGATGTGTATCGAGCCTGGCTAAACCGAATGATGTTTATAACCCGAGCAGTATTATGAGAATCATCTAATATTAAGGTAGATTTTACCTGCTTGATCAGTCGATAAAGAGTCTGCCTGTCGAACGTAGGTTCGAGTCCACCCCGGGCGGATGAATGATAGATATGATTAGATATGGTGAAGTCCAAGGGATATTAAAGTCGTATACATCCATAAAAAATCAAAGGGCCACGACCATAGAGAGATGATTAGTATACATCTCTATGGCCACGACTTAACAAACTTATGGAGTATGGAGCGCCATCTGGATTTCTAATAATTATCTCAATTTCAGTTGATTTTTATCAACATTATATCAGTGTGAATTTATGGAATTTTACAAATCTTAAGAGGCCTGATTGAAAATATTTTTTCACAACATGAGAAAGGAAATGTAGGGTTTTACATTGGAGTTTTATATTCTAGGAATCGAAGGTTTTCCAAATGGGGGGAGGGGCATTTTTGTACAGAAAAAAAATCTTCACTCCCAATTAATGGTGATTTATGTCAGGAAAAATATGGCAAACTGGCAAATATTTGTGTGACTCTCAAAGGAGGGGGGGGGGGGGGTGATGTACGGGCAGGATGTGCCCCTTCCTGGATCATCAACTGATTTTAATGTAAATTATAGTGTAACTTTATATACAATTTCCCATACAAAAATATCCCTGGCCCAGTTTCACCGACCATTTCCCCTTAACCGTTTCTGTTATGTACTCCATTATGTGTGCCAAAGCTATCTCACTTTCACATGATAGAAGATCTTTAGCCATCTACTGCTTCGTATAAAACGTTCACTTTCGATGCACAATTTGATAAAACAAATCCATCATTAGCAACAGAGACGGCCAAGATATGTTTCCCTTTCGGTGTGAAAATAGAATAAAGACACTCAGAATTCTCGGTCGTAAACAATGTCAAGCGGCACATTTTGAGGAATATGTAAGACCGCGACATGAACCCTTCTCCTTTAAAAAAATCCATCTTTCGAGGAATTCATCTCTCGAGGATACGTCTGTTTGGTTTTTCGATATGGAAACCGGAGAAGGTGAGCAGTTTACCCAGTTGAATCCGAGACCTGAGTTTACAAAGAACGCGAAATAATGTTGTTGCAGCACTCTGTCAGGATTCGTTCCTTTCTTAAAAAAAGAATATTTTGAGTTTGGGAAAGATGGATGCTAGTGGCGGGCAGGATGACAACTTTATGGATAGACTAAAGAAGAATCTTATCGAAAGATTCAGTTGTTGTTCACTTTGCTGAGATATGTGTGTGTGTGTGTGTGAGGGGGTGTGTGTGTGGAGGTGCCGTGGCCGAGTGGTCTAAGAAGCCTGGCTATACAGGTCAGGGGTTCGATCCCCGGCCGCGGCTCCTATGCCCTTGAGCAAGGCATTTAATCTACAATGCTCTTTTATCCTGCTTTCAAATAAATGGAAATGCTGTATGCATTATCTGTAACTTGGTGTGCACTTGTTTTTTTTTTTTAAAGTGTGATGGTGTGTGCGGGTGTGTGTGTATACATGGCGCCTTACTGTGTAGTCTCGACACAGGCGCTATATAGGTCCGTTTACAAGCTTCGAGACGCTTGTACGCGGACCAAGTGTCTGTGGTTTAGTGGTTCTGACTCTACATGTATTGTAGTCACAGGGTCGAGTATTCGAATCCCACTGCAGTGTCTTCAGCTCCCTTTGGCAATCGTCAATCCACATGGCCCAGGTGGTCGGTGGGTACCCGGGACGATGCGATCCGGGATGTCAATGTTGCTTAGCAATCGAGTTTGGAAACTCAAGCTGGGATGGTCTCCAGGGGGTGGAGCAGAACAAACATTGCGTGCTGAGAAAGCATAATCCATTCACTAGCGTAATGCCGTATCTGCAAACCGGATAGAGAGGTTGCTCTGGGCCTCGTCTTACAAAGAGTTACGATTGATCTGATCAACCTCAGGTACATGGAAATCCATCAGTGTCATAATTTTTTCTTCAGCAAATTTGCACAATGTCGTTTGTAAACAAAGAGGATCACACTGAATTTTCAATAAAAATATCAATAAATGAATATACATTATAATTATATCTAAAAAATATTTTAAATAAACATGTATGTTAGATGTTGACGTTGCTGGTTTTCCATAGTTGTGGTTGATTGGATCATCGTTACTCTTTGTAAGACAGGCCCCTGATGTATGAAGTGCTGTATATGAAAGGGCAAAAGTATTCTTAATTGTTCATGAAATATGCAATCGGATGACAGTGGTAACAATACCGTTCAAAATTGACTTTTATTTCAGCTCCAAATTAAGACTAATTAAACAACATTCAAATGAATAGGTAGATACATTTAGACACTCTTCACTTTAGTAATACAGTCTTTTATGGCGACAGAGAGTCTGAGGGAGACTGACAAATTTGAAATCGTATCCCACATGTCGAAAAATATCGGAAGAGAAATCAATCTTTAAATAACTTGAGAAACCTACACCCCCTTAAAAAATAATAACCTGCATGATATTTAATTACTAGTATGCTGTTCAAAAGTTATGCATCAATTTACACGCGGCTCGCAGCATGTACTCGCGCTTATAATATAATTATATCCCAAAGTTTTCATTTTTTTTCATCAGAGTGGGACTGAACTAGAATCCTAAATCGAGTTTTGTTTAAAAAAGAAATCCTTAAAAAATGATATACAGATGCTTGCTCACGAGAGTTTTTATGTACAAAGATCTGACTGTGACTCACACTGACTGGAATTGACATGATTAAATCTGATCTGGGGTTGTTACTTAAGCTGTTTGTAAGTTAAGGGTGACTTTAAGAACGACTGATGAACCTTTCTTACGCTCTAAACCATCGCCAATGAACATATTGGTGTATACCATTTACCACAAGAAAGGATCACCAGTCGTCGCTCTTAACTTACGAATAGCTCTATGAAACGGCCTCCAGTTATTGATCAAGACTAGGCCACCGGTCTGTGCTGCAGTCACACTAAACGAAACCGACCGATGGTATGTCATTGGAAATGCCGTAGAATATGTGGTCGGACTGGAGTCGGTTAATCTGGGCTCCGTAACACAAAGGTTTGCGATGAATTGCAAATATGGAAGAACCGCACTGATTGGTTGCTGGCCAGTATTTCAAACCTAATGCGCGTGTAACATTTATTTTGATCGGTTAGTTCATTTAGCGATTGATCGCCAACCTTTGTGTTACGGAGCCCAGATGTGACTGTAGCATTACGAGTGAGTTTTCGCTCCGCGAAGCACGACAGATTCAAGAATGCAATAAATGTATTGAGACAATGAGCAGCTGGCTTGTCTTTACTGAAAATTGGTAAACCGGAAGAGCAGTTTCGCCGTAAGTTTCGGAGCTGATGAAAATTGCAAACATGTTGTTTGCCCATATACAGAGTCCAGGACGAGACTGCCGATTTGATTAACCTATTTTCGACAAAGACCACATGCTTGTTCATTGTCATGAATGGCATTTTGACAATACACTGTCTATGTTGTTGAATACGTTGCGCGTCGTGGAACGGAAACTCGTTCCACAACCCGAAATCGATCCGCCCACAAATGATAGAACAAAGACTTTCTCATGAAATCAGTGTTTACTGCAACTACTGGCATTTCTCTTTAAGGAAACAGAGAAAAGGAAGGAAAACAAACAACAAACAACAAAACCTTGGCATTTAGATCAATTTCAGTAGGCGTATATGATATCCGCCCAACCTGTACACCACACCTTCTTGCAGAGCTGCCAATAGTAGGATTTTAGCTTATTTCTTATAATTGTTTTAAGGGGAAAGCAAAACCACATGTGCGTATCAATAAAAAGTTTGCACTTTGAAAAAGTTCTGGGAATTGAAAAAAAGACAACCTGGGGATAGTTTTTTTTTCATATATATTCTTGAGTTTGAGTCTCATCTTTCAAATGAAAGTAAACTTTTTGGTGGATTGTTACACTTGAGCGAGCAATGTTCATTTTGGTAGAGCTCGTAGAAATCGGTTTGCGCAGAAATGCCCATCTTCACGCTGTTTCAATGAAAAAAACCCGAAAACAAACTGACCATGTGGTTCGTTTATCACATTTTTCTTTGGTTTTTCACGCAATTATAAAACAGATACATTTGAACATTCTGCAAAAAATATGCCACCCAAATTAACATTTTCACCAGAGGTAAGCACAACCATACCCCTTTATTGTGCCAACTGAATCTGAGGACATAACTGAATGTAAACAAAAGTTTATTTTAGTAATTTCCAGGATCTTTTTAATTCGTTTTTATCATTTAAAGTTAGTTTCATTTTTGATACTCCCTTTTTACACTCTTCTAAACACAACAATGATTAACAAAGAAAATCACTGCTCTGTGTAAGTAAGATATCATCACAATGGTCTCGGTGTGTGGGGATAGGGGGGGGGGGGGTGCATTGGCGTTCGATGAAGTGTTTTCTGACAAGAAAATGGGTTAAAAAGGTAAAAGATACATTCGAAGCATTCTTCTTAGCCAAACTCCGTGTGATCTTCATGATTAACGTTTACTTTTATCAAAATAATTATTTCCGATTTCGGCGCAAATTATATTTGACAACCTTTTCAAAAGTGAGTGCATGGTGGTTACTCAAACGGAAAGGTTTTTCAACAATTATATCGTCATTCGATTTTATTCGATTCGATTTTATACGCACTATATATGATCCCCCCCTAAAAATATGATTATTGGAACTTGTAAGAGTGATGTTTTTAGGTATTTTTCAAATTTAAAGAAAAGCAGCATTTTAGGCTTGAACATTGGAAAAATAGAAAAAAAAGAATATGCACAATTGAGGTTGGCGGCTCTGTATTTGAAACCGAAACCGCCCCCATACTAAGCTCCATTGATTTTCTTCTTCGCAAGTATCTGTTCTCGACATGTAGGTCTCTGTATTTTGGCCCCGCAACACTATGAAAGAGTAATAATTGTAAAAAAGAAATATAGTAATTGACTTTTAATGAATTAATTCAGTTGCGTTAATTGATCAGTGCTCTCCCTCATTTGAGTTTTATTCAACAGTAGAAATTTGATTTTTTTTTAATACAGGTAATTCATGTCACCATGAGTAACCATTCTACACTGTTTAAAAACCCTGATTTTACAGGGGAAAAAGAAGAAATTTCAAAAAGGACATTTTCTGCAATTTAACAGAACAGGTCTGTTTAAAAAGGGGGAAAAAGGGTGTTTTTTATTAAAGGAAATTTGTAAGGTTCCATACGCCAAATACCAATTTCCTGTAAGATTACGCAATCTGGTAAGATTACAGGTGTTCTCGAGGCACTGCTGCAGGAACTTCTTTTATTTTAAGAATAAATTTTCTAACAGTGTAAACGTTCTACTAACATTCAGAAAAATGTGCGTTTTTAACCAAATCGGGTTTTAATTTTTACAGGATGACTTCACAGTTCATGTATCGCCAGATTTTTAAAATCTTGTTAATAACACATATGAGATATTAACAATTAATTATATTGTCCAATTTTTCTCTAACCTTATATTGGAAATGCTTCTCTTATGACTCTAAGAATTTTGAATAGGTTTATACATTTAAGTTGTCACTCCAAATCTCTGTTTGAAACCAGTCATTGACGTCAAGATATGGATTCGAATGGGTCAGGGACTTGAATTTACCCATAGCCCAATTCATCAAGAATGTGAATATTCTTTTACAAATCTTTTGAGCCTCCACCATCCACTTTCGGCCATGGAAAGACAGAAATCAGATTTGGATGTTTTCTTTGTGGTCGTGCGATTACTATTGTTTCATCACGCGATACATTTCTCCAACTTCCAAAGTAATCCCTCTTGCGTGTGCGCGAAAAACGAATGACGGATGTCCGTATCAGACAACGACCATGCCAATGATGATGATGTCAGGATTAAATAACTATGATTATTCATTCACAAACACGGTAAATTGTACACGTAAAAACACCTTTAATACGCTTAATCGAAATTATTTGACACTCACTGGTGAATAGTGGAATATAGATTTATTTTCGGTTTAGATATTATGCAAACATAATGTATTTCGGTCTCTGCCTTTGAACTGCCTTCGACATGTATTGTTTCAGGAAAAGGTATATAAATATATCATGAGCGCATAAAATGTGTAGAAGGGGAAGAAGAGGGTGAGTGAGAAGTAGGAAAAGATGACGTAGTAGAAGAAGAAGCAGAAAGAGAAATAAGGAGAGGGAGAAGAAGAAAAAGCCGAAGGAGGAGTAGCAGAAGAAGACGGAGAAGTAGAAGAAAAATAAGAAAAAGTCTAAGGAGAAGAAGAAGAAGACGGAGAAGTAGAAGAAGACGACGACGAAGAAGAAGTAGAATAAAAGAAGAAAGAGAAGTGAGGAGAGAGAGAAAGAGAAATTGAGGAACAATGGTAAACAGAAGCAGAATATTAAAGAACAATTATAATTTCATTAAAAACGAGAATAAAGAAGTAACAAGAATAAATTGTTAACGACTTGTGATGAGGGGGGGGGGGGGTGATATGCTATTAAATAAACCTGACAATTTGATATATTGGTTTATAAACAGCCACACTATCATACACCTACACACCGCGTGCCTAGATCCACTCTGCTATGCCCCTGCCTCATTTTGAATACAGTAATTATGCTGATTCGGATGTTCAGATCCATAACTTTGATTTGGTTCCCCCGGATGAGGTAACGAGGGGAGGAAATTGGACGAAATCGTGACGTTTATAGAGAGTCATCGAGACGATGCATCCAATTGACGGCAAGATATCACATTTCAAGTGTAAATGAGACCATTACTCCTCATTATATGGCGGCAAACATTCTGGTAAATTTGTGACGAACTCCTAGGTTCAAAGTAGAAGAAAAAGAAGGCGTCTGCAGTATACCTTGACGTAGCGCTTCAAATGAATATTGCTCATTTTCTCTTTTAAAATGTTTTGTATTGCTTTTTTTGACTATTAATGCAAGGCACTTATCATCATCATCTTTAGAATACTATTTTTACCCGTTTCCTTTCAATGGGGCGGCAACCGGGGTATGGGGGGGGGGGGTGGATGGGAGACTTCTTTTTCGCAGCCGAATTACAGATGGAACATAGAGTTAAACGACCTTCACCCCTCTTTTCATACTGTTTACCTTGCTACAGCCGAAGTAATAATATGATATCAAGTTTAAACCGCAGTAGAGAATATGCAATTAAAGTAGCTGCGCTATAGAAATGGAACATATATTATTATTATGTAGTGACATTAAAACAATAATAAGTTGTCCTCGAATATATTTGGATATCGTCACTCGCTAATAACCGTACATTTCGAATAAAAAGTCTGCCCCTTAAGCACCTCACAGCAGTATTACGAATACAGTTATTTGCTGTTCATCTGTTGATTATGCTGCACCCAACAGTTTAATATGTTTTATACGCGATCATTCTATGTTGAATTAGTTATATGTAAGTGGTAATTACGTGTTGCTGTCATGCCATTCAATCATCATTCAAAGCGTGAATGTAGTTCATAAACGGGCTGAATTGAAAAGCTTCGACTCCCAGCAGTACTCTGACTGCCAATGATAGTTAAGTAAAGTACATTAGCATTTAGAATGTCAAAACCTATCATTAATATCCTTGATTTTGTTGATGTTATTGTTATTACTATGATTATTGTTATTATTATTATCATCATTATTATTGTTTTTATTATTATCATTTCTTTTATTGTTGTTGTTAATTATTATGATTATCATCAGTATCATTCTTACTCATCCACGTGACTATATTGATGTATACTGAGGCAAATCCAATAAGAGAAATGTCCGGGGGGGAGGGCCGCTTACATTGACGAGTGGATACCATGCGCGACCAAAAAAACACGTAAAAAGGATGTCTTTTTCACGATAGGGCACGTTACGTACGTAACGTGATAAGGGTGTAAAAAACACAAAAATAATGAAAAAAGGGTATCTATTTCAATAGGAAAATTACGTGTTTAGGGTCGATTTTGCGGGGATGATAAAACAAAATTAAAATGTTTTATAAAGGATGTCGTTTTTGCCCCAACACTTCGTGTTTAGAGTCCTATTTGAGCGAGATGTAGAAGGTGGGGTCGTACTAAACCAAATAAGGTAAAGCCGACGACCGAAGGACCCGTAACAATAAAACATTCATCTACTTGTTTAGGGGTTCATTTCAGGGAATATTTGCCTAGAGTATCGTTTTGTTTCCAATACTTGTTTAAGGTAGGGTTTCACACACCAATACTTGTTAAGGGGTGCATTTTCAGAATATGGAAATTACGTGTTTAGGGTGCTTTTCGAGACCCCATGGTCGCGCATGGTATCCACTCGTGAATGGAAGTGGCCCCCCCGGGAGAAATGTATTTATAGAATTATGAATTCCTTAAATGTGGTGAGCAAAAATCAGGGAGAGGAATTCACTTACATTCTTAACTATCTTACAAGCTAAATTTGGCAAATGGGCTCTCTCATTAAGAGCCCTATATCGCATCCGCTTACACATCAAAATGAATTCTTAAACTCTCTTTTGAAACTTTTTCTTAATCGTAATATAGGTTATTTCTAAATAATTTCGTCGATGAACTATTTTTTTTCTCGTACGTTTTCATTTCCGATGAAAGATACCATATCGAAAATTTTAAAAGGGTATGTCGATGGTGTTTATAAAGTCCCTACAAGAAATGCAACACCATTTCCCTTCCGTCGCAGCAGTAAGACAAAACCTCGAAAATAAGGCGATTTTTTTCTCGTTTAAATTAACGCAAAACATAGCAGTTCGCACCATCTTTCTCATCGTTCTCATGTCTCGCGTTACGAGAGAGAGAGAGACGTAGAGAACGTGATCCATAAAATAATTACCAAAAAAAAAAAAAAAAATCCGAAGGAATCGATAGCTTGGTAAACATATCAAATATCAAAAATATTCCTTAGATACATACTAATTTGGTTAAATAACGGTGGTTTGCGATTCAGGGGCAGGTTTCACGAATATGTCACAGGTCTAACATTTTTGGACACACCTTAGTGTCATTTCAGGGGAACGTTTCGTGAAAGGGTTTGTCGGAGGAAGTTTGATTTCATTCGAGAGTTACCATAGTTACAATGCTCCTCAGTCAATCTTAATCAATGAAGTTGCCAGATCTGACAGGTTGTCGGACGAAAATGTTGATGAAGCATCACCCTGATGCCCACAAACATATATAGACATGAATAGTCGACCGCTTGTCCCATTCGTAATACAATATCTTCACATCATTTTGACCGCATTCGACAAGAGAAGACCACTAGGTTCACTGACGCGTAACTTAGAGGTGAGGTTTACCACATTTCCTTAACAAAGCAAGGAACGTTGAAGGAACATTTTCCATCAGCTTCCGGGCCTTTTGTGTATTCTGCAACTAACAAATCATGATTATGAACTATGAAAATTATGCTTTAAAAATTCCTATTGAAATTAATAATTTAACATGCCAAACAAAAAACCGTTATCACAGAAAGGAAACTGTATTGAAACACTTATTTTACGTGTACTTCGACCCAGTAGACAATACACCACATTAATTGAATGATCTATTTCCCTTTAAAGAATCAAAAGGAAAGGGTGAAATTACTCTAATTACTTGAACCCCCATTAACCGTTGTACTCATTATCATTAATTATTATGATCAAATCAATGGGGCGTAGGTGGAATCGCTGCCCATGGTACGCCAGGGAACCGTTCCATAATACTTTGTTATAATAACAAATCACTCACTTTGATTACCTTTTTTTGCGTAAACTTTTTATAAACTTAATAAAGCATTAAACTTGTATAAAAAGTCCGAAAAAAAAATCATGTGGGAAATATCGAACGTTAAACAAAATAGTTTATAATTATATTGAAACTGGAAGCTTTCTTTGGGTCGTCCGCTGTGATTATTTGGTAAATAATGATAAAATATAATCATTATTTCGAAGCCACTCATGTCATATCATGATGTTGGATCATGAAATTATTTGTAAAACGTTTTAATTTACACTTCCTTATACCTCAGTCACATTTGTTCAACGGCGGTCGTACGGGGAGTCGTTTTATTCATTTATATTCAAACCACCCACATTATGTAGCTGGGTTACACAAAAAGTTAAATCGGATGTTCTCGACTCGCCGTAAGTTCACCGTAGAGCAAATGTGACTGAGGTATTACTCCCACAATTATGACACTTGTAAAAAATAACTCCTTTTATGGGGATAGCTGTACCATCGTCATCGGAGGAGCAGGGAACTGTAGGCGGACTAACAGTATCCAAACAATGACCTGAAACTGGGAATCTCTTGATGATTAACGAAACCATAGTAGACTTTACCTAATATTCGAAATCAAGACCTCGTTGCTACCCGGGCTTTGCCATCCAACCAGAAGAAAGACTACACGGGGAAACAGCATTAAACCTTAGCTTCAAAATCATCAAACGAGACTTCCATAATTAAAGCCTCTTCCCGAGCATTACCAAGGCTAACAATATCGCCGTGGTCACTTTAAGCAAGAATATCTTTTAAAAAAGAAGAAAAAAAAGAACGTAGTAATCTGTTTACGCGATGACCCCACATTTCATCCAAGTTGCAGAGTATAGCTTGAATACCTGCAAATGTCGCCTGAACTGAAAAAAACAAACAAACACGTGAACTCAGTAATAATATTAATAAATTGTCTTAATTATAAATGGCGATAGGTCAGGATTGGCCTTTGGCTCCTTTAAACAAGACGATTTTCGTGTGGTTTGTGGATATCACATGGATCCTATTCCATATTTGTTTTCGTTAGATTCCAAAATAATTTGGACCTCTGATTGTGTGAGAATCTCTTTTTTCCCACGCTGCAAGGAAAATGAACACCATTTCAAACCTGAAAATGTTTCCTTGAGGTTGTTGTGTCGGAGGTAGAATGTGAGGAGGAGGCTACACACAGGCTTAAATAAATTTACCAAAACGAGGACGACAATGCTCTTGAGTACGCGATTTCAATGACTGAAACCAATAATGTATACCCCGAGCAAAAGTATTACGTTTCAGATTAAAATGAAAGCTTGAGGGAACTATGCACAAAGAAATGATAATGAAATTGGGAGTTAGAAAAAGAAGATGGAACATACATTGCGTCCCAGAAAAGCTATACACTTAATGTAAATATACGTTAGCTTATTTTGTTTAGATGTCTTAAAGTAAGTAAACATTCAAGTATATATTATTTTCTCTTTGGGGACCTTGCGTTAACAAGCCCAGCTTCTTTAAGGTCTCCTCCTTTCTTTCATGACTTTAATATTAGTAACAGGTTATGAACCTTACTTTGTAACACTTAATTTGTTAATGACAAGATGTGTCATCTATACTGACTTATTTTGTTTCTTTAATAATTATGTTATTTTGTTATTATTTCCTTTGTTAAAATTTACCATGTTACTCACTTCATGCCCTGTTTGTACCAATGTATAAGAAATCAATAAACTTGAACTTGAACTTTTGAAATGGCTGCCAAAAAAAATATATATCACTCTGGGGGAAAACACCTACATATCGTCGGCCTTATGCCAAAAGGGCCTTAACCCGATTTTGAATATTTTATAATAAATTTAAGACATTTCATGTAAAACTTAATAACTTAACACGTTTATCGAAATTGGCTTCAAAAGCAAAAAAAAACGACCACAAACTTTTGATTATTAGAGAGGCCAAAACCTTTAAACGCCATTATCTCGGAATGGCCAAAAGCAGTTAAGGCCCTTTTGGCATAAGGCCGACGATATATGGAAGCCAATAAGGTCAACTTTCAACTGACACAAAAAAGTTGAAAAACTATTCATGCTTGAGCGAGCACTGCCCACTGAAACAAAGGGTATGAAAATTGGGCCGGGCCGGAATAAGCCTTCCTATTTACGTCAGTTTTTGACAGGCTCCTTTGGAACTTGCAAAGTTAAGGGTGTTGTGATAAATTAATGATCAACCGTGACCAGCACTAAATTGAACTTTAATGCAGGAGTGAACACAAAATACGCTTTTGGGGTAGCATTTTAACTTAATCATGGGGATCTTAGCAATGTGTTCATGGCAGTGGGGAGAATACGGGTGAGATAGGGCTTAAGTGGGAGAAGTCGGTTGATGGAATATAAGGGTCAAGAGAACAAAAATTTAGCCCCCTCCCTCTCTCCCACCTCCATCCCGTTGAGAGACTGATTGCCATTTCATGTACGCATGAAGTCCAGAGCAGAATGTTGATCTGAATTGGGGCATCAACTTTTACCTATCAATCATTAATCAACAATTTATCAATAAATCAACTCATTCAATGTGCAACGTTATCAATCAGACATTCAGTGTATTGAATAAATTATTTCATAAAACATCATAATCAGTCAATTTCTTGGTAATCATTCGATAAAGAAAATGACAATCAGACACCGATCACTTGGCAGTTAAATTTTGAATAGGCTCAAGGAGTTATCCTTGATAGGCTGCAATCCAGGATGTGAGAGAGAGAGAGAGAGGGAGAGAGAGAGAGAGTGAGCCGGGGAAATAGAAGTGGGTGGGTCCATATGACTTGTAATTTGTAAAAGGACACAAAGAAGAGGAATGCCCTTTTCTCTTACCATATCTCGCCTTCTTGCTAGTACTATCGCATTACTCTGACTCTTACGAAACTCTCTGCTGAGGTCTACAAGAAAGACTTAAAATAAAGTCCTATCTTCCCCCTATTATCCTGACTCTCATGAACACATTCCTGAGATCCACATGATAAAGTCAGGATGCTGCACTAAATTTGAAATTCATGACCAATCATTTCACGAATTTTAATTTAATAACTCATTAAATTTTCTCAAACAACGAACATCACAATTTATAATTAATTCATCACAAAACCTTCAACTTTGCACGTTAAAAGAAAAAGACCCGAAAGAAATGGGAAGGCTGATTCCTGGCCAGAGTCATTTTCATTCTCCTGGTTTAAGTGGGCAGTGTTCACTAAAGCGTGAATAAATTTCCAACTTGTTGGTGTCATTTGAAAGTTTAGTTTATTGGCTTTCAATTTATATAAGTATTTCCCCCAAAGTGATATATTTTGTTTATGTGGTAGCCATTTCAAAAGTGTATAGTTTTTTGGGACGCACTGTAGAAAGAGATGGGCAGGAGAGCTACATGATTTAGAAATCAATGAAAGAAAATGTTTAAGGTGCATATAGCATTTATTGAAAATGATCTTGGACATTACACCGTAACATAGTCCATGTCTCAATGTTAGCATCAAAACGGGTTGCAGACCATTTGCAGATTGTGCGGTGGCCTAAACATGAACATCGTGAACATTTCGGATTGGTAAACATGGTAAAGGTACACAGTTGTTCCTACACACAACACACACATACACACCCACCCACCAACATTTACACACACACTCACTCCCCACAGACACAACTGCTTGCAGCGTTACTCTCACACCCACTCACTCCACACATTCTCACAAATACACACCCTCACAGCCTTTCACGCACACACGCGCGCGCACCCTCACACACACATCCTTACACAATGCACACGCCCTCGCTATCACATCCACCCACACTATCACTGTATTTCCTTTAATTTCATATATTTACATATCCAACAAACTAATATAATTCAAATAACAGTATGCATTTTAAATCATTACATAAAGCATTAAATTTGATCAAACAGTAGTAATGTACGAAAGGCAGATTACATAACAGATTGGATATGGAGGGGACTACTAAACAACCAGGCTCGTAGATTGCAATCCTCTATCACTATATAAACTCACAAATTTCCCCACAGATTCGACGTTCGTCCATTAAGAATTCATGAATGAAGGAAGAGACATGTGTTTTCTTTTACTCAATGACTGATATAAATCTAATTCATTTTATAATTTAATAACATTATTACATATTACCCTAATATATATGATAATCGTGCAATGGGAAGGGAACTACCCAAATGAAAGGATCTATGATCACATGAAGGTGAAAAGACAGACAGGGTGGGGTGAGACAGAGGGAGGAAGAATGAAAGTTAGATAGATAGATAGAAAACTAAAAAACTAAAAAAAAAACATATTGAGATAGGGGTGGCGTTTGATAAAGAAGACGCATAGGTTTGAAAAAAAGAAGAAGAGATGAAGGACAAAAAAGAAAGAGGGGAATGGGTAGTATATAGGAGCGGTAAACGTCATAGATAGATATAAGTGTAGGTATAAGACGTGAAGCACATTTCACTCCTCAAGTCCACACCGAGAGTCTTTTTGAGACCTCATCCTTTCGCTGTTTTGACCGAAAATGCTTCTATTTGCAGAGGGGAAAACAGATAGCTACCCCAGCTAGAATTCCACTTATCCATTCTTTGTGACTTGCGGTATACGAGAACCTGTCTCTTTCTGTGACTCCAGCCAGCTTTCTGGAAAAAAGAGGGTTCCGAATGGGAAAGATCACAGTGACTGTTGATTCTTTCTTGTGGTAAATAATTTTCATCAATAAATTTTCATTGGTAATTATTCAACGCGTCAGAAAGGTTTGCCAGTCATTCTTTACAATAATCTCTTTTAACCTGTTTAACTTACGAACTTACTGGTTTAATGAAAACCACATTAGTAAAAACTCTCACACTTTTCTTTGAGTGGTAAGGGTTGCATTAGAGCTCCTTCTGGATAATCGATTGCGTTTTAGGAAGTTTATTTGATTGGTTTTCATCTTATCTTCATGATAGATCACAGGTTGTCAAGATTGGTGAAAATATGTCGTCTCCTGTTAAATCTCGTTTTGGAGTGCCTCAAGGTTCAGTCCTCGGGCCGTTGTTTTTTGCCATCTATTCCAGCCCTCTGGCAAAAAATGCGCATAAACATGGCATAAACATTCATATGTATGCGGATGATACACAGTTGTATGTGTCGTTTGATCCAACTGACCCTGCTAGTGAGTTGTCTGCCAGGCTTCGTTTACAAAATACAATAGATGATATGCGGTCATGGATGCTAAACAATAAGTTGAAATTGAATGAAAATAAAACAGACTTGTTGATTATTAGTTCTAAATCACAAAGTCATTTGATTAAGGACCGGACTATACAGGTTGGGGACTCCTTGATTAAAGCCTTGTCATCAGTTCGAAATCTTGGTGTCGTATTTGACGAACATATGTCTATGGATGCACATGTAAAGAAAATATGTCAATCAGTATACTATAATATTCATAATGTTAACAGCATTAGGAAAGTCCTTGACCATAAGTCTGCTGCTATGCTTATCCACTCATTTGTACTATCTCGATTAGATGTTGGAAATGCTCTTCTTTTTAATATAACCTCACGCAATGTTAATAAACTTCAGTATGCTCAGAATACAGCTGCCAGGGTTTTAACTGGTACGTCAAAATATCAACACATCTCACCAATTCTCCAGAAGTTACATTGGTTGCCAATGCGGAAGCTTATAGAATTTAAAATACTTCTTCTTACTTGGAAAGTGTTAAATGGTTTGGCACCAAAATATCTACAAGACCTTGTCACGCCTTATGCACCAGCTAGAAGCCTGAGATCATCACACCAGCAACTTCTTAAGACTCCCAAGACACGTGTAGCATATGGTGCACGAGCTTTCTCTGCCTCAGCACCTTTTCTCTGGAACAATTTGCCGTTAAATTTAACAATTATACAATCACAGGAGACCTTCAAATCCAAACTGAAATCTTACCTTTTTTTTAGCAGTATTAGTTATTGGCACTTTTACACTCATCCAAACTTTCTCATTCTTTCTTTTCTTGTGCGCCTCGGAATAGAATATTTCTAGATAGATGGCGCTATATAAATGCCTATTATTATTATTATTATTATTATTATTTTATTGTCCCTGATAAATATGATTTGTTACGATTGCTAACATGCGCTACCGGTTTCCATTCTCTGTTTCTTCCGGTCTTTTTTGACACAAAGAAAGGAATCCGCATACATTTGAATTGTTTTCAAGAAAGTGAGTAACCTTAACTGCTTGAACATGTTGATTTTTTTCTTTTCTCTTGGCGAGGACAAGAAACAATGCGCATCTCCAATAATACTGCATAATTAAAAGATAAAATTCCAAAAACCTTTCAGTTTCTCCACCCTTTACAATTTTCTCTCCATCTTGTCTACCAAGAAAGAAAAAAGAGTGAAAGAGCTCTAATGTCACTAAACCTTTAATAACATTTGCTTTTAAGGAAATTTGACAGCGGTGAGAATCCCGAAGAGACAAGGTTATAAAGGTGGAGATATTGATCTTTTAACATGTTTGAAGTGTATTTTTCCATTCATTACATCTAGTGTAGAAGGCCTTTCGAGTCTTCTTGATGAAAAGCTTTGCTTTGCTTAGTATTTTCTTGATAACATTTATTTTAACATTTATTAAAGGGGCATTTTGTGCTGAAAAAGGGGTGTTTTAGAGAGATTAAGTAAAATCAGACATAAAAAAATCATGACAAAAGAGGAAAGAAAACAGACCAATAGCATTTGCATCATCGAGTTGAAATGGTGCTATGCATATCCATTCTCATTTCTATGCATATAATAACTGATGATATCATGTTTCCACTTTTTCTTTTGTATTTTATTTTATGATGATTTTCGTCTGAGAATGTTAAGATAGGATTGACTTATCAATTAATTGTTAAGGATAATCGTTGCTGAAAAAAAAATATTTGGTTACAAGAGAGACCTGCTATGAAAGTACATGTATGAAATAAAAGCCATAGGAATATTAAATAAATGGGGACATGATGTAATCAGACAATCTCTTGCATCTAATGACGACATGCATATATAGCTGTTTTCAATAATTCTTTCTATTTTTTTTAAAAAATACAACAGCGTAATTATTTTATAAAAGATTTTGATGACATTTTAGCATTTCCAGGATTAATCTTATTCTGTCTATTCAAACATTATTATTAGCCTGTTATACTCATTCATCCAAATTCATATATTCCCTCATGTATAAATAACATTTATTTTTTGGGGAAATATTTAAAAAGCTATTGGTTACTTTTTACTTGAAGTCTCATTTTCAATAAACAAACATGCATCGCCATTCTCCATCCTTCGTATACACGTACAAGAGTTTCCCTAATTCCCTTACTTGTATAAATTTTACTGGTCGATCCGGATACTACCTTCATATCTTGCAGATATGGAACCCAATTTCTTACTACTAAATCCTCTTGATTGAGTAAAATATAATGAAGCCTTGATCTTCACCCAGCGGCAGACAAAATGATATTGGTCTTTGAAAGAAAATGCCTTGTAATTCGTGATCAGAATATTTCCCCTTACCCGTGGTATTATGAAGTGCATCGTTCGGAAATATTGAAATATTTTGATTGGGGTTTTCGGTGGTGAAAATGTACCCGAAGATAACGCTCGTTTAGGATTTAACCTGAATTGCCTTGAATTCACATTCAATTGAATATATCTCACCAAGGATTCTAGCATTATTTTATGGGCAATTCTAAAAACTTGCATTTAATTTGATATGATTAATTAGGTAGAGAATACATGTACAATTTCGAATCCAATTGTAATCATCTATTTTTTTTTTCTTTGAGTATGTTATAGTCCGCGATTTAGTCTTACATTTTCGTTTCTTTTATCAAAGATAAAATCTGATTTAGTGTTTTCACCAGTCCATCCAAAAGAAAAACTGTTGAAATGTGAATAACGGTGTGTGTGTGTGTTTGTGTGTTGTGTGTAAACATACAAACGACACGGTTTCTTAAACATTTAAAAGAGTTTGCATTCGGATTAAAATGAATAGAACAACTTCACAGAAAAAACTTGATTATGAATGTAATCGGTCCTGTCCTATTTGGACCGTAACCGTGGTGATCAGGAAGGTAGAAGCATTGTGGAAAGGAAAAAAAATCATTAAAAAACGGGGATGACATTATTTGTCTAATCCTGTATTTTGTTGCATGTCAGTGTATAAAACATAATATTTGTGAGGAGTGCTCGACTTCCTTTAAAATAAGGCAACAAAAAACGCAGCGCCCTCACCATGGCAAGTCTTTTAACCTTCCTCGCATTCCTCATGTCCCTTTGGCGTAATACACATGACATTGTAATGTTCTCTACAGGGTTTATTTCATCTCATCTTATGCCAGTCTGTCTGTCTGTCTTCTTATTTCGATTTCTCTTTCTCTTGGCCCCAGGGATAAGTCCCCTAACTGTTTAGCCACTCATCTTGATACGTAGGCGGGAGGTGGAGAAAAATTGAAATTGATAGGGAGTGCATAATGATGAAGAAGAATAGAGATTACTCGAAAACAATGGGGCGTAATTGGTGCTAAGTCCGTATTCAGCGGGGATTTGTAGTCTTCTATTTCATTTTAAAAGCCTTTACGCAGTGGCTCTTACGGTCATCCATTTTCCCTCTCGTCGCTAAAAATCTTTTAAAGGCGCGTGTTGGTCCAGTATTCTACACGGACATGACGGATATCATGATTTATTCTGCACATACCTTAAGACCTTGAATCAATCGAAAGCTTAACGTTTAGTACGTTTTCTGAACATAATGTTAGTTGAAATTAATCATGAGAAGAAAAAGAAAATTTAGCATATAATCTTACAGTTTCATAAATATGATGGATGTTAAAAAAAAAGAAAACCCATTATTACCATACGTGATGCAAATAGAAACATTTCGGATCCTGCAATTTCTAAATTAACAATACTCTGTAAAGTGATTAGTTAACATTAATTTGATTTTTTTTAAAATCTGAGCTAGAAGGTCATACTTGTCACCCGTGTCTGTGATATGTTACAAAACTGAAGCCCAGAAAAAATTGCGTTCGAAAATAATTATTTAGTGCTTCAAAATTGAAATATAAAGTGACCGGAAACACCATCTTAATTTCATCCCATTCACTTATGTGTACTATTAAGGCGTCTACAAGACGCCTATTTACAAAATCGGGGTTTGCCTTGTAGTTTTAGTTTTTCATTCTAAATAATGGCTGTTTTCAGGGTTTTTTTAGTTCTAATACATGCACTTGTACACATGTTTCATATATGTTTGAGCATTTTTTAAACCGGCTGCTCACAAAGTTAAAAAATACCTTTAAGGAAGGGGCTGATTCGCATTTTTTGCTTCCAACTCTATAATAGTGTTGAAGGCTGCAATAATTGCAGCCTTCAAAATACCTTAACAAATGCATTTTAGAATTCCTTGGATATGATCGATTCCAAAATGTGTACCTTTGCACCTTCTTCACGTAGAACTCTTGTTACTGTTTGGCAAAATAAACCTTTAATTCTATCAAAGTGATATGATAAAATCCTTTATTTCACGGTAGTTCAAATGAATTCTCTTCTTTGTTTCGATCACAGTAGATAAAGCGATTATACTTGCACAGCAGATGTTATAATGATTGTCTTACTTGTCAATGTGCAGTGTTAAAGTTACTCTGTTTTAACATTAGAAACACACGATTGTTTATTAAATACCCTTAAATTACCCTTAAACATCCTAACAAAATTTCGAAGTTCTCATGATAAGTTGATATCCTCTTGTCTCTTACTGAGTATTTTCCTTTAAGATGCTCTTTTACAATTTATTGAATTGATCACTGTTTGCTGGCAACCGTTCAATTTATTGCGAAGCGAATTACAATCTGGCTTGAACATTCGTAACAGAGAACCTACCTTTTTGTGAGAGGTTTCATTGCAAATCTGATTCTTCCCCTTTATGACTTACATATAAATGATCTTTCTCTTTAAACGCCAAGTTGCGTGCCTCTTTATCACCTGTTGTGTTTGCTCATCCCACGTCGCGACGATTGACTTCGAAATTTCTCTCATTTCGCGCTAATGTCATCGGCCCCGCGAGCACAGTAAAGAGAAATAGATACAGGGTTTTCACCAATTTGCACTCTTTTTCTACAGGGTATTCTCAAAAGAGGTTAGCCTTTCAAGAAGCGTCGGGGTATTTGTGTGTATGTGGGTGTCTTTGTGGATGAAAATGAGATGTTAACTTCTATCTCATCGTAAATAGCTTTGCTTTTGTGTTTTTTCTATTCAAATTTAGTGTTCATGTTATACTATTTCTTACAGCATGACGCGGTATTCCGTTTTCATATTTATGACCGTATTGTTACGTGGACGAAAATAATGTACATGTTTTTGTTGAGTGTAAACTAAATAACAGATTCTTTTCTTATTTGACAACAGTGGCTAAGTTTGAATACAATGTAGACCTTCAAATAACAGAATTACATTTACTTAAAGCCCACAAAGAAACCGGAATAGATTCATTTATTACAATTGCTTTTTGGTGCATTTATAAATGTATTCTTATCATGCTTATAAGAAGCAAAACAGGAAAAGATTGTCGAGAATTTAATTTCGAATATTTGTTTGAAAAAGAAATATGTAAACATGTGATGTGATTTTGAATGTTCAATTATGTATATAGTAAATGCCCATGGTGGGTTTAAAATAATAATAAAAAAATATTTATGGCCAGATTATCATAACATCGGCTTGTTTTTGTTATGTACCAAAGACTTTTTATTGCTAAAGCCAAATGCGTCATGGATGTTGTGCATGTTTTTTGTAGCAGCAAAGGGACCACATATGCAGAATAAAATCGGTAGCATATAGACAACGTCAGAGGACGTGGTGAAGCTGTTTAAAGCACCTGACTTATAACACTTTAACCAGATATACGCCACAAGGATCATGGATATTGCGCATTGTTTGTAGCAAAGGGACAACACAGATAAGCTGATAGATAGATAGATGGATAAATAGATAGGTAGATTAACTGATAAATTGTTTATTTGATAAAAATCATATATCATGACGGCCAACCCAAATTGTGATGCATTTACATATGAATAAGACTAAATCATTATATTAAAATGAAATACATATAGCATTGAAATAAATAACATTTATTAAGCTCAAATATTGTGGAATATAGATATCAAATATGATTAAAATATGTTATATAATTATAATTTTTTTTCGAACTGAGAGCATTATATAATATAAAATCGTGCACTCTACAGCTTGTTATTGAATTGTAGGCCTATGTACATGAATGATACTCTTTGTTTGTTACATTATTCCCAAATTCATAAAAACACAATACGACACAATGATTAAGTTATATAACAATAAGAAATTGATACCAATCGATGTCCCATCAGAGCTGTGAAGGGGAAGAGCTAGTTCTTCCATGGGGTTCAATAAATAAATAAATAAATAAATTGAATAAATTAAATAAATTAAATAAATTAAATAAATTAAATAAATTAAATAAATTAAATAAATTAAATAAATTAAATAAATTAAATAAATTAAATTAATTAAATAAATTAAATAAATAATTGTATAAATGAAATAATGAATGAATGAAATACTTTATTCCGCGTCTTGTCAGTGAGGCTTTAAGCTACTGAAACCTCACTCCTGATTGACTGAGAGCAACTTTGTGTGAGAAAAACAGATTACTGACTAGATATTTGATGAAACACCCCACTGATTAGTTTAGATCAAAAGCGTATTTTAGCATCCACTTCTAAGACGCTTTCTGGAACGCTCGGAATCTATTGAAAATACCCGTCACATCAACAATGGACAGATAAGAGGTCATTGTCGAAAGTTTGTAGACCTAGACAGCATAACGTCTTCAGACTCGGTCCGGACGACGAATCGCAAATATGCGGTTTATCCAAGGTCCTTGGGCCTGTCTTACAAAGACTTGCGATTGATCCGACCAATCGCAACTATGGAAAGCCAGTCAACATACAAAATGCATGTTTGCTCAACATTTTTCTAGATATGAATGTATATCAATAAATTCATTGATTTATTGACAATTCGGTGCGTTCTCCTTTGTTTACAAAGGACATTTTGCAAATTTTCTGTAGACAAAATTATGACACTGATGGATTTCCATAGAGTTGCGATTGATCGGATCAATCGTAACTCTTTGTAAGACGGGGCCCAGGACGACACTCCAGTTCTGATTCACCGACTTTTGAAAAAGGCTGCTTTGTTTAGGAAAAATATTATTTGCGTCATGGTAAGTATCTGCAAGGCGATTGCTCATTAGCATAAAATCTGTAGCATCTAAAAAAAAATGGATGTGACGTGGTAAAGTGGTTCTAGGCACCTGACTTAACCACTTAAACCAGTTGCGGAAAAAAGGTCGCATGCTTGATACTATCTATTCCCTTGAGTACTGTACATTATTATCAGGAGCGTGGAGTTCAATTGAACTGTTACCATGCAATGTCAAAAGATAGGGACACAAACGATCATTTTTTTAAGATCAGGGCTTCGCCATGTTGCTCTTAAAGGGATGCTCCTGTCTGGTGATGAAATGATTTGAACAGATAAATAAAGATCTGACAAACAAAACACTGAAAATCAGATCAAAGTTGGACAAGTAATAACAAAGTTATGGCATTTGAATATTTGCATTGTCCCGGTGAAACAGTTCATGAATATTTAATGAGCAAACTGATAATGTCATATCCTCAGTTATTTTATCCACTTTAATATTTTATTATATGACATAATAATGATACTGATAATAGGAATTTATATAGTGCCATCTATCTAGAAATATTCTATTTCGACGCGCGTTGTTATTATTATTAACCCCGGCTTTAGCTCGAGCTGCCTTTCAGCGCTCATGCAATCAAGGAATAAATCCTGCCGGGTACCCATTCACCTTACCTGGGTCGAGTGCACCACAATGTGGATAAAGTTCTTGCTGAAAGAAATGACGCCATGGCTGGGATTCAGTCGAACCCACGACCCTCTGTTTCAAAGTCAGAAGACTTATCCACTGGGCCACAACGCTCCACAAATAAGGTTTATTCAAATTTGTTTCTTCCAAGAATCAAAACAATTGATTCACAATCAGTCCCACACGCATGGAAAAAATGAAGCAATTATGATTTTTTATAATAACATAAGAAAAGGAAAGTGGGAATGTGATATCATCTATTGGTACAAACAATTAATTTCAGCCGAGAGTACCCCTTTTTAGAATGTCAACATAGACATGAACTTATGACGGGATCTTATTGGGTTAGCTGTTGTTTGGTAAAGGGTGGCTGGTGATTTTCAAACACATTATCGCACATGTCTGGTGTTAACTACAGCACATCGCACACTGCACGAACCGATAAGACGCGATTATAAAAAAAATCACATTTTGCATTAAATCTGAAGGTTCCTAAAGTAAAGTTATTGCATTTAAAGATCGACATACAATTACGAATAATAAACTTAGGATTTTGCTTTGCGCCAAGCCCTGTGTTCGGATTAAAGTCCAAATCGACCTTAAGTCGCAGTCGATGATGACTCTATTACGATTTGGAATTGATTTTTTTTTCTTACAAGGAGGCTCTAACTAGACTGACTTCCGATTTCACTGGTCCTACCACTATTCTCAACTCCAATTGCTATGATTGTATATTGGTTGGATCGTTAATATCAAATGTTATTACAAAGTTTCTTCGAAATTTGGATCACAAAGAATCATTTAGGGTGTGCCGGACTTAAGATGTATGAGCTATCTTGAGGCTAACATTGAAGAAAAGAAGCATGACTGTGCTTGTAACCATGGATACTTAATTGAGGTTATTTACCGCTGCTATTTCAGTTTCAATCTTGGGAGTGATAGGTTAACGAATTATGGAATAGAAGATTGAGAGAGAGAAACGATGCACTCTCGTCGCCAAGAGGCAAAACAAGCGAAGATGTGACGAATTTATTCATACCTGTAAGATGAGCAAAACATCTGACAGTTTTCATGAGTAAATTCTGTCAAAGGCCCAATGCTATGTGTATAGTATTATTTAGTTAGTTGTTCATCTAACATTCTACTACCTATTGCCCGTACTGTATTGCTCGTCTAGAAACAACAGATCTCGGGCAATACTTACCCAAACTGAGGCAATTAACTTCGTTGAATTGAAACGGAGAGGAACCTCCTTGATCCACTCCACGATAAAAATTACAAGTCTGATATAAAATGATAAAATATTAAATTCTCATGGTAATAATGATAATAATAGGCATTTATATAGCGCCATCTATCTAGAAATATTCTATTCTGAGGCGCGTTGTTATTATTATTACCCCGGCTTTAGCTCGAGCTGCCTTTCAGCGCTCATACATTCAAGGAATTAATCCTGCCGGGTACCCATTCACCTCACCTGGTCGAGTGCTGCACGATGTGGATAAATTTCTTGCTGAAGGAAATTACGCCATGGCTGGGATTCGAACCCACGACCCTCTGTTTCAAAGTCAGAAAATTTATCCACTGGGCCACCACGCTCCGCTGTTTATCGATATTTTGTTAGAACAGTTATATACACGCCCTCATATTAAACAGATGGACTAGTGATTATGTCATGTCCCCACGTACGTACGTTTTCTTACATTATTTCGCAAAATATTTTTTTTGCTACAAACTAGGTTAGAGCAATAATTATCGTACACATTACATCAATTATTTTTTTTTTTTACTTTTTTTTATTCCCGTCGGACAAAATTTCAATAAAAATAATTTCTTAACATAAACTGAAAAAAGAATGACATCAAAAGCTTAGTCATTTTATAATCATAATACATAAAAAGAATTTCCCCCCAAAATAGTGCAAAGATTGAAAATATAAGAACTTTATCATTCCTTGTCTGATTTTGATAAATTTTCCGGTGTTTTGCTGGTGTGATTAAATTTAATGTGGCCAAATTATATCATATTCAACATTGGGTACCCCTTTCAGTCCAATTCTCACAGTCTCCAGGATGTAATCACATTTTAACATCTGTTTTCTTTTTCTTTTTGATTTAAAAAATGTAGCAAAGGACCTAGAAGGTGTGTAATGTTCTCATTTCCTAATCTCATCGGTCAACACATTTGACGCTTGGGGCGATGAAGCGACCCGGGGGGGGGGGGGCAACTCAAAACATCATGAATATAGTGGGGGAACCTGATATCATAATATTACATACTTATAAGCAGAGAAAAATAAAATATAATATAGATGATCCTTGGAATAAAACAAGGTATTTATTACATGTATATCAGTTAAATGGGATTTTCCCCATGTCCTCCAGCAACGTATAGGTATACTTCATATAAGTATACTTAACAATTATGCTCAGTAATTGGGGATCCCCCTTCATCCCCTTTAAAAAAGAGGGGGTGTAAGAAATATGCATAAAGCTCACGGGTTTTGTGCGAAAGAATCGTTAAATAGGTAGAGCTTAAAGGGAAATCAACCGAAGTTCAACTTTGTTTTAATAAAATGATACAGATGTCACTAAGTTTGAGCAAAACTAGAGAAACGATTAAAACGCGAAAATTTTTCAATAGTTGTAAAATGCATTTATCACTTTCCCTTCATAGGCTTCTAATGGTCAAAAATGTCATTGCATTATAGGGTAGGTGCAACTTTTTAATTTTCCTTAATTATTCACTAAATGATTTGTATCAGATATCAGATGTCACTCTTTTAAAATGAGGACATTTAAAAACATGTTTTATATTATATTTTTATTATTACCCCGATGGGAAAGAACACCACAAATTACACAAAGTACACGACAAAATGGTCGAATTGCAAAATATATTAACCAAGTTGCCGATTTGAATTTTACCTCGTCTTAGTGATGCCATTTTGTAAGCATTCACATCTTTCAAATTCCTTGTCTGATTTCTTAAAATGTTTCCATTCTGCTTGCCTTATTATGTTCATCTTTTCACACACGTATTGTATTACCAGCTTGAGATTCCCCTTTAACATTCAAATTGATGGAGACCTAAAAGTGGAATAAATATGCATATTTCACACCAACAAAATAAAACATTATTCGGGAGTTAGGTTAAGAACCCCCCCCACCCACACGCACACACAGCATTAAGAATTGATGACTGTAAGAAATGCATCACGCTTTCTTCATTAGATATAAACCAAGTGTAATGTTTCTTTGTATATAAGCTTTCGGTGGAAATATTAACGTAAAAAGGTCGACGGGTTGCTCCCAGGTGCAACCACATGTGAATATTTAGACCAATCAAATAAACAACATATCAGGAGAAAGGATTAGTACAATCAAGACAGCATTAAGAAAGGGGAAAATGTATCTTGCTTTCGTCATTAGATATAAACCCACTGTAATGCTTCTTTATATAAGCTCTACGTGAAGGACGTGGAAATTCTACCATCAATAGGTCAACGGAATATGGATATATTTAGACCAATAGAATAAAATATCAGGAGAAAGGTTGAGAAAAATCACAGCATTAATAAGGGAAACGGAAGAAATTGTATCATGTTTTCTTCATTATATTAACTCACTGTAATCTTTATTTGTGTAAGCTCTACGTCGAAACCCATGAATTTTTTTCACCGTCAATATAGGTAATGGATTATGCATATTCAGAGCAATGAAATAAAATGTCAAAAAGGCTTGGAAAAATAAAATTATTAATAAGGGAAACGGAAAGAATTGTATCGTGCTTTCTTCATTCGATATAACCTCACTGTAACCTTTCTTTGTAAAAGCATTACGTTTAAAACGTGGAAATTTTACCATCATTAAGTCAACGGGATACCGTTTAGTGTATTGGAATATGAACATTCAGACTAATAAAATCAAATATTATGAGAATCGTTTAGAAAAAAATACCCACAGTATTAACAAGGGGAACTGACATCACTATTTCATACTTTCTTCATCAGATATAAACTAACTGTAATGATTTTTTTTTTAATTATCAACATTTTACTGACAATAGATTAACGAGATTTCCCATGTGCAACCGAATATGGATATTTGGCCTTAGAAGATAAGATTGATATCAGGAGAAAGGTTTAGAAAAATGACCACAGCATTAAGAAGGGAAAAACTGAAGAAAAAAATCGTATCTTGCTTTCTTCGTTAGATGTTCACTGTAACATCATTTGTAAAACTTGGATATGAACTTTTGACTAAGAGTAGGTCAACGGGAAACTCCCAGGTGAATATATTCGAGTTCAGCAACAGAGCTCAAATAAATGAATAGATATGTAATACTCTGGGTAGCACAAGGTGTTATTTAGTTCTAGATATTGCCCTTGCTACATCACTTATTCAATCCCTTTGGTATTTAAGCAAATTTAAATAGATCATACTTTGAGTTAGACCGCATTGCACCATTGTTCATGATTTGTTTATGTCATCTGGGTGAAAGTATTCGAAATTATGGTTCCTTATTTATGCTCCTCACAGGGGCGGCGATGGGGCGCCTCTGTGCTTTTTCCAAGCAGTGAAAAGAGAAAAAGAACGAAAATAGGAAGAAAAAGGAAGAGAGGTTAAAAAAAGAAGAAGCCCATTACGAAGAGAGAGTCTAGGTTCTTTAACTGTATATCAACCCTGTAATTTAATTGAGAAAATACGCCATTTTGCCCCGCGCCCCCTCGCCTATTAAAATACCATGGCGCTGCCCCCTGCTCCACACTGTCAAGTGATGAATTGTTGAACACCAGCTCATATCAAGCACGCATGTGTTCTGCTACATGTAATTCTTATGCATTCATTGATTAATAAAAGTTGCAATCATTTATTAAAAAACAAAACTTCAGTCGCATGCACAGTTGCACACCGAATACGATGTGTGCTTGTGAGTTCATACATGAATGTTCACCGTTTACCGGGGTGCGTGCGTGAATGTGTGCGAGCGTGTGTGTGTGTGTGTGCGCGCGCGCGTGCGCGTGTGAGACACGGATATATTAGTTTACGAATGATTTGAATTCTTACACGGACCATTGAACCGACAGCCCATGGAGACAGGATTATCGGTAGAAGACCGTGACTAATATTAATCACATGACCGGTTTTCATGCAGCAAGTCATTTTGAAAGGATTTTGGGATGTCTGTTCTGGGTTGCTTTACAACTAGAATGTGACACAATGTTTTATTTTTATTGTCATTATAAACTAATCAACAATAAAGGCAGCCCGTCTGGTCTCAGGAATGACTAGGATGAATTAGCATACTTAACTTTGTCTAATTTTGATGAGTTGAGATTAGGCCTGTGTGTTCAATATGGTTCGCTCATTACAAAATCTCAATTAACATGATTAACCAAAGTGATAGTTTCAATGATAAGAGTCTCATCTGGAACGTTTGACTCCGAACAAAATACACAATGCTCTAATGTATATTTTATTGTTTTTCCTCAAATTTTATAAAATTTTGTTTTATACGATCAGCTATTCTGTAACAATTTTATGATACTTTTCGGGAAGAAGAAATGGTAAGCCAGCCTTAACTGTAGGTGGGGAAACTTAAAGAATATGCCGATTTATGAAGGGAAACAGCTTTAAAATAAAGGCCCAAGAAGGGCAATTCCAAACTTTTCAACAAAAAGTCGGACAAATGCAATTCATCTAAGCGAATCATGTGCCAAGTCACGGCCTGATCTAATAATCCATCCATAGTGAACAATAAGGTTGTCTGCATCAAGATTACCGTTGAAATGGTTCTCGATGTTTTTAAAAGGGTTTTCTGCCTCAAGTCATAGACAGTTACATTCCCATTTTCAACAAAAATGAATTTCAATTCGTGGTTTGATGGTCATTTTCTGTGGGAGGTTTTTTTTTATTAAGAAGATCATATTCTTATATGAATTTCAGTCAAGGGTTGGCAAATTTCCGTTGTCATGGTAATGAAAGTTCGTTTGCTCTGTTTTGCGGATCCCTCCTCTTTCTCGGCGACCCAGGGTCACGTAATACAAAGGTTAGCGATTGATTGCTAATTTGAAAGAACAATTCTGGTTGGTTCCTCATCAGTCTACAGAGTAAAATGCGTATGCATTACTGATCTTGATATCCCGTTTCATTTAGCGATTGATCGCTAACCTTTGTGCAACGGGCCCCAGATGTGCGACAGATCAGGGGACTGTTGCATAAAAAGTTGCGAACAAACACAACTCACAAACAATGAAATGCTCGTATTAGGGACTTGTGAATTATTATTTTTTTGTTAAAGAAGCGTCTAAATGCAAAGACCTCTACACGCCTTACGACTTGTCTTTATATAACGAGCTCCAGAACGTTCATTGAACTCTAAAGCTGAGTCCAGGGTGCGTGTCATTAGAGTAAGTTCACATCAGCATTAGATTCGCCTGACTCTGAATCTCCAAGGCGCACACTCTTGAAATGTGATCCCGTGTGAGTGTTGGTATAAAGTCTTCGCACTTAGTTGTTCTAGTAACATGACACTAGATGATCTGCACAGTATCCACTGTCATTTATTTTTATTCGTGTAGGACTCAAGAGTACTGGTTGGTGAACTAAGACGCCACAGAGAGAGAGAGAGAGAGAGAGACGGGGAGAATGGGGGGAGGGGTTATACATAAGAAAATATCTTCTACGAAGAAGATTTTTTTACGAAAAATCACCAACGTTCGCCTATGCTTTATGAAACTAATAACCTAATCGTTCAATTTTCAAATTGCAAAGTGTTCTTTCATCTCCCCCGATATTTATGGTTTTTTTAAACTATAATTATCACTGACATACAGCTTTCATTTTTTTTTCTTTATTTAGATGAATTTATGCTATTCTTGGAAGAAGGGTGTGCCGCTTGCCTAAAATGTCATAGGATTCAGTCGGAATCTGATCGAATCAAGAGAGTGACGTGAATTACCATGATTTTATTAATATGAATACAATCTTGGATTGGCAAACAAAATATCACTCACATTGTTAGGGGGGAGGGGGTCACCCATTTTTAAAGCAATTGTTCTAGGTGTTTGTCACAACGGTACAATGACTATTTACATCTGGAAAGCAAAGCGTGAATAATTAAAGGACATTAAGCTTTGTTTTTGCAAAATGTTAGTAATATTTTCAAAAGAATGAATACTGTAGTTTTTGGTTCGTTGCTCTGTACAAAGTACCGGTGATCCACCGCACAATCATAATTTAGAGGAAAAGACGTGCGTACTGCCACCCTTTAGTCATGTTGTTCAGTAACTTCGTAATAGATGCGTGAAATACACCTTTTTAGTCCGATTGTCTTGAGATACCCTTCTTCACGAACTTCGTATTTGACAACCCCTAATCACCACATGTAACAGAACTCGATATCTCGACGCATTTATTGAACGCTTACACGATCAGAACTATTAAATTGTGTGTCTTCGGGCTACATCTTAATTGCAGCCCTGAATGTGCAATGGGTCATTTTTCGGGATGACGAGAGATAAAAAAGAGTTAGATAAGGAGGGAGAGAGAGAGAGAGCCTAGGGACTGAGGAGGATGTTCATGACCTTATTTCTTACGTTTCATGAGTTGAGAACAAGCTTGGTGTGGTGCATAAGCTGACACGCGGTGCTATCAAGAGTATCGATCTCGCGCCTTTTTCGAGATTCGATTCCTCTTGTTACATAATTATCACGGGCCTCGCTGTATCGATCTCCCAGGCTCATCCGTATTTTGGTTTACATTTTTTTTCCCTCTTCCGCCTTTCTTCCTTTTGTACCTTGCAATATATTTCCTTTGCATTGTTGCTTGCATATGATCTACTTCATTCATGATTATATCAACAAAATGAGATCGATCATTCCCTGTTATTCCCTCTGCTTCCATGTGTTTTCTGACTCTTCTGACTACATGTAAAAACAACACCATGGCCATGTCAAGTGAATGTCACGTAATTTCCACAGCGTTTTGAGCTGCAGCTCTCATATTTTTTGTCCTTAGTACAATGTTCTGCTTATTGTATCATTTGAGAAATACAGACATCTTAGTCTTTGTTTTTACGGTTTCTAGGTTCATTACATCGTTACAATTATTGTTATCCCAAATAGCTAAGTCAAACACCCACCTTCTTCTCCTTTCTTCTTCTCCTTCTTCTTCTTCTTCTTCTCCCTCTTCTTCGTAGAAGTGTAAACCAGAGTACAAGAACCATACATTCCAATTACACACCTTCGTGCGTTCATCCTACAGCTTACTATCTCTTACTCTGTCTAATTTACTATATCCATTTCCTCCTCTCTCTCCTCACTATCTCTTTACCAGCCTCTTCCAGTATATCCCCTGGATGTGTTTACCAGATTGTGTTACAGAGCCATACGTGCCCCTCTCATACTGCCGTGCCGCCTTTCTTCATCGTTTGCCACTACGCATTAATGTGCTCGTCTTAAGGCACAATTCATTTAAAGTCCCCTTCCCTTCGATAATGGAAGACAGACAAACTGCCATTGCCAATGCCAATCAGTGCCAATCAATCAAGAATATCCTTACTTAGACTATGGTCTAGAACATCTCTTGAGTCAGTAAAACGTAAACTTAGGAGGATGATCGGGTCGAAATAACTATAATCTGTGCTTGAATTTGTCCCTAACTAAAATAATGGACAAACGTAAATCTAAGTGTATGTTAGGTTCTAAGCAATGATTAAGTTGACTTTTACGTCTTTACAGATTTCATTAGATGTTAATTGATTAAATCATCAATTAACTTATTTATATGTATCATTTGATTTGATTCAATTTAATTGATTAATTCATTTTTCCATTATTAGAATTATTTTTATTATTGTCATCATCGTTATTATCATCATCACTTTCTTTTGTTTGGGTGTGGGGAGCTGAAGTCGAAATTTTTTTTAACGACATATGTGTTCTATTCACGAAAGTCGTATTCAAACTTTATTTATTCCTTAAACATAATTATGGACATGATGGTGAAAATGAAGACTTTTTTGCCTCAAACTTTGCTGCATGATACTACCTACAAGAGAACAGTACAAAATTACGTGTATTTTAAAAGGAAGGCATGCAAACTAGATGGCGCCTAGAAAAGTGTCGGGTGCACCCGCATGCAAGCATGCTCTAAAAGTCACGTGATTTCAAGAACCGTTCGCCTTTTCTTGGTGAGCGCCATTAATCATCGATCATTTCAAACGAACAGATTGTCGACAGATTCGTCATGGTTGAGAGAAGAAGTGCCCGGTCTGTCACCATCCATAACTAAGTCCCATTTATTTGGAATCACTCTATGATGTTTACTCCACGTGCTATAGGAATGAAATACCCAAACATCAAAACATTTTGGGATTCTTTCTTGATACTTTAAGTACCCGCCGATGAGTACCTTACTTCACTTTATATAAAGCAAGAATGACTTAGTGGGGGCAGCATAGAGAGTTCTGATTCAGTTAGGAATCTAACTGAATCCATTGTAAAGCGCATTGGCAAGAAAAAACTCACTCTTTTTAATCCATATCTTACAATTTACTATGAGTATAAAACTAATTTTAAAATTTTTATTTTATTTCAATGAATTCCAACTAAAAATCTTTGTGTTTATCGTGCTTCTAATTCCCAAGATATCCTGAGTTTCTGCATTAATTTGATATTTTTTATTACCAAATATCACTGTCAGGTACAATTACAAGGCATAGTACGTCATATAAACAAAGCATTTGGTAATTAGAGCTAACATAATAGCAAGATGCTAATAGAGGTTAGCCCCAAATAATGTCATTATCATAGTTTAAACAATGAATTGAACTAAATCTAAATATTGTACATCAAATTCAGTACTAATTCTACTTATTACTGTTGCAGAAAATTTCGATCATTTTCAGTGAACATATTTACACTATTTACAAGAAAAAAATATCTGAATTATTCATAAAAAATATTTATATAGAATTAGTTGTTTTCAAGCAGTATTTTACCATACCAAATTAATTATAACCTTCCAGTAGAATTAATTTTAATGATTTGCTAAATATCTACGACTGGGGTGTTTCTAATATTACTTGGCAGATGATTCCATAAAGTAGGACCAGAAAATGGAATTGATTGTTTTCCCAAATTGGTATTATATTTGTCAAGATTAACATTTCGCTTTTCTCTATTTCTTGTATTGTAAGGATGGTCTTTAAATGAAAAATAATCAATAAAACTATGCGGCAACCGATTATTAATTAAATCGTGCATAAATGGAAGTATTGGTATTATTTGAAAATATCGAGAATTAATCTCACTTTGACTTCCTTTTTAGAATAAAAAAATATCCAAAAGTATGAGTAAATATATATATATATTTTTCTTTGAGGTGGAGGTAAAGTTACATCTTGTTCCCCAATGAGTTTATTTTTATATGCAATTTAGTAATTCACGTGTATATTATATTTAGGAGGGGGCGGTTTAATCCCCAAAGTTCCCCTCTTGGATCATGATGACCTATTGAGCGAATATCTTATGAGAAATGCATATTTGTTTGATTTTTCTAGTCCTCATTGCCTCTTAATCCCTCCATTTCTAAAGTCAGAAATCGAGGTGTTACGTTTCGTGTGGTGGGAAAGGAGGCGACACTCGAGTCGCTGTTAAAATCTTAAGGATTTACAAGTAGATTGCATGGGGAAGGCATCCCCAAAACACGGAGATGAATACACAAAGCAATGAACAAGAACAAGACATTTCCGAAATAGATTTTTAAAGATAGATATATTTATCTTTAACGGTATATTCGTTGAAAGTTCTATATATGGCTTCAGTATGCTGATGTATTGGGGCCCATACCATACCATCTCATGCCATATATATATATATATATATGTATTTCACATTCATGGAAGATGAATGATTTCATTAACAGTGATATTTTTGTTGACTAATACTATAACCATTACCAACATTACCTTGATAGCAATTAATTAAGGTAGATCCAATCAGGCTCAAATTCAAACATTTATGTTGAAAAATTGATGCAAAATACAGTAACCATTCATTTATCGTTTAAGACACGTAAGTCATTCACGCTTGAAAAATCAAACATTCACGTAAGTCAATCAATCACTCACTCAATCAATCAATCAATCAATCAATCAATCAATCAATCAATCAATCAATCAATCAATCAATCAATCACCCTATAATGACATGACTACATATTTTTGGTAAGGGTAAAGCTTATACCCAGGAATATTTCATTCAAAATGGAGTATTAGGACTAGGTTCTTTTAAGTGAGTCAAGTGCAATTGTCTGATTCCTTCGCCTTTTTACCTTGCATAGCTCTGACTACCCTTTTTGTTCCTACTTTTTTTATTCCCCCTGCTCTCTCACACTATCTCTTCAGATTTCACCTTGTTTTATCACTCCCCTCTCTCTATTAATTTTCTCCCGACTCTCTTTCGCCATTCTTTTGTTTTCCCCTCTCTATTTATTTTTCAAGTGCACATTCCAGTGATACTTTTTAATATTTAATTATAATACGTATTTGGAAATTGTTACAGGCCACCTATTGTGTAAACATTGTTACTACAATTCAGAATTTCTGCTATCGTAATAATGTTTTGTATTTTAATCATTTTATATAGTACTCTAAATCATTTTGTATCTGCTTGCTTGAGAATACGATGGATATATACCATGATTATTATAAGTGGTTAAGTAAACAATACACCAGTTAAAATTAGATTACCAGCAAGGGTCATCTCTTTTCTGGATATCTTTCAAAGAGAAACGCGCTCACTTCTTATACAGTATATATCTTACACGATGGAGGGGGGGGGGGGGGGGTGATAGGCAGGCGCATACATTCGTAATTCCGAAGGTTCGGTTATTCCGAAGGTTCGTATTTCCGAAGGTTCGTAATTCCGAAGGTTCGTAATTCCGAAGGTTCGTCAATCCGAAAACGAAATAAGGTTCGTAATTCCGAAGGTTCGTTAATCCGAAAACGAAATAAGGTTCGTAATTCCGAAGGTTCGTTAATCCGAAAACAAAATAAGGTTCGTAATTCCGAAGGTTCGTTAATCCGAAAACGAAATAAGGTTCGTAATTCCGAAGGTTCGTTAATCCGAAAACGAAATAAGGTTCGTTAATCCGAAAACGAAATAAGGTTCGTTAATCCGAAAACGAAATAAGGTTCGTTAATCCGAAAATTAAATAAGGTTCGTATTTCCGAAAATGAAAATAATTCATTTTGGTAACAAAACGATGTTGTCATTACAAGATTACACGATATTATGCAATGATAGTAATAACGATCGATGATACATGCGTGTGTTGGGGCCAAAGCATGTATTTCATTAAGAATATAGGCGCCCTGATCAAGCAAAGGCTAATTTCGATTTTATCTGAGCAATATATTGCTGCCTATAAGCAAATTTGCTGGTTTAATTAAAGATGCAGGGGATCAAGTGTGTTGGAAGCGTGCGAGCAACCTCTAGATAATAGGATTTGTATTGGAGGGGATGTCATTTTAAATAACAGCTTCTGCTGGTAATAAAAATAAAAATAATACTAATAATGATCGTTGTGAGATGTTGAAAGCGCGAATCGCAAGCTCAAACTAGTAGACATTTCATGTAACAAGACGTAAAGTGAGCATTCGGAGCATTTTTTGTAATCGTGAGAAAGATGTGTATCTTTCTAAAGAATTAATGCGAGGGCGAGCTGTAATTTGTTTATATACTGACCTGGGGCCCGTTGCATAAAACTTTTTACCTGAGAAAACTCAGGTTGTTTTTACAAGAGTTTTGCCCTGTGCTAAAGTCAATGGCGGAAATCAGACTAACCTTAGTTTTCAGTTTTTACCAGAGTATTCTCAGGTAAAAAAGTTTTATGCAACAGGCTTCAGAAAGTAATCTTTTAAGGACTGCATTTAGTGACTCATGAATAGAATATATATCTCACGAACTAAATAATGAGAGCGCGAACCGCAAGCTTAAAATTTGTGATATTCCAACCTGAAAACTGGACATTTCATACTTCTTTTTTGTAACCAGGAATAGAATGGTCCCTCAATAAACAATACTTGATGCGAGCGAGAAACGTGAGCCAAATTTTTCCGATTTTCCAACATGAAAACTGGACATTCTAAGCATTCTTGTTAAAAAAAAATAATAGCTGGGAGAATAGTTTTCAGAACTGAAGTGGCTTCCCTGGGTAAATAATATCTATATCAATATTATCATTCTAGGCCCACATGAAATTTCCAAAAGTTTGAGCACGTGATTCGCTCGCAACATCTCACAAGGATGCCCTTTTAACAGTAATTGACCAAAAAGGTGAATTTTACATCTTCAGATTTGACTTTTTCCCCAAACCGCTTGCTCTCTACGCTCGCAGAAATGAAACGTTAATATATAACTTTAGTGATCACTTAAAAAAATTGTGCTCAATTTAGTTACTACAAAACACACAACCTCTTTACACAGATGATAATCTAATGGTGAAAATATCCGTTTCCACCAAATTGCCCCTATTGGCCCCTTTTTTTTGCTTTGCCCCCCCCCAAAAAAAAAAAAAGTTCCGCCGCCATTGGTTAAAACACGCATCGTCTTTATGGCTAACTGCAAAAAGTTCTTAAAATGTCCCCTTTAGATCAAGTCAGAGCATATATATTTAAGAATTCTGTTCGCGCTTCTTGCTAGCAGTTATTATCTAAATTTAGTTACATAGGCATCTCGCTTTGAAGATCACAAACATATTGCCCATCATATTAAAAAAAATATAAAGCTCGCGCTCGCATTATTTAAAAAGGGTTTATCATGTTATTACATATTTACTTTATTTTATAAGGATAAATCTGATTATTGACTGTTAGGACTACCCTTTCAAAGAAACAAACAAAAATCAACTTTAAACTGCCGATCAAGGAATATATGGCTAACAAAATTGCCCCCCCCTCTATTTGACGAAAGTTGGATCCGCCGGGAGGGAGGCAGGGGGCATCAAAATGAAATAAAAAACAGGGGAATTAATATTTTCCAAAATGGGAAAGTTCCTTTTTCAAAAATAAATATGCCGTCTTTCATGCTTTTTTTTCGAAATATAATACTCTTTTTAAAGTATACAAGTTAAGTTAAGTTTTCAGGCTGGAATATTGAAAATTTTCAGCTTGCGCTTCGCACTCTCATTCGATTGGTGAAATATGCATCCTAAAAAGGTCACTAAATGCTTTCTTTAACAGGTTCCTTTTCTGGTCAGTATGTTTAAGCTCGCGTTTTGCGCTCGTGTTAATTCTTTAGTTAGATGCAAATCTTTTTAGACAGCAGAAATCTGCTCGGATTTTTAAAAACTAATTTTCATTTTTTATTGAAATAACCTAAAGTTTTAGCTTGTGATTCATGCTCGCAACACCTCGCAATAATGCCATTTTATGAATAATTGACCACAAAAAAAAAACGTTATACAACTTCACCTTTGAATTTGTTTTACCAAGCCGCTCGCTCATATACTCTCTCCCGAAAAATAAAGCCTAAATATACATTTTGCCATAATAAGAAGTCACTTCAAAAAAGTTTTTCTCTACTTAATCACTATCAAACACACAATGACTTCAAGCAGATGATAATCTTAAGGTGAAAATATCACCAAAGTGCCCATTTTGACGTATGAGTTTCAATTTGGCTTTACCCCCAACGAAAATTCGTTCGGCCGCCCTTGCCTTCCCATCCTCATAATAATTGAACGGCAAAAGTGTCCCCCGCCCCCCTCCCCTTGCCTCTGCTTTCCCGGTTTTCATTTTTCGGATTAACGAACCTTATTTTGTTTTCGGATTAACGAACCTTATTTTGTTTTCGGATTAACGAACCTTATTTCGTTTTCGGATTAACGAACCTTCGGAAAAACGAACCTTATTTCGTTTTCGGATTAACGAACCTTCGGAAAAACGAACCTTATTTCGTTTTCGGATCAACGAACCTTCGGAAAAACGAACCTTTTTTCGTTTTCGGATTAACGAACCTTCGGAACAACGAACCTTATTTCGTTTTCGGATTAACGAACCTTCGGAACAACGAACCTTATTTCGTTTTCGGATTATCGAACCTTCGGAATAACGAATCGTCGGAATTACGCCACAAATGTTCGGATTAACGAACCCTTTTTCGTTTTCGGATTAACGAACATCGAGGTATAGGCAATTTACGTGTTTCGGAATTACGAACCTTCGGAATAAAGAACCTTCGGAATTACGAAGCTTCGGAATTACGAAGTGTAACCATAGGCAGGTACCATGTAGAAATTATATGACGCACAAAAATAATAAGAAGAAAGAATCTTGGGGGCAGACACATCTTATAGTAAGATCCGTAAGAGGCAGAAGAACAAATCTAAGCAGGATAAGTTAGGAGTAAAAGTTGAGGAAAAGGGAAGTTAAAAAGTTACCTGGAGAGAAAGGAGAAAGAGGGAGAGAGGAGGTCGTATTGGTGTCAAGATAGATAAATAGAGAAAAATAGAGAGAGAAATAGATAGGGATGCGTGCTTGTGTAAATGTATGTGTGTGTGAGGTAAGGGTGCTTGAGTGTGTACGGGCGTGTTCTTGTGTGAGAGAGCGCGAGAAGATCAATACAAACTCAAAAGCTTGTACATCCTCGGGTAACAAGAACTTAGAATGGCATTATTAGGCATGACTGTATCTTACACAATAATACAGTCTCACACCCTTCAGCTTTCGATTCTGATGAATAAAAGATAGTGAAGATAGACAAGTCGCCTACGAGTTTCGTCACCTCAACCCGAAATTGTACTAGGAGTGAATTGATTTGATTTTCCGCCTGAATGGTATTTTGAGAGCTTGAGAAGAAACAGTTAATGACTAACGTCCGTGCCATTGAAAAATTAGGTGATTATGCAAAAACAATTGTCGTGTTTTGAAAATCTCATCTGACAACCTCCTCGCTTCATTAATTGTCGAATTGTCGAATTGTCACTCGAAATACAGTAAAATAAGAAGCATTCTTTTCTATAATGATGTTAATACAAAAACAATTTGCCTGTAAAAGGGTGTAAAATGGGAATCGTTTTCGAATGAGAAAATAACGAAAACATAAGCTTTTGGGAAACGTCCTAGGTTTTGCCCTTTATTCCTATCTTTTTCGTGACAGTTGTGACCAGGGGCGTCGATCCATTTTTCAGATTGGGGGGGGGGCAAAATCATGAATCAACGTTCTTATTGCGCTCGATCACACAAAAGGAAAAAACTCCCCCCCACATACAAAGGTGTATATATATATATATCATGAGAAAGAGTCACATATCTCACCTTCAAATTAATGCGAGCGCGAAGCGAGAGCTGGATTTTTTTTAGTATACTGACGTGAAAATAGGAAAAATGTTCCTGTTTAGGACTGTTTGTAGTAACTCATTAGGAGGATAGATGCATGTATCTCACTACACAGATAATGCGAGTGTCGAGAACGAGCTGAAATTTCTTTATATTCTGACCTGAAAGCTTGATATTCTAAGCATTTTTGGTACCAATTACTAAGATGGGTATCTAAAAGAACAGTACATGCGAGCGCGGAGCACGAGCTGTTAATTTTGATATTTCGATCTGAAAAAAAGACAGTTTAATGGACTTTTTTTTTTAAATAAGATATATACCCAACAAAAGATTATTGCAAATCGAAGCTGGAGTTCTGTTGACGTTTAGAACTGAAAACGGGACATTCTATTCACCTATTTAATCATGACAAGTACGGGTTTTTGCTAAATAAATGATGCGAGCGCGAAGCGCGAGCTGAAAATTTTTTAATTCCAATCTAAAAAGCGGACATTTTGAGCACAATCTTGAATAAAGAACGATTTGGTATCTCAATCACGCTTGCTGATTTCTGCGTAACATTACAATCTTATTTTATTTTTACACATCAGCGGAATTATTGGGGGGGGGGGCAAAACGATATGTTTGCCCACCCAATATTTTCATTGGTGGGGTGATCACCCCCTGACCCCAGGATCGACGCCTCTGGTTGTGACAGCGAGTATGGAAGGAAAGTCAAGAAAGTTTAGGGGAAAATTATCTCGAAAGGTTTTCCTTTTCAATATTGCCCAACAAAACTCACTGCTGTTTTTTCTTAAACCAATTGAGTACTACATCTATGCCTTTTAAACATAAGTAAACGACGATTTGATATCAACGATGGATGAGCACTAAATAAAGGCAAGTAAGCTGGGATATATCATTTAGGTATTAAACATTATCTAATGTTTAAGAGTATAATTATACATTAGATAGAAAATACGCTAAAATGACACATATGTCCGTATTCTTAAATCTGTTCTAACGCAAGGCATGGTCTAATGTGTGTACTAAAATCATGGGAAGACGAGAGTGTCGACATTTTGTTTATAATGTATACTTTTATATTTACTGTGGATTTTTTCCCGTGCTCCAATGATGTAGAAAATTTAGTCATTATTTCCAAATAGTTATGAATGATTTGAGTGTCAAATGAGCTGATGATTCGAACATGTCCCGACAGGTATTCGTGTCACAATTGGCCATCCATATCCACATCTTTAAACCAGAGTTTAAATTGAACCCGAGATTAGAATACGCCCATAAGGTTATCTTTTCAATTCTCTTACATGTCTTATACATTATTGAACTCATGAATATGCAATGTCTATATGTCGTCATTGCTCATAGCGAACAATATTGCTTGAATCGTGAGAAAAAAGTGATACATAGATATTAATAATGATGATGATAATAATAGTAACAACCATAGTGATAACCACAACCGCAACGACAACAATAATAATAATAATAACAATAACGAAAATAACAATAATAATAATAACAATAATGATAATGAGCATAGAGCATTTGTTTATCACACATATCCACCTTCTTGGGCAATCGAGGCAAGGATCTTCTGTATTTGATGTGCGATGGAGTCATCTATTGTCGATCGAAAGATCACGTTAAAACGAATTCAATCCTTTGGAAATTTGGCGCCTATTCGGTCCCGTGAAATAAGATAACAAATGTACGATGCATTCACTATACTGGTATGCTGCTAACCGCATTACGAGGAAGCGGTTTACCGCGAATCCCTACCGTATCAATCCATAGGCCAGGTGAAGAGCACCGCTAACAATCTGTAAACTGGGATACACCACTGGAGGTAAGTAGTCAGGGTGACTGGCCGCGGCTTCGTAAAATTTGTGATTTAGCCGAAGAGGTTGCGGGGGGGGGGGGGGGGGTGCGAAACGACATTTTCCGATACGTTGCTGTATCCCTACATTAATAGCTGATCTTTTTAAAATCTCTTTACAGTACTCATGAAGCCTTGGAATCATCAGACTACGAATCCATTTCCCATGCACACCTCTCTGTCACTAAGATTGATATAAAGGTGAGTTTAATTCATATTTCAGTGATTATAAAAGGCTCTTAAATCAAACTAATAAGAGCCCAATATTTTGATAAAGGTAAATTCTTTAAAAAGTAATGTAAAAAGGGAGAACTGATATTTCGTCATCACCGTCTGGTCTTTCGCTTTCTTTTATCATTTCCATCAATTCATAAACAGTTCATTTAGGGTTTCTCGAGATTACACTTAAATGTCATTTTGTCAGCATGCTGTACATGTTCATCTCCCGACACTCATCAGTCGGATTGAAATTCACTAGCAAATTATTTTGACACATGTGGATATAAACACAAATTATATCGATCATTAGGGGTAACGAAGTACATAGTCTTTGCAATCTATAATAATTCAAGGGGTTTTTAGAAAAATACAGCTAGTACCAGAAATGAAGTTCTTTTAAACATGTCTCAAGTCCCACGGAGAAGCAATGCCAGGCATGGAGTTTCGTGCTTTATATTTATTACGAATGAGTTGACAAAAAATACCCACATTTGTCTGTGTGTGTGTGTGAGTGTGTGTGTGTGTGCGTGGGGGGGGGGGTGTCTGGGTGGATGGGTGTAGGTGTTTTTTGTAGGGGTATAATTGATTTTTCACAGTCGTTTACCAATAAGATATGATTATTTATGTCTGAGGTCACAATTTCCCCCTAAACAGTACTCAAAGTAGACGAGGATTGTATTTTCCTGTTCTGTTTTACCAAGCGAGAAATTAACCCATTAAAATGTGGTTGACAATTGTTGTTACACTAATACCTTGGTCACATTTGCTCTACGGCGGCCATACGGCGAGTCGAAAACAGCCGTTTTATTCAATTTCATTCAAACCACCTATATTTAGCTGGTACAAAAATGTTAAAGCGGCTGTTTTCGACTCGCCGTACGGCCGCCGTAGAACAAATGTGACCATGGTATAAATTGTATTTAATTCATATTTACGTGAATGTGCATGTTTAGGTGTGCATATACTGGGGCGTTCTCGCAATTGCAACGGGAACGGATTTTGCAACGTGGTAAATCTATTGAAAATTCGAGTCAAATCACAATGAACAGCTGAGAGGTTTTTGTCGAAAATTGGTCCACCGGGAGAGCAGGTCGTCGTAAAAATTCGGAGTGGACGAAAAAAATGGTAAAATATGTCGTTTTTACCAGAGTCATATAAGACACTGCTGTTTTGATTTACTCATTTTCGACAAAGATTGCTTTGTCATGAAAGAAGTTTGACAGTAGATTCTCTGCGTTCCAGGAGGCGTCTGTGTAGTGCTGCAAATACTCCCTTATAACTTTATGGTAACATCCGCATTTGTGACTTTGGCCTTGCCGGGAGCAATCACAAAAGAGTCAACATCTGCATTTGACATTGGTCGAATTTTTACTTTTATCATAAATGAAAAACGATGTGACATAATCTGGCAAAATTCATTTGTACTCGTTTGATCATTCGCAAAGCAAGAACAAAAAATACATGTCGAAAGTATTTCCTCATGTCCCTTTATTATGTAGCTTGAGACATGCATCATGTTCCTCTTTCTTAAAGAGTTACGACTTTTTTTTATAAAACTGTGGCACCAAGACTTCTAACATGCCACAAGCACTTACGGTGTTTTAATTCTTCTCGACTTCAAGTGCTTTTAGAATAGATAGCTCGAAGAATCGTGTCATCAATCTCTTCATTACAGCGACCTGTTGTCCTCTATCTGTGGTGACCCAGCGCGAGAGTGGAGAAGGACACGCTAAAACAGTTAAGGGATGGGAATGAGCACGGAGAGGTCTGCCGTGCCCCTGGTCCAGCCTTAGGGTGGGACGAGAGAAGCTAAGAAGAAAGAACTGACGAGAATAAGCATGAAAGAAGGATCAGTTTGAAAGAAAGGCAGGGTTAAATATGACAATTCGATCATAATACACCATTTTGAAGTGAACAAATTGAGAAATTCACTGGAAATGCGTCATGGGTCACTTTCTCAGCCCTAAGTATTTGCATTCAGTTTTCTCGACACCCAAAAGATCATATTAGTGCTCCAGTCATACTAAAGTTACCAACTCCCAACAAATCGATGGGATACGCCATTGGAAACGACGTTATAGCCTTGGTTTGTCTTGAAACAGCTTCACCGGACGGATGTGACTGCGCCATAACTAAATCAATTATTCAGAAATGGAAAGCTCATAAATCACACACGACAAAGACGTGGGTTACACAATATTTCATCACCTGTCAGAAAAGAAAAGATATCTGAATGATTGATATCAGAGGGATGGTATAATCGTAGATGTTGACTTAAAAATTCTATGAATATGGTGATGTCATGATATCGGGGTATGAATAATTCAGAATAACCTACCATAAATTGTACCAGTCTGTGCCTTGGCCACGGCTCATTTGATAATAATTGCACAAGATATTCCAGCACCGCAGCACCGTATTGAAAAGAAAGTGAAAATTTGCTGCTTAAATATCTTTGGTGCAATAATGAAGAAAAAACACTTCATTCGAAAGTTTTAAAAGAAATTCCAATATCCCAAAGATAAAAGACGATATTTTCACTGCAATGTTTTACTCATTGTGGATGACCGGGTGATTTCAGCTTGCGCTTCGCGGTCGCATATTTTGTTATTTATTCATTTTTCACTGTTTGTACCCAATGGAGGGGTCAGTTGTACATCATTTTTAACCAGTGTACCCTCCTCTGTGTTTTATCAATTGTAATAATAATGATTAAAAAATATTACAGTTAGACAGAACATGTGCAAAAGAATGTAAAAGAAATAGAAGAAAAAAAGAAAAAGCTCTTTCATAAAACAAGTCAAGATTTTGACTGACCGTCATCCTGTTTTTTTTTCGGCATTGCGATAAGAAACCTGGGCTTCTTCTTAGAAAGAGTTGCAATTGATCCAACTATGGAAAGCAAGCAACGTCATCATCTATTATGCATGTTTGTGCAATATATTTTATAACTATGATGTATATTCCGGACATGGTGGCTCAGTGGTAGAGCTTCCGCCTCATGAACGGAAGGTCGTGGGTTCGATCCTCGGCCGAGTCATACCAAAGAATGGGACCTTCTGCCTTCTTGCTAGGCGCTCAGCATTTAGATTGGAGAAGGGTAATAAAAACATATAATGTTATGCAGGGCCCGCTCGTAGAGCAGTTTCCTAACTGAAGTGGCTACCCTGGGTAAATAAAACGTTATTATTATTATAATTATATTCATACATTTCTCGAAGATTCAGTGTGATACAGTGAAGGAAAAAAGGAAATGGGATGTGCAATAAGTTTGTTTATATTCTATCCCCTTCCTAACTTTTTCCTTTACCCGAAGAACTCTTCTATGTCCAGCAATGTTCAGAAAATATTGTCTGGAATCTCTATGAAACATTGAGCTGTTTGGTTTCGAATTATGCAACAATTAACAAGTCACTTCAATGTTCATCAACAATATTATTATGAGGAAAAACATCATAAAAGTGTTGCCATGTTAGTAACAAAAAGTCTTTATACTCACATTCACTTAAGAATGTAAAAGGAATGAAGTAGATATCATAGAATCTGGGAATGAGTGAGAAAATCTTTGCAAAAAAAAATGCGCTGCTGAAAGGACTACTCATATCCCTTTCTTTCTACTCAATTTTACATCATTGTTTTGAAAATGTTGAGCTATCCAGCCTCATGAATATGGCTAAATGCAAGAATAATAAATGCCAATCTGCGAGCATTGATGCTCATGAGTCGAAACGTGTAAAGACAGCTGCGTAGCGTCGTGATTGGAGTTAAAATGTCATGGACTTGGTAGTTGTTACCTCCAATGATGTCAATGAATTAAAGAAGAAATAGAGCATCCATTGGCATTATCTACAAAATAAAGAAACGGATAGACATACATACAAACATACAGATGTAGATAAAATAGAGAGGAAGGTAGGAATAAAGAGAAAAATGACTGTGGGCGGATGAGGGATATAAATTGAGGCAGATTTGGTTTGTTCTGTCAGCATAAGCTGTTTCATATTGTCCTCTTTCTATGTTCATCATTTATTTTGTTTATCTACCTTGCCTTTTAGGTAATCGGTATACTCCTCCTTCTATCTCTTCCATGCACTTTGGAAATTCCGTTGTTTCGATTTTTTCCATCTCTTTTTCCTGTCTAATACTTGCCTATATCATCCAAAGGCAAATGCCTCAAATTTATCATTCAACATTACCACAGAAACCGACGCCATGTTTCAACCCCATGGGTAATCTCGGCCCCAGACAACATCATCACCATTTACCTTCGCCCCACATGTTTTCGTCAGTCCCCATGGAATGCGTAAAGCTTGAGCTTCGCTTCAATTATTCCAACCAGGTCCCCCTAACAATTATACGATGCTAAAGTGATGGGAATAAAATGGGAATTCCAACTCTTTAAGCCACCAAATGATTAAGTACATGCAACTGCTTCAGGTGCCCCATCAATGTCCTTAGTTAAGAAAGCTTTCGCCAAAATACATTATTTTGTTAGAAAGTTGAGACAGATTCAAGAGTAGACATTTCAGCGGTTGATGCCCCCTTTTATCGCTCTCTCAAGTTCTCTTCTACATTCATCTTTTCCTGCTCTATGCCTTTGAAGTATCTCTCCATTGGAAAATCGATTACCTCCTAATCGACAAGAGAGTTACATTATAAAACACACTCTTATCATGCGCACGAGTAACTGTGATAATGTAATTGACATTATACCACGGATGCTCGAATCTAATTGGTCAGATTCGTCTATAAATTGAGTAAGAATAAAACATACACTTGTAAGGAGTATCCCGGCTTCCCTACTACACCTAAATGCGAATGAAATGATGCGTAAGTCTGGCATCGCCCATATTCTCTCTCACGCGTGAGAAGGTATTACGCTATCAGATTTTCTATTTTCGAGAGGAACGATTTTGTGTTTCCTTTTGAGAAACCAATTAACGGATCCGACAGCGGTAGATTGTTGCATCCCTCGATCCTCCCATCGCTGTATTCCGGGGGATTCCATGGATAGAAACATGAATTGTTGGAATAACCTAGACCGAGAAATACAAAACACTATGATGAGATATAGGAAAATATGCCGGAAATAAGCATTCACGTGACCAAAATATCCTTAAAGCTAGGTGGTATAACCAATGAATAGGTTAGGGTATCCAGAAGAGTTTATGACCTTTCGATAACGTCAATCTTCGCCAAGCAAACTCTTTTAAGAAGTTCAATGCTTTGGGGGAATTTGTTACAAAAGACTATACCCCCTCAAAAAAAAACATATACTGATTACTTCCTTGTTTCGATGAAGAAAATGAAGTTGCTTCTACGATAGATAAAAGGAGATAGGGAACCAAAAAGACACTTTCAATTTCGAATATTTTTTTCTTCTTTTGCAACCGTCATCTGAAGCGTTTCGCTGCTATAAAGATATTATCGCTATTAGTCACATCTACACTATTGTGAAGACATCAGTAGTTCACTGAAAATATAAAGTTTATTTATCCTACTACTATTTTTACTACTACTACTACTACTACTACTACTACTACTACTACTACTACTACTACTACTACTTCTACTACTTTTACTACTACTACTACTACTACTACTACTACTACTACTACTACTACTACTACTACTACTACTACTACTACTTCCACTACCACTACCACTATTACTACTACCACTACAACTATTACTACTATTACTAGAACAAGAAACAAATGTTTAGTTGTAATTATCTGCATTGAGTCAAGAGCAAAACAAATGCATAGTTATCGAGAGCTACAAGAGACTTATTTCTGGATCCCATTCTCAAAGAATATTTCCACACACCATCTTCATCCTTCCTCCAATCGTTTATTTATTACCCCACCTGATAGTAATTCGTTTCAAAATATAATTGGTACCGCGGACAGTCGCTTTTTGATGTCCTATATTCAAGATATAGGGGGATCCAGTTACAAGATGTGGTGTTGCTAAAAATTACCAATGGGATAATCATTAGGGTACATGATGGTGATACCAGAAACGGTTCGGCGTCGAGACCGACGTGGGTAATTGACTGCGCCCCTCTTCCACCGTGACCAGAAGGATGATTAAAGGGCTGATGGTTTTAACGTTAACCCATTCGTTAAGTAGATAGTGTATAATTATGACTATAGAGCCATGCGTAACAAAAACAAACGTGATTCTACTGTGAAATATGGATAGTTATTGCATGACCGTGTGTAGAGGTCAACGCTGATCGCGATATTGGAGTTCAGCCTCTTATGAATGACAAAAATACGTGTTCTGAATGACGGAAAATGTACTGTTTGATCTGTAATAATTATGTAACGTTGATGTGTAGCGCAGGAATGAATGGGGGTATAGTATGTGAATTTATGATCCATGGTCAATGATTTAGCTGGAATCAAAAGTGACATTGATTAGAAAATTCAGAAGCGTATCCGTTCAATTCCCTGACCTCAATATGTCTCGAAGTCTCCTGTTTTGCACCACATTAGAACATCATCTTCCATCGCTTTACCCATGGACATACGAGGTCCTTACTTTACCCGAAGAAATTACTCCACTTCCGCGGTTATGAAATGATGGAATGGAATCAACTTAATGTAGTGAATATATCTCTTTGCCATTGTGTAATAGATTGTGATATAATTATGTTGTAAATGAATTACGTGCATGTACGAAATAATATTAAGATGTTTTACAATTCAGACCTTGTCCAAACGTCGTACCATCGGGCACGTGATATATAATAATAATCGTTTTTTATGTTTAAACTGTTGCTGATAATCAATTAATTATAACCCCCCCCAAAAAAAAAATGGAGAGAAGGGACAAAATATACACCTTTAGCGTCCTGTCAATGTTGTACTTTTCAAAACAAACACTTCAGCCACTATACCTACCCTAAAAATGAACCCATCAAATCAATTGGTTTTCAATTTGAGATTTCTTTAGAGTCATAACAAGAAAAGTAAGTTAAGCCTACCCCATCCCATTATCACCAACTTGACACTCTGTGTACGCGTGCCATTATGCCGATTCGCCGCAATTATACGTGTCCGATGCCCGCTTGATATTGAAACAAAACCCGGGTTTTCTTCCCAGTTATCGACGTGAGCCGTCGTTGGGAGTGGAATTGCTGTTTCTATTTGATCAAGTGAGGCAAATGTATACCCCAGAAGTGACGCGGAATATTGTCTCTTCTTTTTGACAGACGTGGTTTCGTCTCGTATTTAGCACGCTCCGATGAGTGAGAGAGTATCCTCGACCCGACCGATGGCGTGAAAAGGGGGGAAGCAACTATGAATTTTCAGTGATAAGAACGATTTTTTTTTTGCTGCTAATATATAGGCTGATGTTTGCTGATAGGGAGGTATCTTCCGAGGGAGGTATCTTCCGGTCATGTTTTCATTTGTTTTAAGTTTTTTTACGTCAAAATGACGAGTGCCCATGCCGCTTTGCGTATTTGGCGAGATGGACGAATCGCATTGTCATTTGGAAGAGGTGTCAGTCAAAGATGGCAGGGCAAAACAGAGATATGACATTAATCGCTCAATGACGTATATACGGCGGATTCAAGAAAAGTTATTGTCAAAAGTTCTTAATAACGAAGAGCAACCAGGAAATAATTGTCGAAAATTGGTGAATCAAAACAGCATTTTCGTCCTGGATTATGTCATGTTTGCAATTTGTTGTTAGCTCCGAAACTATGGACGAAACTACTGTTCCGGTTCGCAAATTTTCCAAAAAGAAGATATTCCTTATGTTTCATGGTAAAAAAAATGACCAGAAATAAGATCCGAAGTGACTATTCCTGGGTCAGATTTGATGTTTATTGTGTCCTACCGGATTCTATTCTTCTGATCTTGCCGTAGCGAAAAAAAGCGTGACCAGAATACGTGTGTAAGAAATGTAGCCAAAGGCATGAAAGGGGTTAGAGATCCGGTCATATGGCCTTGCTTGATATGCCACTTGGAAGATGGAATGAGGAAAGTGCACTCTCTTGAAATTCCTGGCACTATTGTAATACTTGCTTCTCCCCCAATAAATAAGATCCCCAGCGAGTGTTTCATAAAATACCATTTTAAATAAATCGACGACGAGGGCAACGTTTAAAGGTATCGATTTGTTTATGCATTTATGTGTGAGGGTGTGTGCGTGTTGGGATTGGGGATGGGTATGGGTATGCAATTAGGAAAATAAGTCATTATACTTTTCCACAAAATACCCTTCGTTTTCCCATTTTGATCATGTTTATTTCTACATCCATAATGAGCGTTGTGCAAGTATGCAATTGAATGGGATCAAACGCAAAGCCCTCTTGAGCTCTGAGACGCCAAGCATCCGAGGATTCGCAGGAGTCACTTGAAGTGCTCGAGATGGTTCCACCGCCGAGATTGGTGGCGCTGGGGCATGATCAGCCGCTGGGATCGGACGTTGAAGTGGTAGTTGATTACGTGAGGTGATGTCGCCTTTTGCGTGGTGATCGACGTCCGCTGTGCGGAAACGGGATTAGAATGTTGGGGATTAAAAACAAAGAATGGCGGTGATGGGTTACGAGGAGATGGGGGTAAACAAGTAAAAGGATGAGAGGAAATGCCGGTGAGTCAAGAAAAAAAGACTAGGAAAAACAGAATACAGCTGATATAATATTGAATAAATTACAGATGGATTAAAGAAATTGAGGAGAGAGGTAGAAAAGGTAATTACGGATACACTTAATCTAATTAATAATTCAATAGGAGTAGGGAAAGGAGGGTAGACAATAGGATAAGAAGGGCGAAGGAATAAAGATCACTGTTTAAATGATTGATAGACAATTTATCACGTATTGAAAGCTCTGTCCTATGTTTCTTTTTGTACCTGATGTAAATATAAAACTAAATGAAGAATGGACTTCAGTCAGGATATCGGGAATGTTGAAAGTACATTTAGTATATATCGTAAAATTACTGTATAGATAGAGGGAGAGAGGGGGGAAGGGGTAATAGAAATAGGGTGAAGAAATCTGACAAATTTTCAAAGAATCATTATTCTGAATTAAAAAAAATATACATCATGTGGACACGCAAAAACATATAATATACCATAGTCAATTTACGCATATACAAAAACATCCCTCCTCGTTCGGGTAATGGGTGGATGGTATCATTTGAGCGTAACCTTTGTCAACAGCAAACTCATCACAGTGACAGTCATTGCAGCTTTGTATTTATTATCTTCGGGTACTTGAACCGGTGAGGGTGTTTTTAGTATCAGCTTACGATGCTCGTAAAGGAGCGGTTCTATTTTGCATTTTCTTTTATCCATTTTACAGCCCTCAAGATATTCATGGGCAAAAACACGCCGTAAAGATATATGTAAATGCCAAGATGGCATTTAAAAAACGCTTGTTTTCAACATAGCATACTGAACATTAAACTGCAATGCGATCGAGTGTGACATTCTCCGGATGGCTTGATATAAAATTATTCAGAAAATTTGATGAGGCTCTTTGATCAAGCCATAGGGACTGAAAAATATACACTGTCATCGTAAGTGAGCATGGTTTTCCCTAAACATAAATTTTTTCTACACAAAAAGTATTAAAGAAAAATAAAGGAACAAAGAAAACTAATAATTTTTTTATCAGTACATTCGGGCCCGATTTCTATACGATATAATTAAAAGAGAAATCCAGGTGTAGACCTAGGTATTATGTTTAGTGTTTGAAACAATAGAATCAATATGGACTTCTAAATAATGCCACCACAAAAGCAATAGCCACCGGTACACGAAATATTCTACCATATCAGTGTCATAAATTATTGAGATGTAGGAAAATCTGTTATGTGGCTTTTACTGACTTAAAATCTCCAGTCTTAAATTTCAAATGCCGTAGACGACTGAGAATAAGTAGTCGCTTGTGGCTTGCATTATCACCGCTCCGTGTTTCAATTAACCCTTATCCCCAGTGCGATATACCAAATCCCACGCATTCTACTCCTGATTTTTGCCTATTGCCCTCAAAGACTTGGTAACATGAAGTTAAGCATGTATACCCGGCATTTACAGAAGCCATTGGTGTTCGATTTCTCATTAAAATGGTCTATTGCTCTTTTGCGAACATGGGGAATTTTGCGAAAAAGGTATATCATTGTTTGAAATGAATTTCTTTTTTTCCTGCATACCTGTCCTTAGTCTTAGAATGAATAATTTATGTTTTGCACGACATTGTTCTATGCACAGTATGTTTACCCAGAATTGCATGTCACGAACGAGGTATGAAATCGGTGGATTGCCCCTTCACGCATGAGAGATCCTTCCATGCCTTTCCGTTTTATAATAATAATGATAGTATATAAGATTTTTAATGCCCAAAGTCCACTCGGCAGAGTGCCCAAGGCGCAGTGAAAGAAAGAAAGAAATCCACCAATTTCATGCATGTACGTAAGTCTCTAATCCCAATCTGTCAAAAAGAAGAGAAAAATTGTGATCCTGTTCACTTATCTATAGCTGTGTGGTGAGATGAAATCGATATGAGTGTGTTGTTTATCAAATTCAGGTAATATGTGACGTGGCCAATCAAAAGTATTCTACGTGCAATCACTTCACATCAGAGTTAGATAACCCCACTGGAAAGTCTACAGTGTGCTAATGATTAAACAGTGTGAAAACCTCATCACTACGTGAAATATTGATAGTTATAGTCATCACGTAAAAAAATACCCATTTTAAAACAGTCATTACGTTGACTCTCATCATTCTATAGTGTGTTAACACTGCTTCACACTATGGTCTATCGAGTAGGGTTGTCTAATGCTGATATGAAGTTAGTATTTTCTGCTTGTAAAGAACACAGTCTCTCACAGTGTGTACACAGTGTGGGCTATGTGAAAGTACTATTCACACTGTTAAAATGCACAAATTCAACAGTGTGAAGACTATTCCACACTGTGGACATCTTGACAATGTGACTGTTCAGAGTGTGTTCACATGGTCGACTATGTGAAAACACTGTCATCACACTAGGCGACACTATTCTGTCCAGCATGGATATTATCTTCATATCAGCATTAGATAATCCTACTCGATAGAAAAATGTGTGTAGAAATAAGTGTGAAGGTGATTCCAAATTGTGTTCCACACTATGGCACTCACTGTTTGACACTCATGCTCTCATGAGATAGGGGATAAGAATACGAGATATGGGACATTTTTCACCAAATCTGAAGATACGCTTGCATGTCTTCATTTATTTCTCTTATCTACGTTATTACATATTCATATCTGTTTTGAAAACATTGAGACAGGAAAAAATAGAAATAAGGACCATTAACAGTAAAAAATAATGTTTTATCCATTTATATACATATACTTAATTAAGAACACTTCAGATGCATAAGAGAAATTATCAATGCGACAGAGTAATAGCCTACAAAAATAGAATAAAGGGGGAAACGAAAGAATATAAAGATAGAGAGAAGTACAGAGAGAGAAAGATAACTAGAAAGAGAGAAATAAGTAAAGAAAGGAAAGGGGATAAACTGTTACCAAGGGACATACACAGTAATGCACCGACTTCCGTAATGTAGCTCCCGTGGTTTCTTAAATAGGATGAAAACAATATCATGTAACACAACAATCTCTCAGGATAATTACCAAATAAACAGCTTAGGGAGACTTGATTCTAATGCCGATCGCTACTGGAGAGTATTATTTTGATCTCTGGAGAGATGTATATTTTTGTCAAGTGTTTTACATGCTTACCATACACTGTCATTAATTGACCAAGTAGACCAGTCATTATGCTATATTAATTATTCTAAAAAAGATGGAATTTCAAAGGAAGTACTATTGTAAACTTTTCGATGCTTTTAATACACTTTTCCCTCAATCTCATAGGACATACTGGTCGGAGTTTACCTTTGACGTAATTCATATTTTTAATGAGAAGGGACGTTTCCTTGAGCTATTTGCATTAAGTTTCAGAATTTTTTGTGGCTATTGGGGGTATCCACTCTTTAGTGACGTCGAATCAGTCAGAGTGCCCTTTTAAAATGTCACGAACTCTGAAAGTTACCTGCCAGAGAGAGAGTGTGTGAGAGAAGGAGAGACAGCAAATCTGAAGACTGAAATGGAGTTAAAAGAAAGTTAAGAAACATTCAGATACACACCATCACACACAAGAACACCATCACTCAATAAACAATATGATGCTGACCCTATATTGCGCCAAAAAAATTCAAATTTGTTAATACGTATGAAAGTGTACAGTTTACTTACTGTAAAACTATCTGGTATATATTTACATGTATATAAAAGAGAATCGTAAAAACCCACAAGACTTCGAAATGATGATAAATGGAAAATCTGTAAAATCATTTTTCTCCCCAAAAGGAACCTTATCAAAGAATCTGCGTCCGCTTGCTTGTCAATTGGAATCGAAGTTTGTTCCTGATATCATAATTGTGGGAACTATGATCGTAAATATGCTTAGATATATGTAGAAGGAAGAATAAGAATAATATGAAGAAGAATAAAAAAGGAGAAGAAGAAGAAAAAGAAGAAGGAGGTGGTGGAGGAGAAGAAGAAGGAGGAGGAGGAAAAGGAGAAGAACGAACTTGAAAAATAGGCAGAGAGAGAGGAGTAGAAGGAAGAAATAAAGATAAGACGAAGAAGAAGAGGGAGGGAGAGGGAGAAAACAGACAGAAAAAAAGAGAAAGCTGGCCATACTTGGGTCCACCAATCCTACATTTTGTACTACTCCGATTGAGATGAAGTTGTTGGTAATCCTATTTCCAGCATCCATTTGCAATATTGGGTCTTACACCTGCGATGGTACATCACGTGACTTGTTCCGCGAAAGAACAGGTGCATATTTCCTGGTAAGATTATAGTTTGTTTCCTGAGACTCAAAAAACTTACGAATTGATTCAAAGCAACATCACGACTCCATGCATGGATGGACGCTCATGGTGTGGAAATTGATATCTTACTCTCCGTAGCCCCCCTCCCCCCCCAATTTTTTTTTTGCTAGATTTATAATAACATTCTTAATAGATGCAATGCCTGTTACTATGTCGGGCAAAGAATTAAATTTTTAGAAAATATTTGCAGTATCTCCTTAAAATATTATTTTATATTTGCATTTAATTACATTAAAGATTTCATTGAATAACATTTTTAATTGATTAATTGCGTTTCTTTAACAATTTTTTTAGTCTCCTTTTTTATATCAAATGAATCAATTCTAAGTCTAAATAAATCAGTAGTGAAAAAATGTGATCACGTCTCACATTGTGGGCAATTTAACTGATACTGAATCGAATTGGAATTCATGTTTTAAGAGATGAGAAAAAACGTGACAGATATTCCTTTATTCAAAGGACATTCATGTACCTTGACACACTTTAAGAATAGCCTATGTCTATATTGGGATACATTTGTTCTTTTTGAAAAAGACAGTGGAGTCAAATTACGACTATCCCTATATCAAAGCCTCTTATAATAATACGAAACGACAATGAAAGAAACCTGATATACATATATTCTTATTCTGATGAAGAAAATCACGGTTGACCGTCATGCAAACATTACGCCGAAAATGCTTTTACAGGATGAAATCAAAGCCTTGACAAAAGATGCGATTCTTCCCACAGGGTACTCTTTTCCTTTTGCAGACAAAATCATCACTACCCAGGCCTGCAAAAACGCTCGGAAATTATATATGTCAGTAGATCAAGGATACCCATGGGGTGTCTCCTAAGAATATTGTTTATTTAGAAACGAATAAACGTTTTAGAAGAAAAGGAAATTCAATCCTGTCATATAGTTTTTTCGTATTCATTCCAGTCCTTTTTTTTTTTTACTTCGTATGTACAGGTCCCCAAAACATAGAGTCTCATTAAGACAAATTTTTAGTCTTTTTCGGGACTGGATATTTTACGTGTTGAGCATTCGGCATGAAGTACATATTTATATATTAAAAAAACAAGGTGAAAACACCTTCCATGATTAATTTTACTCTTTTTAATATATTCTTTACGTCATCCTTATGATGACTTTATTTGCACTTGGTTCTGTACTAAAACCTTACACGATGATTTCGTTACGGATTTAAAAAGGGGGAAAAACAAGTATTGTGGCCTTAATCATATTTGGAAATCAAATTTATATACTAAAAATCATGTAGTATCTGAAAAATGAGTTCGATATTGTATCAATGTGTCCTTCATTCCAAACTCTTCACTAGTTTGAGATTTGAGACTTTGGAATCGTATTGATATATTGACCACCCATCTCCATAAAAAAATCTTCTCCGATCTGTTTTCTATCATTCAGACCCTCTTTTTTTGTCAAGATTATCCCTGAAGGCTTTCAGTGTTAACTGCTAATGACGGCGACACGTGCGAGTCTCGATTCTGTCCCCCTCATAGGTACCTGGCGGCAGTGACGATTGATGACAATCTGCAGGATATAACAAGTGCTAGTGACCCTTTAAAAGCATTCCATCCATTTCACCGCGATGAAAATCGGTTATAGTGTATACTTTTACCACAACTATCGATAAAGGCCATTACAAAATAGTGCCTTCACATGCGCTATGATTGCTTTAATGGCCCGTATTCTGATAGCGTGGTTTAACTTAACCCTGGTCTAAGTGTGGTAATAAACTGCCATATTTAAACCTAGGTTTAAGTTTCGTATTCCGATAGCAAGGTTTAATTTAACCCTGGTCTAAGTGTGGTAATAAATCCTCCAAAAGTTAAACTCGCGCAGGGGGTAGTTTAAGCCTGGTTTAAATCCAACAAATCATGGCCAACAAATTTTTAGAATGTATGACTATATTGTATTTTGAGCTACTTCCTCAGTTTTTAACCGATTCTCTTGAAATTTGGAACACACATTGGTCTTGAGGTAAGGTGTAAGAATTTTTTGGGGGGTGCTTTTTCGCAAATTGTGTTGCCATGGTAACAGTATATTATGGCCAAAATTTTGCCGTTTAAGATACTGTCATCAGTTTTGGACCAATTATCAAGAAAGTTGGCTCACACATTGGTTTTTAGGTAAAGATGTGCAAGACACATTTTTTCATGTGTCAGGAATTGTGTTGCCATGGCAACGGTATATTATGGCAAAAATTATGTATAAATCTTGCTGTTCCAAATACTTCCTCAGTTTTTAACAAATTCTCATGAAATATGGCACATACATTAATCTTTTTGTGAAGATGTGCAAAACATATTCTTTGCCTAAAGTATATAATTGCGTTGCCATGGTAAAAACATATTAAATATCGAAAATTAGGTGAAAAAGTTGTGGTTTCAATTACTTTATAATTTTTAAACTTAAATTTCTCATGATATTTGGCACATTTATAAGTCTTGAGGTGAAGATTTGGAAGACACATTTTCGCATGTGTCGGAAATTGTGTTGCCATGGTAACGGTATATTATGGCAAAAACTTTGTATAAATTTTGCTGTTCCAAATACTTCCTCAGTTTTTAACCAATTCTCATGAAATATGTCACATACATTAGTCTTATTGTGAAGATGTGCAAAATATATTTTATGAGTTATATTTCAAAAATCATTTTGCCATGGTAACAAATCAAATATCAAAGTAAGATGAAAATCTAGTGATTTGAACTACTTTATCATTTTCCAACTGGTCAATTCTCTTAAAAATTTGGCGCATACATTAATGTTGAGGTGAGGATGTCTAAGTCGTATTTTTGCCTGTATCAGAAATTGTGTTGCCAAGGTAACAACATATCAAATAATGAAAATAAGGTGAAAATTCTGTGGTTCGAACTCCTTCATCTTTTTTCAACCAATGCTCATAAAATTTGGCACACAAATTAGTCTTGAGTTGAAGATGTGCAAGACATATTTTTGTACGTATCAGAAATCGTGTTACCATGGTAACAACATATTACATAATGAAATTAGGTGAAAATCTGAACTTCTTCATTAGTTTTCAACCAATTCTTATAAAAGTTGGCTCACACATTGGTTTTGAGGTATAAATCCGCAAGACATACATATTTGTGTTGGAAACTGTGTTGCCATGGTGACAGCATATTGAATTAATAAATGCGTAAAAACATCTAATGGATTGAACTAATTCTTCATTTTGTAACATAGGCCTATGCTCGTGAAATTTAAAACAATTTTGACTTGAGGTAAAATAATCTGCAAGACGCATTTTCTCATTCATCAAAATATGTGTTTGTATTTAACTACATACACAAAAATAAGATTAAGACAATGGTCAATACTAATTGTTGTTGGCTACACAGAGAACTTCATGTAGCTATAGGCTTAGTTCTAGTTTTAAGGGGGTGCTAGACCTCTAGATCTCGAACTACAGTCCCTAGCTTTAGATTTAGGCCTAGATCTAGATAATTTAGATCTATAGTAATAGAAATAATCCAACGTTAGATCTCTAACCTACTTCCTTTAAAGGCCAATGAGTAGATCGATCTACTGTACACTAGCCTACATTTACTTTTTTTTAGTTAGATATAGTTAGTTAGTTATCTACATTGAGCATGTTGACAGTCTACAAATCTCTAGATCTAGACCTATTACATGTAGACCTAGATTGATATAGATTCTAGTTCAAGGTCTACATAGGGTCTAACTTTTAGTCTAAGTTATTTTTTAGTCTAGATCTAGGCCAGCGTTAGGGATTCTAGATCATACAGACACGGTAGACTAGATCAACCAGACCTAACGTTAGGGCTACCGGCTAGGCTAGAAATAGAATCTAGAATGAATAGATAGCACAGACTAAACTAATGTTAGGCCTAGATCTAAATTTTTACATAAATCTAGGCCAGGCCTATTCTAGTCAAGACTGAGCTGTTGGTCTAGGTTTAGGTCTGTTTTCTAGTCCTGGACCCGGAAACCTAAACGAGTCCCCAAAAATGTTTAAATAAAAAACTCTTCAAAGGAACAGATATGGACCTAAAACAGGAGTAGAGAGATGTCTAGGACTAATTCCAAATCTTGCCACGCCTATACTTGGCAAGCAATGCAGCGATAGTCAGCTCAGATCTAACACTGCAGACAGGAATAACCGTTGTTTCTGGGGATTTATTTTAAAAATTCTGACATTTTACTGTCATATCACATTGCCTTGGTGAGACTGAGAGAGGTCAACGTAGACCGTCATAATTCAGCGGAATAACCAATAGTCAAGACAGAGAATAGTCAAGACAGAGACTAAAGCTTTAGTTTTTGTCTAAGACAATCCACTATACCACTAGATCTAAGGTTAGAATAATAATCTATATCTATCCCTGTCCCAAGGCTAAGCCAGTCTAGCCTAAGACCTGAATGTTGTTGTAGGCCTAGACCAATATATAGCTTCAGTCCCAGTTGCTCCACTAACTGTTACATAAGGCACCAGCCTACGTCTACGTTTTGCTTCAGGAAAGTGAAAGTCAAAACAATGTTCGATTCTCCTCGAAACAATTGGGCCTAGCCTAGGCAGCCATAGGCTAGATCTAATGTTAGACCCAAGACTACTCTGAAAAGTTACAAAATTTTCCCTTACTTAAAGTTAGAATAAAGATGTCGACCTCTTAACTTATTGTTTTAGATCTAGGACTAGAGACTACAGTACAGTCTAGACTCTCTAGTCTAGAGAGTAGAGTAGAGAGACTAGCGTAGAGTGCGTGAGGGGAATCTATTCAATTTAGATTTTGACAAACAAGAAAAGCAATAAATGGGACTGATACACAAAAAAATGTGCAAGTCATTCGGTTTAGGGTTAAAATGTTTTAGTAATTAACAAAAAATAAAGGTAATCTAAAATAACATTTCTTACCATATATGGGTGATGAATGCCTTTCTTTCACTACAATAGTTGTAATTAGTTTCCATAAAAGCCAAATTTTTACGAAAAAACAACTTTAGTGACATTTTTCAACTTTGTTGCAGTCATCCCTGCAGCAGCAATTTACCAAAAAGCTGCTAGTCTTGGTTCAAAGAGGGTTATTATTAAAAAAAAAAGAATTTTAAACCCGGGTTTAACCCAGGTTTAGTTAAACCTGGCTATCAGAATACCAAAATAATTAAACTACACTTAGACCAGAGGTGAGGTTTAGAGGAGGTTTTGTTAAACCAGGGTTAACTTTAGACTAGGGTTAAATTAAACCTGCTATCAGAATACGGGCCATTGTGTTTTAAAATAATGATCACAATCTGACATAGCAACACATATGGACATTTGTGCGACGATGTATTATTTACTCTTGGACTATCTCTGCATTGTGCATCTTACATTGTATAAGATTCAGCCAGTTCATGGAGTAATTTTCTTCTTTTTCATAATTTTTTTGAGTTCCATTGTTAAATTATTGGTATCTAATTTAATTAAGACGATAAGTTAAAAACAACGCAGATGCACGCACACTGGCTATTAGCATGATGAGGGGAGCTCCTGAAGTTACTTTTAAATATTCATTTCTTTGAAACCAAACAAAATACTAAAGGCTTGACTTTCCGATATGTGCCAAATTTACGCGCGGTTTATTTTCTAACAAAACCTATTCATTAGTGAATATACACATATGCACAAATGTATCGATTGTGCGATTCTCTTTATCTTTCATGCCACAAAGACTAGATCACAGACGAGGTTATTTGAATTCACTGAAAATATTGTATCAGTAAAGATCATACACAATCCTCAATTATAAAACGAGAATGATAAGAGAAAATTAATTTGGTTCCGTGTTGAGCTATGAAGGGGTATAGATGTTTTTGTATCAACATAAACAATCCAGGAAGAAAACAATGAGGATCCTTATGATTGAATATGCTTCTGTGAAATAATCATATATGTTACATGCGCTAGAAGATAGCGAGATTGACCAATTCTACACATTCCAGTCAGATAAGACAGTATATTATCATTGCTTTAGAAGAAACACTGATAATGATGTTGACCAATTTCTCTTCCGGATCAAGAAGGGATATCTTCTCTAGGATTAATTCGCACCTGCCAAGGAGATTCCACTCCTCTGTAATTGGTAATCCTAGATTCTGTAATGTCAGACGATAATTGGCTAAGCTTTCACTAGTTGTGCGCTATCGACAAGGAAACGCCCTGTATTCTTCGAGTAATTGAGGACTCATAATTTGTGACATGAAGCCTGATTAACATCATTCCGAAATGTTTGCATCAAAGCGAATCGGGGCAAGAGGGAGTAAAAGAAAAGTGGTTCGTCAACTCACCATATTTAATTTGATTACAGATAACGTATCTTCTTCAAACTTGAAAAGGAAATAGTTCAACATGAAAGAGTAGTTCTTGGATTATGAAAAAAATTACAATATGTTGTATTTTGAACCAGACAAAAGGAAATGGACCGATATCAGCTCCTTATGGAACTCTTTTAACTTTTTACATGGTAACCTAATTCGAACATAATCTTGCAGATAAAACATGCGTAATGGTTTATTCTGATCTGTTAAAAAAAGAACCTTATCAAAGATCTGCAAATGAAATTAGTTTGCAATCGATATTGGAATTAAGACAGAGGATCTATCATCAAAACATACCATCATAAGAAACTGCAATATCTTTATTCAAAGTAGTTATGAAAGATTTCATACTAAAAAAATTAAACCGTTGAATATTTAGTTTTAATGGACTCCAGTGAGCATGCCGTGTAATCTGTCGTATTTTGTAGAGTTTATCCTTGATATTGTCTGACGAGGATGGCAAACATTTCAATACCCGCAATGAAAACTAATGTATACTCGTAAATTCTCCCGAAAACCAGGCTAGGAAAATACATGAAAATGGAACATGATGATAGACTTATGTTAAACTTAATTGGTATCCCCAAGATTTGTTTTTATTGAATCCGCTTGATCTGCAAGCCTTCGTTAAAATTCCTTACCAGGGCCCAGTAACACAAATCTTTTCGATGAATAGCAAATACGAAAGAACACTTCTGATTGGTTACTGGTCAGTATATTGAGCCAAATGCGCGTGTAACAAAGATCTTGATTGGTCGGTTCATTTAGCGATTGATCGCTAATCTTTGTGTCACGTTCTCCGGGTCTACATTATCGTAGAAGAAGGAGGGAGAGGGAGGGGAAAGCAGACTAACAGATAGAGCTGAATGACATAGCAAGAAAATCACGATATAATCAGGGTGAGTGGTGAGACAGGGAATGCAGACCATTTCCGACGGGGAAATGTGGCTATATATCGTTAGAGAAGAAATACAAGACACACAAAAAAGATCCTGCTTGAATTATGTTCCCGATTATCAAATCATGGTTACCAGATGTAACTATGTAGCATTGACAATGTGGTCCATGCATTCTTGGACCTAGAGACAAGATGGAACATACATGTGAATTTGCACATGTATCTTATCTTTTTTTACCGGATGGTATAGAAAAACTTTATGAAAACACTTGCACAAAATCATTAAAGTACCAATGACAAGAAACAAATGTAAAAAGACAAGTAATGAGAGCCTTATGCTAAGAAGATTAAACCCGATTGTTGTCATGATGATACTGAGGACGATACACACTAATGATAATAAGTATTGCTGGCCTTGAGAGGAACATCAAATATATTGCCTGCAAAAGAATCATATTGGCCAGTCTTTAGACGAGGGCAATATGGGTCTTTTAGGGGCAATATCTTTGATGTTCCCCGAATGAAGAGTCAGTCAATATTATTGTATTATCATCCAAATCAGATGTCTAGGGCAAAATCATGATACTACTATTAATTAAACATATTACTTGTAAAACTCTTGCAGTGTGTTGAAATAAACCCAAATAGAAATCTAAATTTGATGTGAATTATCAAAATTAACTTTTTAAGCTCAAAGACTTTTGAACTCAAATCCTGAATAGTGAATTTAAATTCAAATGCTATCTCTGGATTTAATCCAGTTTTTATATGTTCTATAACGATAGCCGATTCGGATTTATCAAGAAAATCTGTAGATTGTAAAAAGTATATAGATCAATAGAAGGTATAAGGCACCTACAAAGTAAGCCTAGTTACCATGGCATAACTAAACTAATCCATAGAATAGATCTACAGTGCGTATCAAAAAAAAGTTTACACTTAGAAAAAATCCTGTAAAATTATACAATTGTAATATTTTGAAGATTTTTCCACATTTTAACAATGGTACACATCCAATTAAGCAAACGACGATATAACTGTCGAAAAATATTTCCGCTTGAGTGAGCACCACTTACTTTTGAAAAGTTAGTGAAAAATGATTTGCGCAGAACCTTGAAATAGTTATGGGAATAAAAGTAGACCTAAATCATGAAGAACACGAGGAATTTAGCTAGTAAAATTGATTTGAAGACATCTTTTACATTTTAAACTTGTTTCCTTGCCCAAAACACTTCGAAGAATGACTTATGCCCCACCCAACTCCCGCACACACTGAGGCCATCGTGACGATAATTGATTTACACTGAGCTGTGATTTACAGGAAATGGCCCAGGCTTGATTTTTATTTTGTAGTCATTGTCAAGCTTGGGAAAAGTGTGGAGAAACAAGTATTACATGAACAATGAAATGTAAACCCACTTTAAATGATAAAAACTTCGTGAAAAAAATGATGGATATGTCCGATATAAACTTTTGTTCAGATTCAGTTATGTCCTCAGATCCAGCTGGTACACAATGGGTGAAGTTTGTGCTTACTAAGTGTTGAAATTTCAATTTGGGTGGCAAAATTGTTACAAAGTTCTTGAATTAATCCATTTAATATTTCAATTGACTAAAATTGCAAGGGAAATGTATGAGAAATGTTTCGCAGGGCAAGTTTGATTTCGCCCTTCCCCCTTGACACAGAGTGAAAACGAGTATTTCTGCGAGCTTTACAAAAATGGGCAGTGCTCACTCAAGTGTAACATTCTGTCGTAACATTTACTTTCATTTGATAGATGGGACCCAAACCCAAGAATATATGTGAAAAAATTACCCATATGTCGTATATTTTTTAATTCCAAGGGCTTTTTCAAAGTGTCAACTTTTTTTTTGATACGCACTGTATACATACAAATCGATCAGATTGAGTATTTACTTTTTTTTCTTAATAACACAGTGGTTTCTTTTACTGCGATGTCCGCTATCGTATTTCTAATATCGAAGAGAAATCTACTGAAGATGTAAGGATTAATATTCATATCCGACACCCTAGATGATGAATCGGGTATCAAGCTTATGACAGAGACATCAAAATGGCTTCGGAGTATCACGAGAAGAGAAACCAAAGAGCCCTGTAGCCACAGCGATGAACCCTGACACCCGTCGGGTGGAGCGATCGGGGAATTTTTCCGCCCAGCGTGCGGCCAGCCTTCGGTGCGTTGCGATCGTGCATTAACCGCAATCTTAGCAATTAAAACCGCGTTGTGGTGTCTCTAAATACCTTTCGAGAATTTATTTGGATTGAAGAAGATCGTAGTACTGCTTCTTGTATTTCGATTGCCTATCAAAAACAGAAGAAATACATTGATGTATGAAAATTAAATGTGATATCGGTTTTGTTGTTGTTGCTTGGTTTGAATAAGTTTCGTGAGAATACAACTTTTCGTCCCTATGATAGTTTGATGTGGCTAAGCGATTGAATTTTACTCTCAAAATATAATTTTATTACTTGAAAAATGCATGGAGCGTGTGGCCCAGTGGATTAGTCTTCGGACTTTGAAACAGAGGGTCGTGGGTTCGAATCCCAGCCATGGCGTAATTTCCTTCGGCCAGAAATTTATCCACATTGTGCCGCACTCGACCCATGTGAGATGAATGGGTACCCGGTAGTATTTATTCCTTGAATGCTATAGCGCCTATTAATATGGCGGCTCAGCTACATGGACATATTATTATTATATGCTGTGCTCTGAGTTCCTATAATTATGGATCTCTCTGTAACACATATAGTACTAGTGATATCGATCCCATATCCCCCTTTCACTGTTTAGTAAACATAATCTGGAGCAATACTTGGTACAATGATTGTTGTCCATTGATATTTTTCAGTAATCACGATTCCCTCAAACTTGAATATTCTTAAGGTCTTGTTAACATAAAAAGGCCATTTTAGAATGATATAACATGAAATTCAAAATTTCTAGTACAGGCATTCTTACAATGAAACCCATGAATTGCGGTGTAGTATTTTTGTGATTTAATCGATTATTACACAGTGATAATAATTTTTTTAATCATTGAATAGAAGGAAATATAATATATATCGGCTCTTGAAATTAACGAAATTAATTTTTCTGTATTGTGAACTCCGAGATAATCTAAACCATGGTCTAAAGTTGTAGATTGTAACCTAATATCTGACACTTCCAGCTTTCCACAATTTCAGTCAAGACTATTACCATGGTTCAAGTTAAACCGGGCTTCACTTCATTGGACCCTTCCTCCAGACCTAAAGGCAACCAAGCAAGTTCTGATACCGTGGTCAATAATCATGGCCCCATATCCCCAACATGTAATGAGGGAGAATAATACCTCAGTCACATTTGCTCTACGGCGGCCGTACGGCGAGTTCGAAAACAGCGGTTTTCTTCATATTTATTCAAACCACCTATGGTAAAACGGCTGTATTCGACTCGCCGTATGGCCGCCGTAGACATGGTAGAGCAAATGCGACTGAGGTATAGTCACCCTGTAATGACGGCACATTACCACTCTCTTTATCGAGTCATAACAGCCGACACATCACCAGTTATCGTCAGAATGATCTCATTTATTCAGATGTATTGACTAGAACATGGGTCGCGTGGTCCAGTGGTAAGAGCATTGGACTCGTAATCGCAAGGTTGTGAGTTCGAACCCCAACTCTGCCATTGTCTCCACTTTGATACAAAGGCCCAAGAGTGATATCTGTCGTCTATAACGTCAGCCACTATGACTGATAAACCTAGACGTAAAACGTTCCATAGGTAATTGGTTATATACCAGCTTGGCGTTTACCAGCAAAAAGCTGTCCTGTCGAGTTCCTACGGGAGTTACCACAAACAGAAACAGAAACAGAATAGATAGTAGAGGAGATTATGAAATAGGATAATTAGATCTGTACACCGTATACTAATTCAGAAAATATTTCTTGTAGTTCAAGAGCTTATGGTAGAAAAGACATTAACAACAACAACAGCAACAGTAAATAGTTACAGAACTAAGCAGAATAGAATTAAATATGAAATGCGATCTTGTTTCCAGAGATCTATAGTAAGACGGATTAAAGGTTTTAGATGTACTTAATCACCAATGCTCTAATAGGCAGACAGTGTGAATTTCTTCCAGAATCCTTTGGCACATATGTTTTATTTATACAAACATACACTTTGGTGGTCATTTCATTGAATTCTGTACGAACTCATTTTGATATCGTTACCACAACTGACATTTACCTCCAATAGGTGTTGCATATGCTCAGTGTGAAAGTATCTTGCGATGATTTTGCTCCACCAATATCTTGTCGAGTTTTCGCTTCGCAACGTACGGAGGATTCAAGAACACAGAAAACGCATTGTCTAACGCCGTTCATGACAAAAAAGCCCAAAATTGTCGACAACACCAAAACACTCTCAACTGTCCCAAGAACGACATTGTGTATTTCATATGATATAGCCATACAACGATGCTGAATTCATAAAAGCTGTACATCATTTTGTTTCTTCGATAATCTAACATTTTATTGCGCATTCTTCTCGAATACTAATTTTCATATTTGGCTTTGTGCAATTCCGTAGAATATTGCCCTCTTCCTAATATCAGAACTTGATTTGGTTAAGGTCAATTGCGATTCAGGTGCGAGGTCGATGCACTTTGTCCCTTCAATCCATGCGTGCTAAATAGAAGCATAACCGTTCAAATACTAACATCAATTTTTCATATTTTTTGCAAACTTCACGTAAATACACCTGCCTACCATATTTGGGGCTATTTTTCATCCAATCAGCCATAACAAAAATACAGCCATATTAAGATGTCAATCAGATCAGGCGAGTGCAAGTTGGCTCTAGAAAAAACAAAAGGACCCCAGATATTTTCCACCTCGTCTCATTACAATTGAAAGATAGAATTTGTCCATCATAGCATTTCCTTAAGCAATTGAAATTTCTCGAATTCAGGTCGAGATCTCTCCTGCAAAGCCTCCCTCAAAATAAGAGAAGCAAAAAGGGGTATTATTTGACTTAAATCAACATAGCTCCCCGTGGTTGTTCGAGCAAGAGATATTTAAGTGATTTCTTCAGTCTATCTTTTGTTGTTTGTTCTAAGTTTTTCTGGGCTGTGGTTCGCTGACACAAGCTGAAGGACTTCACGTGTTCATGAGCGAAGGAGATGGCAGGTGATTTTTACTTGCACTTGGATGATGAAAAAGTTATTTGGCTCCAAGCGAGGCTTTCCTTTTGTTCGGAACCTGATCGCAGATTTTCTCGGATATCTGTTTTTCCAGATTGCCCAGTCGAGCAGTATACCAGAAGATCAAATAAGAACAAATATGTACCTGGTAGATTGTTCTCAATTGGATATGTTATAAAGGAAATGTAACAAAATGAAATAAGCAAATAATCACCGTTGGTGAAGGTGATGGGAAAACTATCACATTCGAGACATGCTGGATGTAGCTATCTTTCCGAAGCAAAGCTAGTATCCAGCTTGCCGAGGAAGTCATAGTTTGCCTCGTCACCTCAAATTACGAGGTGATTATATGGTTATATTCCACATCGGGAACCACTATAAACGAAGAAACCGATATAAATACGTCTCTATAAGAAAAAAAATGATTTAAACAATAATCAAGGTTTCATTTGAAAACAAACTCCATCGAGATTATAATGCTTGTTTTAATGCTAGCGACTATATGTAAACTGTGCGCAAGCATCTGAGGTCTTGCTCCAGCAAGATTTATTACGACCTCACAAAGGAAGTTTGCCGTCACAACAAAGCAATCGAGAGGCAATGCACTTTTGCACTTATTTTGCGCAAAGTTTTACTACTAGCGCATACTGTGCGCGCGCTTCTAGATCTTGCGTGATCGTCACTGCAGGGGAGCGTTTCATGAAAGGACTTGTTGGACATTTCATCTGACAAGTCCTTCTTTATCTGACAGTTACCATAGTAACTGCACTGTGAAAAAATTGGGCAATATTTTACCCAATATTTTGCCCAACGTTGGGCCGATAGTCAACCCTACCAACTACTGGGCAATATTTTACCCAACGTTGTTGGGGCATTAATGTGCCCAACTGTTGGGTAATATTTTGAACTACATTTTGGGGGACATTAATTTGCCCAACTTTTTAATAAAGTTATTAACCCAACATCTGGGCAAGGCCTTTAATAATCACCAAGAAAAATGGCATAATTTTACTAAGTTGTTGAGTTATTATGATCCCTCCCTGCAATCAATAATACTATTTGTTGGGCATTTTTCATTTGCTTTACACAACAAATGGTCATTACTTGACTGGGGTTTTGATGTCGATCCGGAGACCTTATCCGAAAGTGCTTTGCATGCACAATAACGCTGCATACAAGTGCAAGTGCATATCTCAAGTGAGTGAAGCAAAAACAAAACAGCGTCAGATATATGTCATGTATGTAGGCCTATTCTGACAAATTCCTTACAAATTATGCTTAACGTAAAGTCCAAAATAAAAAAATTAAAAAAACGTTTAAGCAACTCATCTATGAAAGATTCAGCGAGGCTCCCCAGCCCCCAGTCATCTAGAAGCTCCTCCATATCTTATCGACCGTGTGTAGCATGCTGCAAGCGCAACTCGTGATCGTAAAGTTTCGCAACATTTACCACTCAGCAGGGCAATTACTAGCCCAACAATTGGACATCTGTATTTTGGCAGCGGCAGAGTAAAAATTTGCCTAAGTATTGGGCACATAATGCCCAACAAAACAATAACCAACGTATATATTACCCAACAAAAAAATGACCAACGTAAATTTACTCTTTTTTTTCACAGTGTGTGTTTCTCAGCCAATCAAATTAAAGGAAAGTTGTCAGATCTGAAAAGTTGTTGGGCAAAAACGTTGATGAAATGCTCCCAAGGTGAAGCAGAATGATGGTCCAAAAATCGAGAGCCAATAACTTTTTCATTTCGCCCACCGCGAGTGATGATTAATGGAGAAACTACCCTTTATCACGTGATCGACTTCTCACCAATCCTATAGCAAGGTTCTTAGTTTGAACACAATGAATAATAAGAATATTTATTATGTTCCATTTATGTAGCGCAGCTACTATATTTACATACACTCTTCTGCGCTTGAGACTTGGTATCACATTATTACCCCGGCCTTAGGCGCTAAAGCATTCAAAAAATAAATTTTATCTTTAAAATCATGATTTGATAACACCCCTTTACACCAACGCTACGTCCATGCAGTTCTCGCTGCGCCAAAGTTACATGGCCATGACGCAGTGGGAACTGCTACAGCGCAATGAGAGCGTATATAGCAAGAACTAATACCCCCATTACACCAACGCTACGTCCATGCAGTTCTCGCTACGTAAAAGAAAAATTGCCAAGACGCAGTGGGAACTGCTGCAGCGTACTGAGAGCTTAGAGAGAACTGTTATTGACGTGGCAAAGTCTGCATGATCTCCCAAAACAAATTTTCCGCTACGTGGACTTTGAACATGTTCAAAGTCCGCGTAGCGGAAGCGCCGTCTAAACCGAGCGTAGTAATGACGCAGTAAAGACCTACCAACAACTTCATAGACGTAGCGGACACCGAAAGAACATGGCAACAACTCTGTCCATGTCTACTGTACTGCCACTACGCGGCCACCACGTAAACTCGGTTGGCTCTACGTCCAAATAGACGAAGGTACAGAAAGTCGCGCAATCTGCTGGATGTATTCGGAACGTAGCGGGAATCGTTTCGACGCAGCATGGACCGGCTCTGCGCGCAGAATGAACTTTGTGGGCACACTACACACGCAGCATAAACGTCACATTAACGTGATGCGGACGTAGCACGCACGTGACAATTTCACATCTTTCGAGAAATTCAAACAAAGTTGGCGCCACGTCCCAGGGTTTCTTCTGAACTTCAAGAACGTATCGGGAACTTCGTCTGGTGTAAAGGGGGTATTATATTGACGTGGCATGATCTGTGGAGACCCATTTTCCGCTACACGGACTGTAAACATGTCCAAAGTTTACGTAACGTGGGCGCCATCTGTACAGTGCGTATTATTGACGCAGTCAGGACCATCTACTAACAGCTCCATCGACGTAGCAGAAACATAGCGGACAAGGAAAGAACGTAGCAACGACTCTGTCATATCTCCTGTACTGCCACTACACGACCACTACGCGGCCTCAACGCATACGCAGTTGGCGCTACGTCAAAATAGACAAAGGTACAAAAAGTCGCAATCGGCGGGATATACATTGTATAGCGGGAAACTTGTCGACGCAGCATGGATCACTTAGGCGCCCAAAATAAACTTAGTGGGAACACCACACACGCAACATGAACTTCACACGGACTTGGCGCGGACGTAGCATGCACGTGACATGTTCACATTTTTGAGCAAATCAAACGAAGTTGGCGACGCATCCTAGGTTTTCTCCTGTATTCCAAATAGCTTTTGGCAGGCCTGAAGTTTGGTTCAGTTTCTGTAACATTGCTGGGGATTTATCGGATGAAATGTGAGCATTACGCCGTGGTTTATTTCAATTGTCTCTAACAACCCTCTGCATGTTTCAGTTGTTCTCTGTGCTCCCATGTTGTCGCCATGGCTAGATGTGGAGCTAATGCACACATCTTTTGCTACACTCACACGGTCACACCAACGAATCTGACTCCACTCCGATGAATGATCTTACATTGGATTTAACATTATATCCCTTCCCGGTATGGAATCGGGTTCATCAGTGTGACTGCAGCAGCAGATAAGGTAAGAAGACACTACCAAAGTGGGCCGTTAACACGAATAGAAAGGAAATAGACTCCAGTGTGATCTGATCGATTCTCTGATTAGGAAACTTATCCCTTCTTTGCTCGCATGCAGGGTGGATTACTGTTCCCATTTTAAAACGGGATAATTGGGTGGGACCGAATTATGTGGAATGGGTGCGAATTGAATGCAACGAGATCTGTACTTGATATGGAGGCTAAGTTGGCCTAGGGTTTATGATGAAATCTTGTAGTGAAATGTAGGATGCAAAATAACTATTAAAAGGACAGAATGTATACGTATCACCAATTAACAACAACCATCTATCAATTATAAAAAAAAGACATTATCTTTTAGCTTGATCGTTCTAACTTTCTATACCTTTCTTATTTTTATCTTTCACTTACACGTGTGCATATCAACCTGCACAACAAGAACAACATTTTAGATAACAAGAAATGATATGGAAAAATCTCCACACGCACACACTTACAGCCAGTGCCCTTATATTTCAGAACCTTGAAACAACACTTTCACCAGAAAAAACAGAAATAGTAGTAGTAGTAGTAGAAGAAGAAGCAGAAGCAAGCTCTATGAGGCTCTATGACAACTGATGAGCCAATGTTGAGAAAGACACAGAGGTCTGTTCTGCGATGGATCAATTCCAGTCCCCTGTGGCAGTCCTGGGTTTTTTCAATCTTGTTCGATCCCCATCATGATCATGAGGAGTGTTCTGAAGTAAGTGAACTATAATGTCATGACATACTTTACAACAAAGCAATATCCGCAGTCATAGGGATAGTCTTATTCCAGCGCCTTGTCTCACTTGAAATTGAAATTGAAATTGATCTGATCCATCACAACTATTGGAAACCAGAAACCTTAATAACCTTAATGTAATGTCAATTCAAAACGTTTTTTAGTGTGATATAAACTCGTACATACATCACCGTCTTGACAGTGCAGTGTGCTCCTCTTGTTCCTGCAAGAATTACATTGGCGGGCTTTCATATTTGAATTTGAATGGATTAATCACAATTTCTTGTTCAAGATTTCTGGTAATACTCAAGGGAAAGAACGAATGATCTACGGTCTCTTGACCATGCAATTATAAAAAAAATGTAAGCAATAGCTGACCAAGATGTATTTCAACTTCTCCGTACTATAAAGAAATCACGTTACCTGGCAAAGAAATAAGACATCGAAACGGGTGCTTGAATTTCAATTTTACTCGAGAATATGAATAGCAAAATGAGCGAGTTTAAGTATTGGCTGCTGAAAATGAATGATTTTATTCATTTATTTATTTTTCTATTTTGTAATGCTGCGTAAATCAACAATATCTACTTATTCAATTCAAATCAATTCAGCATTTATTTCCAATTCATTAAAAATACAAGTTGATATCATGATTATGTACAAACAAAGAGACAATAAAGATGAAAACATATCACTGAAACATAGATAAACACAGACGAAAGTGACAACCAATGTATTATTGCCAAATCATTAAAACAATATAAAAACAAGACAAAAGATAAATGAATGGGAAACAGAAGTGTACTAAAAAGCCAGGAGAAGGCTTGTTAAAACGCACACACCCCAAATAGATAAATTCTTGAAATAATTGTAATGTATGGATGCGGCAAGTACCTAAAGAACAATTTGCTTGTCACAAATAATAATTCGTAATATTCTGATTAAAATCGAAAAAAAAAATCTTTTCAAATTTCATCTGATAGCATTATTGTAACCTTTAATGAAATATAGTTATCATCCCACTATCAATAATATTTAACATCAATATTTTTTTACATTCGGCTTTTAAATCGGGCCAACCAACAGGTATTAGTTTTTAGAAAGTTAAGGATACATGTCGACTTCTAGCATAGTTCTATCGATATGTCCAAGTGTACTTGTATTGATTGATCAAAATTACACCTGTTTCAAAGAGATGCAGGTGTCTTTGTATGTATTATATGGCGTAAACAATTTCTCATGAAAGAAAGTGTCCTTAAGACCTATTCTTCAGGAACACCACCCAACCTCGTTTCTTTGTTTGACAGGTGGTCGTACTTGAATAGCTTGAGTTATTAATTTTCTTTTTACATCTTCCGGGCTGATTAACTTCGAAATAAACTTCGAACTGTATTACCTTACTATATATCATGATATGTATAAAACTAGAAAGCAAAAATGGGCTTAAATTCGCCAAACTCTGTCCTGAATTTTGAAGTCTAGCGCATTGAGTACCACAAATATATATATAAAAAAAACACTTTTAAAGTTGGGCAGCATACTGTCCACTGTGTTTGGTAGTGTTTGTCGGTAATACACACACATATATATATATTCTGGGCAATTATTATCCATTTGAGCCACTTTATTACCCATTATTAGTTTTATTACCTAATTTGAGCAGATTTTAACCAATAGATTTGTGGACACTATGTTGCCTTGGGTTGTAAAAAAGTTGGACATTTTCTGCCCAACTATTTGAAGAGTGCAGATTGCAGAATAGATATCACATTATGTCTTTTAAGTTTTAGTAAATCTCCCACAAAAGTGCATGTCAGCATTTACCGACATTGATATATTGTAGATAGTATGAATACGTTACGTATGTCCTAAAACAATTATAATGCGGAGGATAAATTTTGGAGATGTACAGATAAATTATTTGAATCAGATGCTCGATGTAGAGAAAATGTTTGCGGATTTTTTTTCAATGGAAAACTCCTACCTAAAAAAAGGATCACGAAAATCAAAATATTTACAAAGATTAAATTTTGTCATTTCACTTTTGTAACGTTGGAATATTAGATGATACTCCATCGTAATTCATATTTTTTCCCCATTTACTAAAGTTTTAGGCGGGACTTATGTTGTAAGCCTTACATTCTAGACCATAAACGTTGGATCAGTACGTTATTTTTCTTTATTTTAGTGCGCTAAGTGAATTAGCATCACCTTTACAAAAGTACCCCCAGCTATCGTTACTGTATCCTGTGTATGATGTCGATCCTATCTTTATGAAGTTGTTTTTGTCCGGAGATGGCTTTTGTTAATACGTTGAATAGACAGTTTTGACACAACTTCTAAATTCAGTTATTCAATAATGAACCTAGCAGGAAAACCATTCTCGGGTCCTCAAGTTTGGGGAATCGTTTTACGGTGGAGAGAAGATTGATTTAGGAAGTGCATCATCCCGGGTGCATCACACACTACTTGTCCAGATGCAGTGCCTGGATATCCAATGATTATATACCCCCTCTTTCAATCGAAGAATCAAAATCATGCATTTTAATGGAAAGCAATTAGCATGAAGTTTATACATTTTGCACGATCCACATATACTCTGTGTATGACCAGTAATTATAACTATCAAATGTGAACTAATATACATTGTAAGAGGACATAACTTATTGTATGAGAATGTTTTATTGGTATTGATTCCTGTAAGCGGGTTTTAGACAGGGAAATGGTGGATTTTTTGGGGTCTGAATTACACACATTTACCCCCATACGGACACACAATATTTAGCGAATATGACTTTAGTATATATACATTAGGTGGTGTTTACATAACGGCAATGGTGTTCATTCCGCCAAACAAAAACAATTTGTGCGTTAGGAGGGCATTATACACCATGAGTATGAACAAACTTACAAAATAATCTATACATCATAATCATCTTCACATTTCTACCTTGAACTCAATGAAGCAGCTCTTTAAGATATTTTTTTCAGAATAAGACTTTCTTCCCTTAGCGTAATGATTTGACGACCCAATTTCACGTCTGTCAAATCCGTTGCACTTTCTTATTATGAAGTCTTGACTTTTCATCTTTAGTTATGCCTTTTTCCCTGCCATCAATCAGATACAAACACAGCTGCTTTTCTTCTCTATTGACTTCACTGTGTATGCCCGTCTGGAGAATTTATTTCTATTTGTTGTCGGTTTCTTTGACGTTACCGTGTGTAGGAGACGCAAGGTGCAGGTTTGCAACACTCGTTGGCCCAATTTTGTAACCTATTTTGTAGGCCTAACTCTTGGATATTATTAAAGATTTAGATGGAGCTATGCTATTTTTTCTGGATTTTAACTTATAAATCGAAATCATTGATCAACAAGGACAAACCTGATCAGTATCGATATACACAATAATAACACAACGTGATATAATTATGTTTTAGTTTTTAATTGAACAATATTCTTTTGCAATAGGGAACTTTAATCATGTTGATGCATAGTGAAACAATATAATTACAGATATATGAGAAAATCAAATGAGTGCAATATTTCCTATAAATATGGAATATTGCAGATTCGCAGACATTGGTAAAGCAGCTTGAACGAATTTTACTTTAGGAAATTAAATCAAAGAAGAAACCTTTGGAATGTGAAATCAATCTTAAGGATGCTTTTAATAGAAACAGGAAGAGACATCAAAGACCAGAAAAAAGCAAAGCCTTCTTAAAAGCTGGGCCCTCTCACAATTAATTAAATTAAAAATTCAAGTGTTGAAAAGCACTAGAAAATATGCGAAACTATTTGGTAGCCAGTAAGCAAGTTTCTAAGGAACAAAACATACACCTATTCCAAAGCAGAACACATAAAACAACTGATGGTGTCAATAAAAAGGATTTCAGACAAGGATAAAGTAGATTACTTTGTTAATTGTTTTTCCCAAGGCTCTTATAAGGATAAATTCATCCATGTGAAAATGTAATTTTAAAGAGAGTGAAAGGGAATGGAGATGGGGCATTTGCCTTTTCTCCAAACGTGCTGAAGTCCCGATGTGTTCTATTTACAGCTTATCTACGTCGAAACATCACCCTTTCTAAATGAGGTACCACCTGGGAATACTCAAAGCAGGCACGGAACAGGTATTATTATTAACCTCGATGCATCATCTCGTACCGTTTAAAAACTCCTTACACTTCTTACCTAGAAACTACGTAAATGAGGTGGGATTAAAGAATTTTGAAAGTATCCAGAGCAGTGAGAAATGCGACTTCTTTGAAAGCCCGCCATTGATGCTCTGATGGGATGACCTGTTTTCGAACTTAGATGTGTGTTTTACTTTTCACCCTGCCCTAATTAGCGAAATGACCTCATCAAATGATGCCATTAAACTATAAACCATACACCGTTCTTACATCTCCCGGAACCAGGAGGTCAAGAATGCAATGAACTAAATATCATTGAATTAAAAGGTGACGCCCTCTCAGAGTATCCAGGTGTAACTGAGATGAATTATTACCCATACAGAAATAAGAGACTGTGGTATTTTAACTGAAGAGTAACGTGATTTATTTTTGTGTACGTTAATCTATTATTTGCTTCAAAATGTTGGATAAAGATGCAAATGTAAAAAAATTGATGAAAACACTCATTCTGACGAAGAGGCCACAATATTAAAACCTCACAAAGGTTAAACAGAGCAAGCTGATTCGTTGTCATGAATGTATGAATAACGAAAGTTGATTATGATGATTATAGATCAGTCAACAACGAAGAAATCAGTACAGAAATATGTTCGTTAGTTTCTAGCATTGACAGGCCAGGGAACACTTAGAAAAAGTGGTAATTTAGCACTTACAGTGCTTGTATAGGAATTGCACTACGAGTGCTGATTTTTTAGTTCAAATTTAAACTAGCGGAAAATCGGCACTCGTACAAGCACTGTAAGTGCTAAATTAGCACTTAATTTTTTTCAGTGTAATACACCAAGAACACACATTTTAAGAAAAAAAAATCAAATACAAAATACAATATTCGGCAAGGTTTTGACAAGAGTCAATTGGGACCAAAGTATCACGTCTATTTAATAAAAAAGAGCTGTGCCGGATCAATATCTCCTAATTAACTGCTTGCCTTTTTTTCTATTTTGCTTTGAATTTCTCTTAATTTCTAAGATTAACTGGATATTACAAGTATTGTGAAGATGATATATATGTATATATGTAATCAGCTACGTAATGAACCAACAATTTTGAAGGGAGAACATTTGAAGTGTGAGGCAATATTTATAAGAACTTGCAAGTAAGCGAACAAAGATTTCGACATTTTTACTACAAAAATCAAATTTTGTGATAGATTTTGACGTAATATTCACAAAAAATATTGTATTTCACCATTCTCTCTTTCCTTTTTCTTGGTCGTGTATTTTTTTTTTTTGGGGGGGAAGTGCCCCAAGCCCCCCATCGTATTAAAGCAAGCATGAATCTAACAATATCCCTTTCGCTTTTTCATTGTACTTTGCCTTTGATCACCCGTCCACCGTTTGTGGCATATAGTCAATTTTTGTGATATAAAACAAAATTATGAAAGATACTATAGTGGAGAATTTAGGCTCCTAAAGACAAATAGAGAGAAAGATAGACATATAGATAGATTGCCATAGATATATGGCCGGGTATATATAGAGGGAGATAGAGAGAGAGAGAGAGAGAGAGAGAGAAAGAGAGATAAAGAGAGAAATGGTGGGGAGAGGGAGAGAGAAAAAGAAACGGCAGAAGATGGGGGTTACATAGTAAGTCATGTAAGTGAATACTTCCTAGCCAATCTATATCTCCACACACACACAAACGATATTATATTCAACCACATCGTGTATCATTTTACTTCCCACAAGATTCATAGGCAGAAGTGGACCCTTACATTTCCAGGCAAAAATTATTCAATTCTCTCAACAAATTGTGAAATGGGAGACTTGGAACGGATTGCATGTATGTGTTGGTTTTCATTGGTAAACTTTGCTTTCACGGTGCCTTGAACGATGTCTTGAATGTTGTTTAAAAGATGAGGAATTAAAAAAAATCAATTTCACCAGTGCGAAAATCCAGATCATCTTTCATGAAACAATCGCCTTCCAAATTTCAATTCACAAACAGCTTTTAACCAATCAGAACGAATCGTATTGCATTTATTTTTTGGCAACTCGTCATCGATAGGTTTTATGGCATCGATTGAACGACAACGAAATAAACTGAACGACACCTTTTCCTGTTTCATAATGGAATAACATTGGTTGTGTAATAGTTTTCAAATAATCAACTCAGAGAATAGGTTCATCAACCTCGAAATGTATTGCATGCTATCGACCAATATGATACGAATGGTACTTCATTTCGAGATAAAATTTTGAATCAATACTTGGTGGTAGTGCTACATTTGCTGAGTATTTCTCATTCATGTCATTTGAAATAACGTTTGAAGCCGTCACTTTCCTTACATTTTACCATTTCGCTTTCCCTTCAAATATAAATTCACTTTTGAACCCCCCCCCTTGTCATGCCTGCTACGCCAAACAGTCACACTTGCATGCCAAAATGTCTTAACGAGTCTTTCTCATTTTTGATGGGGGATGCTAAGACCTATCAGAATGGTATATGATTCTCACTACTTTTCGCTCATCCCCGTGGGGCAGGCACGTTTTACACAGCTGTAAAGATCTCATTGCCATACCCCAGTGTCGATTTCATAAGTACAAATGGAGATCATAATAACTTCAGCGGCCACTGGAATTTCATATGTTAGATTTTGATTTTGGTATATCCCATATACCACTTCGAGGACTTGGTTCAAAATTTATAAAGAAAAAAATAATAACACACCTTTCACGAAAATTGCAATAAAAATGCCTTAAGAAATCACAAAAAATGTTTATTTTCTAAAAAATAAATTGAATTTTCCTTATGAATCTCTTATCTCCTGTCTCAATTCAGTCAAGCACAATCATGGTCACATATCTTCAACAGTGTCTTGTCACATGAAGCACATCGGAAATCTTTATCAGTCAAGATTGTACATCAAAGATGTCTGTTTCCACTATACATGTATGTGGTTGATACATTGATAAGCATTGATTAACACAAAACATAAAAAAGTCGGGGAAAACTGTCCAAGTACTTAACCTTCAAAAGCTTTCGCATTTTTGAAATGTAAAATTGTCACACGAATTACATTTGTGAAAATGGAAAACTAATGTCTGTACTTCCCCCTATTATAAAGTACTCAATCTCATGGAGGTTTATGATATTAAGCATATAAAATAGTGTGTGTGCGGGTGAGTCAACCTCGCTTTGTGAGGGGGGGGGGTTGAGGTAGTTGTTGGCTGAGTAGGGGTCTAGACATAAAGACTTACAAGTACTTAGTTTTTCAATGGCCTCCGAAAATTTCCTTTGCAGGGGTTCGTAGTTCTTCTTCGTCTCGAGGAGACTCTTTAAAAAAGGCCTGGGTTTTAATCCCTTCAGAGACCGAAAACTTGAAAAGTGTCCTTACTTTTGATTGCATCTTAAAAATATATCCCGAACTCCACAGACTGAGATGAAATTAGTTCAAACTTCACCAAAGCTCACTTGTTTCCTTGGTTACCACACGAATATTTGACATATTATCACAAAAAAACACATTGGTTTGCTTTTCTACGCTCGGTCATACTGGTAGGCTAACCCTAAGAGGATTTTTGAATTATTTGCTGGGCTCTGGTGTGAACACACTATAAAGAAATGTTTCAGTTCTACCTACGATTCAGCATTTCCCCATCTCCTTTCTTCTCTCTCTTTTCGCAATTTCACGATCCAGATCCAGATCATAATTGCGATTATTGATGATGGGAATAAGTTACTTTTGAGTGAAAAAAAAACCCCGAACGTAATCTCTTTCGGTCCTTACTCCTAGGCTTTAGTCACAATGCGCCTGTCCATATTCATATGTTAATTGGTAATCACTGCTCTAGGTGTTGAAACACATTCGTGAGTAACATGTCTCAACAAGTACATTTCCTCATCTTTTATTTATACAATATGTCTTTGGTCAGGAAGGTGTTGACGGATGAGGCTTGCCATCACGCTGCCTTCTCACTGGTGTTGTGCCCTCTCCCAATTATCTAATAATTAACATTAGTATCTCGGACATAGACAGATTTCAGCTAATTCAGAATCATACAATTCGTATCATTTCAATGGTCAGAAAATGTGACCACGTCTCACTTCTTACCGGTCACAAAAATAGAAATAAAGATTGCTTTGTTTACATGTGCACAAAATAACACCACAATTCATCTTATGTCTGATTTATTCAGTCTTACAATTCTTTACTTTCTCGAAAAGGCCCTTTTAGTTTACACTTGTCCCAGTTTTTTGATAGTCTGCAGTCATCTCAACTAATCCGAATCCAAAACGACCCACGGTATGCCATTGGAAATGACGAAATAGTTCATCAACGAGCCCCGGGGGGCCCTTGCAGAAAGGGACCCTTGCAATCAACCCGAAATATCATACGCAACTTAATTTTCAACCATCCAAAAGTCAGCAATCGTGATTCATGCTTGATTTTTTCTAGTTTGTGTTTAATCGCAACTTTTTCTGCAACCCGGAGAGGGTTTCGCTGGTGTAACCAAGGAGTTAACACCTTGGTCTGACCGTTGCATTATGTGGAGCATTGGTCAAGGAGTTATCACTTTATGAAGTGATAAATCCTCGATTTGTACAAGCAACGATACATAAGTACAGGAATGAATACGCAAATATGTTAGTACCCGGTACTATCATTTTGTTTGGAAAAGCCAGGGTCCAATATCTTGCGGTAATGATAGTATCTTTGACTGATACTGATTATTGCATTGGAAGTATTCTTCAACATTGGCAATCTGTCGAGACAGTAGGCCTATTCAATCTCGCCTCATTTAATTCGACCCTGTCGATAGGCCAGTAATTTTTATTTATGGTCATTAGTGATCCAGAACATAGATTTCTGACCCTTCCGACAATCTAATTAAATCTGGTATTTTATATAATTATACCGAACACCCTGCTTGCCAAGCTCGCTTCACACCTTGGTCTGCATGTTGCATTATGTGGAGCATTTGTCAAGGAGTTATCACTTTATGAAGTGATAAATCCTCGATTTGTCCAAAGAACGATACATAAGTACAGGAATGAATAAGAAAACAAATCTGTTAGTACCCGGTACTATCATTTTGTTTGGAAAAGCCAGGGTCCAATATCTTGCAGTAATGATAGTATCTTTGACTGATACTGATTATCACATTGGAAGTATTTTTCAACGTTGGCAATCTGTCGAGACAGTAGGCCTATTCAATCTCTCTTCATTTAATTCGACCCTGTCCATAGGTCAGTAATTTTTATTTATGGTCATCAGTGATCCAGAACATATATTTCTGACCCTTCCGACAATTTAATTGAAATCTGGTATTCTATATAATTATACCGAAACACTCTGCTAGCCAAGCTCGCTTCTTCATTGTTCTTTCAGAGGGGGTGGGGATATTACACGTACAAAAATTGGGAAAATACAAATAAACATTATTGTCATGTGCATAGACAAAATATAAGTAGTTCGAAAAGTAAATAAAGAATACGGTTATAGAGGTGACAGGAACTTTGAATTGCAAAGTTGTTCTCATAGTTAGCATTCGATGTTTGTGTGGTTTAAATCTACTAATCAATGAATGAGAATCGACGACAGATCATATGTGTTTCTTGTTCTGATGAATTTATAGCATCGTTTAGAAACACGCTATTATGTATGGATTCGATCGAGAGGTTTTAACCTGATATTTATGATAATCAGGTGAGAAATTATACACTTTTAAAATCGAATAAGTTGGATGACTGTTAATACGTAAACGACAGAATGAAGAAAGTCTGCAGTGTGAATGTGTGTGCGTGAAGACAAAAGCGCGTGAACTGAGTGGTGTGCGTGGTTTGCGTGTGTTAGTGAAAAAGTGCGTGCGTGCATGTGTGTTTTTCATCCCCGATGGAAAGTTTGGTCGTCGCGCGGCAATATCCCCTTCGTGATATCATTAACTTCTGGGATACCGTGAGCTCATGTCCCTCCGTGGAAGTGCCGCCATCCATCAACTTCACAGTCGCTGAAACGTTCAATGCTTCAGATTCGTTACGTGTTTCACAACTCGCTCACATTAGGAGTTAACGAACTACTGGACGTCCTTCGTTTGATCAAGGGTTATTCTAATCACATTAATGACCACATCTTCATACTTCTTAGGCCAACTTTGGACGGTTAGCACTCCTCTCTACTTGCTATCACGGGCCTTGGTCTTATAATTATTCCAGTATACAACACAGTTTTGACGACGGAAATCCGACCCTCTTGAAGAAGTGAAGAAATTGCAATATGATAGTTTGATGTCTTTTTTGTTCGTTGCAGAGAACCTATTACCTGATGAAGTGCGTCGATACGTTTGAAATTCTATCAACGATTCGTGATCTTAAGTAACATTTTCCCAGCGCAAAGGGGTTATCAACGAATTTTATCTTTTTTTGATAAATGTCGGGTAAGTGTTTTTATGTCTCCACTTGTGTCGTTAGAAAAGTTCACATAGGGTTTTCAGCTTAAGTCTATTAATTGTTTCAATAATAATTATCTATATTTTTGCGTTCATGGTTATGTTAGTCAATGTTATCAGAAAGATGAATATAGTAACTGAAAGCTTAACTAAATGCCAATCATTTTTATGAAATTTTATGTCATGAACCATACCGTCATTGCTTGTTCAGTGGTTGGGGATTAAAGGAGCTTTTGCAATAATAAGAAACATAAGAAATGATTTATGGAATAGTAAAAATCTGTAGATATACATACTGTTCCCTCAAATCTTTTAAACGAAAGGATACGTTGAAGGCATTGGTTATTTGATTTGACTTAATAGTTCTCAGCTACAAGGTCTCATTTTTCAACTGTGTCTGTGATGTGTTGTAAAAACACAAGCTCAGAACAAAATGAACCTGAAAATCAACGTTTAGTGTTTCAAAAAAAGTGAAAGATGAAGTGACAGAAAGCACCCTCCCCATTATATTTCCTAAACTACATATGTTACAATTAGACTCTTCGGCAGATAAATTTAACGATGATTTCTCAGTCATATTATTTTGAATATATCTGTAAGAATTTTCTTTTTTTCTCTCTTCCTGGGTGTTGTTATTGATATCAACAATGTTTGATTCAACACATCAACTATTGTAAATGTTCAGGATTTTTTTGGTCAGACCTTTGTAATATTAACCAATGTCTTTCATAATACCTGATATTTTGAAATTGAAACAATCTACAACACAATGAAAAGTGCATGAGCTCCAATACTGTCAGAGCGACCAAGCATCAATTATTGTCTGTAGATTGTGGGCCCTCGAATCATTATTATAATCATAATAGTTTTCGCTCTCATAACCTCCTAAACTAAAATTAAATATGAGAAAAAATGAAATAAAATAAATTGTATCACTGATATTAATTACATTCCGTGTTTTAACTTGTTTCTTACGAATGTGTATATTACACACGTAATTTAAATTGATAATTTTTTTACATTCATATTCATCTATTTATTCTTTTAGGTTGATATCACTGGTTTAATTATCTTAAACCACCTAAATGATTTCATTTGTAATATCAATAATATACCCTTTAATATTCATATCTAAAGGAGATATTACAAAAATTGTATATTCGAAGAATGTCAATTCAAAATATAAAAGGTTAAATTAAAAAAGAAGATATTGCCGGTTGTCCGTACCTGCTCTGGGGGAAAATCTGTACCATTGTATCTAAAAGATAAAGTAATGATATCAAGATTAATGTCTTATCCAGGAAGCCCAATAAGCCTTCTTTGATCCATTGACGTATATGGATATAATACGGAGTTACATCCTTGTTAAAGAATCAAGCTAAATCAGCGGGTAGAGAATAGTGTTTATTATCTACCTAAAGTGGCATGACATGCAGATACAAATCAAGAATGAATTTATTGTGGACCGTAGCCATGGTAATTGAACTTGATGTTACCTCATGTTCTATTTATGTTGTATGATTATGACGGCGAGAGAGAGGAAATGTCAGCAAGGTTGATGATCATTTAGAAATAATCCTTTATTCTAGAAGAAGCAATCGATCCCTAAAACATTTGAAAACAACATTATGCAGGAAGAGGCTCAAATAACGATTGTATTTCACATTTGCCTTTGTTGTTGACTTTAATTTGAAGAGTTATCATGGTAACTGAACATTGCTTAAAGAAAAACAATAAGGACATTCAAAGATCCCTGATAGATAAAGTTTTATCGAATTTTCCCCAGAAACATATTTATCTATAATGTTGCTGAATATTTGGTTGGATTAATTGATGGTATATTTCTTTTAAGAGTTCTTAGAGTTATCATGGTTAATGCAACTACAATGTGCGTTTGAAATATTCACATCAGGTGTGTATTGTTAAAGCGTTATTAATTGATATCTGCTTTATTTATCCCAATAATGTAAGAACAGACAATTAGAATCACTGATAGAGAATGTGGTTAATTTCACCTGCAGAAAATACTTTATGAAATATTATTTGCAAACGATAATGGCCATGATATGTCAACTGCTTAAAATGCATATATCTTTATAAAGATATTATTAAATATTCGATCGCGAACTTGAAACTCTTGATAAATATTTTGGTCAGGGCAGTTATGGACGATCCCTGATAGATAAAGTTTTATCGATTTTTCCTCTGAAACATATTTATCTAAAATGTGGCTGAATAATTGGTTGGGTTAATTGATAGCATATTTCTTTGTATAGTTCTTAAAGTTATTGCAACTACGATGTGCGTTTCAAATCTTCACATCAGATGCGTAGTGTTAATCCGTTTTTAATTGATATATGCTGAAAATGCATATATCTTTATAAAGATATTATTAAGTATTCGATCGCGAACTTTTGAAACTCTGAACATTTTGGTCAAGTGAAGTGGCAGTTATGGACGTTTCTTTGGTTCATTGTTATTGATTTCGGTTTTCTAGCATGTTTTTTTCTGATGGTTGTGTGGGTATGGAATAATGTGTGTTTGTGCGTTTATGTATGTGTCATTTCACATTAAATAAGTTTTCAGTTGTCTAGTTTTATATTTCATCAAAGGCTAAGTCTTGGTATTTTAGGATTAGGTAATGGCAACAGTAATAGGTCAATCGCCTGGGGAAGTTGATTCGCCACATCCATTTTAATTACTTCAGTTTTACCTTCTCTTTTTATATGTTGGCATGTATTCTAGGTCTTTAATATTCTCGGGTGTTTACAAAACTTTAATAAAGATAAATCTCTTCAAATAATGGCAATTTTTTTTCGCCACAATGTCCCTACAGTTACTTGTCAGGTTTTCAAGAGTCTACTAAAAGTTTGAATTTCCTTATCCTATTAAAAAAGAAGAAGTGTGGATTATGAAAATCTTGAAGGGTGTTTATCCTCATCCAAGTCAATGTTTTCATGAATCTGGACATTTTCAGCTATTAAATATGATCCACCCGGGAGCGGTGTATTTGTTAAAGGTAACGTATTTTTTACTTCACTTTTTGTTGCTTTCCCAAACCCCAGGTGTGTTAATGTTTTTCGTAACCTAGAATTAAGATGAAGACGTTTCCCTCCTCCAAGTACTTTTTTAAATACTTTTTTAAAATTCCACATCCTGCAATTAAGCGACAATGCCCAGCAGTTCGTATTGTGTATATTTAGAACGCTGAATCATGAAGGCCTATATGTTCGTGTTCCTCGTGGGTTTTTGACTGGATTAATCCAGCCTCGAAGTCTTGAATTTCCATCATTTCGTTCTTCTTTAGATTTTCAATCATTTCCATTTCCTTCCGGTATTACCGTTGAATAGAACCAATTGGCCATTTAAATCTTTTATATACGTGGTGCACGAAAACGTGATTTTTATTCAGGCAAGAGATAAAGAGAGAGAGAGAAAGAGAGAGGGAGAATAAAGACATGCGCCTTTTCCTGTATTAAATCTAATAACCTTGGAGTTAATGTCATTTGTTTGGGAATCTTTAATGGTATTATAGTAAAACTACAGAGACAGAATAAATCTGTGCGGAAACATTTGAATATTGAATGAGAGCTTTTAAAGCTAGAGGGAATGTCTTCCTCGTTTTGTTTTTAAATAGAAGAACGCTATCTTGAACGAACCAATGTTTAGAGTTCATTCAAATATTGATCTCTTGATTTTGTTTTCCTCACATCCAAGAAGATTTATGTTTTTCCTGTTCGACATGGGATAATTGTGTAAGCCCAAGACCAATTTCGTGTAGACTTCTGATGACATTACAATATTATGCATTTGGCAGCTAAGTAGAGGATTTCTTTAAATACAGATAAATATGATACATTATGGGAGATCTTAAGGGGTGACTGCCATTTGGAAGCGTCGTAGTGTGAGCTGTTCTGACTCTCGTCTTGTAATTAGAGGGTCGTGTGTTCGAATCTAACCTCGGCCTAGCAGCTTCCTTAATACACACTTTGTCACTCTCCACCTAAATGGTAGGATGCGAAATGATATGTAGTATGGTTGGCAATAGAATCTTGGAACTCTTCGTAAAAGCGGAGAAAGTGCATTCATTGTGTGCAGGCATGCCATGATCCGATGAGCGGAACAGTAATATAATATGTAAATATCTATATTTTTCTTTACGTTGTATTAAAATCATAACAAGATATGAAAATTGATCAATGAATGAATGAATGAATCAATTAATCAACCAATCAATCAACCAATCAATCGATACATTATGTTAGCTGTAAAGAAATATATCATCTACATGATAACGTCTCCGGTATTTTTTGAATACTCAAGGCATGTTTCAAAGATTGTTTTGTAAGTTGCCCTTACTTCATTTTCCATGCATAACATTCCTTATTAGCGTATTTTTGGAAACCTTAGTTCATTGCAGGAGTATACTTTGGTCATCTAATCTATATAGCAAGATAATCTCACTACCCACATCTAAATGGGGACAAACCTAGAGCGGGTAATTACTTCCACTTATTCAAACAAATTGCGATATTTAGATTGATTTGCGCTTTGCTGAAAATAGAGAATGATCTCACAGTTTGGACTCTTGTGAGAGTTTTCAGTCAATCAAAACTCTTAAGTGTCAGAGGCCCCATCCCTGATGTTGACTCCCAGTAGTAACGGGAGACAGAAAGTCCCCTTTATAAGGAAAGGAGGATGTTTTAAACGCCGATTCTGTCACAAATGATGGAAACAATCCTAATCTTTGACGTCACTTATCATGACCACATTCGAAGTAGGAAAGTCCCTTATTCCTAATTATCACATTTCATTTAGAGACAGATCCCGAAAGACAGTATAGCCTGCTGTAGTTATTAGCTCAATAGTTTGATACACGAGAATGGAATTTCACATTTTGAGGGGTGAAAAGGGCAATAAACCTGAATTGAATATTTTTTTCCCTTGCAAAATACTGCTCCATCACATCTTTGAATAAAGGAGATATTTCAAATCCTAACCAGGATTGTTCAGTGGCGGCATCAAGGTATTTTTCATAATGGAGTTGGGGTGTGAGGGGGCAAGTCAACCAAGAGGTGACGTTATTTTGTCCTCAATCAAATAGCAGGGATAATACATAGTTTCTCGGTTATCTCTTCTTTTCTTTCTGGTAAATTGCCGATTAGTCTACAACCGCTTCGTTCTCCGTTTCGTCTTATCCATCATGGTCTAATCCACTACACCTAATTCGAATACTAACCATTTCGTCTATTTGCCAGTTTGTCCGCTTCCCATTTTATTTAATTTCAAGCATTATTCCATCCATTAAATGTAATGTTCACACTTCTTTATGATTTATAGATAAAACTGTTTATGAACCAAATTTTCAAAGACAACCCCTCGGCCCCAAGAGAATATTAGCAGCCGATGTGGAAATTAGACAAAACGGGCATTTGGCTACATGAGAATTAGATCAAGTAGGTATTAGCCCTAATGTAGTGTAGAAAAAAACTACATTCACTCTAAAAAGGTTTACTCAATATTTGGTAAAATGGGAACATGCATGTTGGTTGTGTAAAAGATACCCAATATTTTATAAAGTTTAAGAAATGATGCGTTGAAATTGCCCAATATGGGGTAAAATAAATAATAAGTAAACATGAATTGTTCCTTTTCTACTTAATGTTGATACAAATTTTACTCAGAGTTTTTAGAGTGTTGATAGTAGACCGAATTGCCCCATGGAGCATTAGACTAAATCTGTAAAGTATAGACCTGTACTGCGTGTATACTAATGTAGTCAAAGTAAATCCCATTTCTTTAATATCCTTCTTATTTCTTTATTTCTTCTTTTCACCCCTTTCTTCTCCTCCCTTTATTTGCTCAACTTGGAAAATAATGTGGAAGGGGATGAGGGTAGGTGAAGACTAGCCCATCGTTGGTTCACTTATTCCAACATTCCTTTTGATAGATTTGAGTGTTCACTTAAGACCTTAAATAAGAGAGTTGTTTTCTTTTCAGAATTACATGCAATACAAGGCTTCATTCACGGTTAAGGTTCCATAAATCCTCTTTGTAATATTATCATTTTTATTATGATTATCATTGCATCATCGCCGTTGTCATCATCATCATCATCATCTTCATCACTATTTTCTGGAAGCTTCTGTGCACTTTTTAAATTACATTGGATTGTTCTAACTGAAGTCCGATTGTGGATTTACTGTTCATATCTTGTTTTTTATCTTTTATGTTTCGTTTTTACATTGAATTCTTTACATTGGTGAACTTTGGGAATCATGGCAAAATCGTTGATCGATTTGACTGGCTTCCTATTCAGATTTACGGATGGTACACTGATACATAGACATTTTATCTAATAAGCTCTATATAGAGTGGTGAAAAGGAAAGATCAGACAAAGAGAGGACACCTCGCGATGTGATTTAAGGCTGTATCCCCGTAATCCATGCTTTTTATTCTTAAAGGATTAATGAGCTGAAGTGTGCGCTAGCGGGGATGATCCTAATGGTAATGAAATGTCAATGTCCCAAACTCATGATATTGAGATCGGAATCCGAGTTTAATCCTCGCCTGGATGTTGCCATGACAACATGATTGGCTGCTTCTTATCTTCATCTTAGGAGACGGTTTTGTTACAGACGTAGAGTGCGATCCCCGTACAGGTGTGTCGTCGCAAGATTGAAGGCGACGACGTGGAATCGCGAGATCCTGGCGGCTCCAGTAAGGTTACCAAACTTCCGAAATACATTTTTGAGAAAACTCTTAGTCTAGAAGAGAATGCATTCTCCTCAATATTTTTTCTATGTAAGCTTTGAGCTGTTTTATAATAATTTTGATTTTGCTATTAACAAAAGATTTTTTAATGCGTGACGCGTGTGGTTTTGTTCAAACGGACGATCTTCAGATTAGATATACATCGTGTTGATATTTAAAGAGCAGGTTCCGTTTTTTGTATTGTATCTGAATTGTAATATTTTGGCTTTTACCGACAAAACGATGTGATTCAGATTACTATTTATATAATATTGGATGGCCTTGAGGTTAATACAAGGAAATATTTTGCAAAGCGAGTCCTATATTTCCTTGTATTGACCGAAAAATGGGACATCCAGTATTATGATTATTATTCATACAGAGAATTTTAGCAAATAATTTTTAACTTACCCTCCCGCCCTGAGACTCTGACTCTGCTGTATGATGGGGGGACCTAAAGCTACGCACTTTGTTTTCAAACAATAAAAACTGTCCCAATTTTAATATTTCAACAAATTATATTTCACTAATTTGTGGCAAACATTCTAAAGATCATTAACCAAGTAGAAAATATCACAAAACTCACTAATACGAAAATCCCGTCGTGTTTTTCGAACACCTCTTGATTTCGCCGCCCGATGTAGAAGGGGTCCTAAAGCTACGCACTCGATTTATCATGCAAAAAATAGTATTTCCTGTGCCTCAATTTCTAAAATATATTCAAATTATTATAGGATAAAATGAAATTAAAGCGAATATAACTCCAAACTTCCTAACAGTTGTTGATTTTCTCTGCATTTAGAGATTTACTGCAGCCTCTGTAGAAAAAATTTAATAGGAATTGTTCATCACTCTGCAGTCACAGTTCGACACACAGAGTGCGCATTTGCCATTGAAAACTGCATGCGCGCGCGATGAGTGGTGCGTACAGGGTGCGTAGCTTTAGGACCCGCGCAGCTTTAGGACCCCCTACCATACAAACTTCGGGGATTCCCCTTCTAGTCGTCCAATATTTTCAATATTGTGTCACCTCGGAAAAAAATATTAGGCGAGTTCAACAAACTTTTTAAGTGGGTCGAGTGCATCAACAAAATAACACTTGTATTTGGGCTCTAAAATTGTCTGTATGAATAATAATATGCTCTAGCAATTTCAGTTTCACGGCATCCATTTAACACCTTAGTGGGAAGTGTCAAATACCATGTAATGATATATGTAAATTTAATGTTTATTACAATGTAGCACAATACTTAGTTTAATGTATAATAATATTTTATTTTTTAATGAAAACCATATTAATAATTTGATTGATCTCTTATGTAATAAATAATTCATTTGTTAAGCGCATATGGATTACCAATATTATGCGCTATATAAGTACAATATTATCATTATTATTATGAATAGCGAGTGTTTGGGCAAAAGACGATTACCCTTTCTAATTACACTACATTGAGACATGTTGCAGAAACGCGGCAACACATTATTATTAATAATGTCATTGTTATTATTGTTATCATTTTATAATTATATATACATATATACACATACATAAATACATATATACATTTATATATAATTGCATTGAAAAGGGATGTGCAAATATGTTTACTAATTAGTGTAGGATTATGACATGATTGGCATCTTGGGTTCATTGCATTCATACCTTACTTTGGCGCAAATCAAAATTTTACGTCACTGAAAAGAATACCTCCTGATCATCCAAGCCTTAACACATACCCCATAGATATATCAAATTATTTGGGAGCAGATACTCTTTCCAGTCATATACAATGATTATGCGTTCGTGAAATATTTTTTCGTAAATTGGGGATTTGTGAGTTGTCAGCTTTTTCTTGTTTTTTTTTTTTTTTGGGGGGGGAACTCAGTTTACGTTTACCAAACGCTCTTGAGATGAGAGTATGAAACACTGAGATGAGGATCAACTCGAAGGATAAAGCAGGAAACCATACTTTTTCTTTAGCTTCAGAAAATACAAAAATAGTTCTCGACTTTATTGAATTCTTCAGAAGCGGTCTGAAAAATACAAGAGGGTATATATATACATATATATTATGTGTATGTATATACAGTATTCATCAATGATTGACTGGTCTAAGATAGCATCCCTAGCAAGGTCAATAATTATATTATTTACCCCTAGCGAGCAGGTAACATTCCAATTTGCCCCGAAGACTTCAGATTATTGATGAAGTCACATCACGGATAATGGCGAGAATGTAAACGTAAACCCGACTCCTCGAGGAAAATAAAATGATTGAACGAGCCTATTGGTCAATTACTCTCGATTTGATTGACATTGTCTCGTGTGGTGATGCTATTTGCAGGATATTATGACACGAATAATCGGTGTTTCTTTATGGAGTGAACAACGGCTTAGAAAATAATATACTCATATCTTGCCCGCGAGGTATGAGTAAAACGACTCGGCGCGTGAAAGGTATATACCGCTCGGCTCAACGCTGCCCTTAAGTGAACTTTACTGACACGTTGGGAACCAGTGGCGGATCCCCGGGGGGGGGGGGGGGGGCCGGGGACTTCGGGTGGGGTGAGTGATGAGTCCGAATAATGCACGTATGCCATGTATGCCATGCCAACACGTAATGCACGTGTTGACTATGGAAGAGAAGACACTTGGTCCCTTGATTTCTGATAACCTGTTTGTCAACTTTTAAAAGAAGGAATTTATGCTTTTTTGTTATAATTACCCTCACCCCCGACTTAGCTTTTATTTTATTTCATTTTTGTTTAGCTTTAACGACATCTACATAATTTCGTGCCTCGAAGCAACGCTTTTTGTGACCGCCCCATGAAAATAAACATCGATTTCACCCCAAAGTACAGGATCCGCCACCATTTGGTAGTGCAGATGGAATGACAATCGCACGGCATCCTCCCTGTATACAGCTGCTGATCAGCTACCTGATTTGTCATAATGCTGGATGCTCTTTACATGTATATCTATTTGAATTTGCGCGAAATTGTTAATCAGAGACACTGTCATCAGTAACACTAACTCGGTTTACCTACATTATAATTCCAAGAAGGTGGAAGTACATAACAAAAGAGTAAATAGATATTCTTATTTCAGCACAGAGTGAGGGAATCATGATTATGAAATATCAGTAACATACCAAACTTCTTCAATTGTGATGTCATTAATCGATATTTTGAGAACGGAAATGTATAGTTCTGGCTATTCCTTACCAGACATGTACCTGTTAAAAAGAAATATTATAAACTTTACATGAGGAGAATGAGATTACTGTATTAAAAATGTTTTAGAAATGAATAGAAACCATAAGACAAAGAGAAAGGTTATTTTGTTATTCATATGAAATTATTTGGTTCAAAATGACGACGCAGAAGGGAATGAGAATGTTTCTTTGAAAGGAAAACAAAGACAATTTAAAAATACAAAGCTATAGATATTGGAAAGTTATCATTGTCGGTAAATAGAAAAGATTTCGAAGGTCTAAACAATACCCCTACAAAAGAAGGATATACAACAGCTTATTTCAATAATCAATCCAAAATTTATGGAGCGCCAGTGAATCGACGGCCTGGACTAAAACGTCTTTCTTCATGAAATCCAATGTTAGATCCGCTGTGACCTGAATATAAGATCAGCATTTACTAGACATCGGACTCTTCATTATACGAGACAAAAAGACGTTTATTTTTTATCCGAATTAAGAGATCATTTTCATAGGAAAAGAGGTCGCATTTCGAACGTGACTAGATTCGAATTTTTACCTAATTGACAGGGAAAGTCCGGGTTTGTAATGGTTTTAAGCGATTGGATTTCCGATGGCAATGCGTAATGCAGAGGATTTAATGACAACATGACGTACCATCAGATTAGGCACCATACATGCCGTAGTAATGAATGAAGGTATTCGGAGTGGGACATTTTTATGTTATCCTTTGCCAGGCCAGCTAAAATTTATTTATTTATTCATTTTTGTTAGCTTTCTCATCTCTTTACATACATATTTCCATGCTATTATCCTTTTGAGAAAAGCCGCCCTTTCCGCCATTTGTAATAATGTGCCCCTCCTTTGTGTGACAATGACTGTATCTCATTCCATTCTTATGTTACATTTCCATTTTACTCCCCCATTTCCCCAAAGCGTCACTCACCTTGGTTTTATATATATATATATGTACATATATATATATATATATATATATATATATATATATATATATATATATATATTGTAAGAAATGGATGAAGAGAACAATGGTAGGCGTAGCTTAAATCAAGGTTCCCCAGAGCTATCTACCCTTTGGAAAAATTGGTGATGCCGAAAAAATGTCTCTGCCGGGAATCGAACCCGGGCCCCCAGCTTTGAACGCCGGTGCCTTAACCACTAGACCACAGAGACGGTTAGTAGCTAGGGCGAGCCCGATCCGATTGACCGTCAGATAGACAGATTTTCGACACTATACCAATTATATATTCCTTTGTCGGGTGAAGGTGAGTTTTGAACAATGACAAGCCGCCATGCCTCAGCTGGATCAAAGCTATTGCTTCGATACAGTACACATATGGGAGAAGAAATACAAATGTGTAAAGTTATACATGTACAACAGCTTTTGGCAACTCTTTTTTATTTAAATATTGTAAAGCTGTTGTACATGTATAACTTTACACATTTGTATTTCTTCTCCCATATGTGTACTGTATCGAAGCAATAGCTTTGATCCAGCTGAGGCATGGCGGCTTGTCATTGTTCAAAACTCACCTTCACCCGACAAAGGAATATATAATTGGTATAGTGTCGAAAATCTGTCTATCTGACGGTCAATCGGATCGGGCTCGCCCTAGCTACTAACCGTCTCTGTGGTCTAGTGGTTAAGGCACCGGCGTTCAAAGCTGGGGGCCCGGGTTCGATTCCCGGCAGAGACATTTTTTCGGCATCACCAATTTTTTCAAAGGGTAGATAGCTCTGGGGAACCTTGATTTAAGCTACGCCTACCATTGTTCTCTTCATCCATTTCTTACAATATTTAAATAAAAAAGAGTTGCCAAAAGCTGTTGTACATGTATAACTTTACACATTTATATATATATATATATATATATATATATACATGTATATATATATATATATATATATATATATACATAAAAAAAAAATTGTTCTTTATACTATCAGTCGCTGATGATCCTTCGGGTGAAACAGTCTGTACGACCAGCTTAGTTAAGCATCCAACCAATAAATTATTTGTACATATATATATATATATATATAAAATTTGGAAGTTCCTGCACACGAAAAAAACGAGAACATGTATATTGTTGGGTAAAACATAAAGCAGTAAAGAGTGTCTTTGTGTGTAAATTATATAATATGATTACCTAAAATGTACACTGGATTCGGCATTTCTTTACCCCAATACAGGTAACCACTTCAAACCCATGACGTGAGTTGTCCTTGAAAGAACGCAATGTTACGAAGTATAATAAAAGTGTGTTCACATAGAAGACTATGTGAAAATGTTATTCACAATGTTAATATGTTCAAACCTAACAGTGTGAAGATATTTTTACACAGTTGACACCTCGACAGTGTGACTGTTCACAGCGTGTTCACATAGTCGACTATGTAGACATGTGATTCACACTCCCCTGTTGAACAGTGTGACGGGGATTTCAAATTGTTTTCCACACTGTGGCGCACATTGTAGGACGCGTTCTTTCCAATAATATTCACATGAGCATACACAACAAATACAACTTATTACTGCACTGTCTTCATGAGCATTACATTTCAGAGATAAAGCAACTAGATTAAAATGAGATGACTTTTGAAATCATCTGCCACCTTCAGGCATAGATTAAAGTGATTGGTTAACATTGGTTTGACTTTTTAATAATCTGAGCTAGAAGGTCACACTTGTCACCTGTGTCTGTGATATGTTACAAAAATGAAGCCCAGAAAAAATTGCGTTCGAAATAATTATTTAGTGCTTCAAAAATTGAAATATAAAGTGACAGGAAACACCATCCTAATTTCATCCCATACACTTATATGTACTATTTAGGCGTCTATAAGACGCCTATTTACAAAATCGGGGTTTGCCTTGTAGTTTTAGCTTTTCATTCCCAATAATGGTTGTTTTCAGGGTTTATTAGTTCTAATACATGCACTCGTACACATGTTTCATTTTGGTTTGATAATTTTTTAAATCGGCTTCTCACAAAGTTAAACAATACCTTTAAGTGAAGAAGTGAGTGAATAAATAATGAATTAAACCCCAATTGATTTTCGATCCCTAAATCTTATAGGCAAGCTCAAATGTATAGGAGTAAGAGAGATGGAGAGAGAGGGAGGGTACAAAGATCGTAAAGGGGGAGGGGCGAGAAGGGAGAGTGATGAGAGGGAACCGGAGTGAGAGGGACATAAGTGTCCAAGTTTTTGGTTTGAGTCGCTATTGTGTTTAGACAAAATATAAACAAAGAAAATCACAGCTTCCATAGCTTTAGCTCGGAACCCCTAATTTCAATAAATGTCCATGTTCATTCCGTTCATTTCCTTTGAAAGTACATCTATATTGTATCTATCGAACTTGCAACTCATAAAGCTATAGATGAACCTTTAATACATTACACTAGGGCCCATTATAAAGCTCCCATTCTGCATTAATACCAGATAATATCTTATTAAGGAAAAACTTTTTTTATTTAAAATATGGGTAATTCAAAAGTCATAAGTGAGATTGCAAGTAACATATTCTAAAAAAAGAATCATCTGCAAACGTCACCATAATCAAGGTTGAATTTAAATTAAACTAAAAAGTAAACCCTGTCTCGAAAATTTGAAGTAATCCCGATATAGGCTTCCTTTGAAAATATGATGATCATTTTTTCGACATTACCACAAATTTATCTGATTGTACGTCTTTAAAATCACATTAAAGAGTGATTAGAATCATTTCTTACTGAGGATCTCAAACAAATAACTAGGTATGTTACCTTTTTTTTTAATCATGAAAGCCTTAAGTCCATTCCTGTGAAAGCCTTTATCATGTTCCTATGCATTCCTTAAAACTTGACCCAATTCACCTGGCATTCCGTAGTACTTTGCAAAGATCTATGGAAACATGTCCCCATTCCTACGGTATAAGTTCACGAAATACATTCCCCGGGGAAAACAGCAATTAAAATAACCGAATGTCGCGGCCTCATAAACAGATATCATGCATCGCAGAGATGAATATAATTGAACGCTGGAAAGTATGATAAACATCATTACTGAGGCCAGTTTGACAGTCGATGGGTGTTACTTTTCAATATCTGATATCATCATCCTTTGGTGTGTCAGAGAAATGAATTGCATAGTGCCACAGGCTTAGCGATGGTAGACTTGCCATGTGATACAAACATGGAATCTTTCGTGGCATTAACTGCGATGATATCCAGTCATACGTGACTTTTTGATCTTACTGCCGGATCTAGAGTAGTTTTCGCGGCCTGCAAGTGCGGGGACGAGTAAAGGCATTAACTGGTCATACCTCGCTGTGAGCTTCGACATGTGCGCATTAGGCGGTTTTTATCGCCGGATTTTACGAGGTAACCCCGTGTAGAAGGGCGATATTTCAACAAGGACTCCTATGCTTTATCCCATAAAATCTTACCTTTCTGGGGAATCAATGCTTCTCATCATACGCACGTCCGAAGTGATGATGAACAAGCCAGGTTAATTTGGCCTCGTCATTTCAACCTTCATCCCAAGACTAAGTCATGAAACTCTAGAAATGTGAACAACGCGCTGTGCCCTTCACCTCGCATCCTTGCACGACGACATTACGCATGCTCAGGATTCAATATGTTAACATCTAACAAAGATATACAACGGGTAATTTTATGTTTGATGTTGACAGCTGTCTTTAGGGTTAGGCTAATGTTAAAACCAGTCCCACCACCAAACATGATAGAGGCGTTTACTTCGATTGACATCACCAGATTTTGATTCAAGTGATGTTTTAAATACATATTTTTCTTTAACAAAGTAATAGGCACGGTGGAAATTGTTAAGTCTTAAACTTATGTATTTTGTATAATGACCATAATGGTGGACATTAAAACCAGTATGCAGACTAATATAAAGTCCACTCACGTAGGAGATTTTGCTTCGTTTCCATGGGAACAATAATATTAGTCCATCTTCTAGGTCGTACACCTCAACACCTGCAGTGATGGCCAAAGTATTCTTTCACCGAGGCTAGGCTTCCATTATGGTCGTTGTTGCTTATATCATATCAATGCTTATACCTTTCAAATATTTTGAAAGCTTTCATTTCCTAAAAGTTTGTGCTCGATTTCTCATTGATTTATTTTTTTCGGTTGTAACAGAATATTGAGTTTCGCTAAAAAAAAAAAATCATGGAGGAATTAAGGGCATGAAGGGGAAGGGGGGGGGGGGGGTTCTTGTGCCTATAAACCGTGCGTCACGCATGACGTAATCGAAATACCATTTTGTTTATCTGCTTATGTCTGCTCCTTGAATTGTATATTTGTTTTTTCTTACTTTGTACTTCTTGATTTGAACAAAATATTGTGGAATGCCAGTGACGTTATAATAAATTCAATTCACATCCAGGACGTTACATATTATTCGAATGTCGAGGCGAGATGGGTGGATTCTCTGTGATAAACTTATCTGGCACTTGAGTAAGCATGTTTTATTTCACTATTGACATGACATTTAAAAAACATAAATAATCTACGCTTCGCATTAATTTTTTTTTACATTACAGTACGACAATATACTAATGGGAATTGCCATCCGCCAGACTATATTTCAATCGCTTTACTCGTCTTAATACTTTAAAGATAATTTAAACGCTTTCCTATTACTGCACTGTACTTGATATCATTTCCACTTGGGTTGCAGGTTGGGTCGATATCTGATTTTTGGGGAGTCAGTTTGTTGACTTGTTATGTTGCTTCATTTTGCCAAGAAAAATTAATGCAATCTTTAGGAAACTTTAGTCCTGCATTTATGTTATTTGGACACCTACAGTATGTATGCGTATTTGACTATATTGAACTGGTTAATGGTATTTTGAATGACATTTCCCCTTAAAAAGATTGATGTTGACATGAACGTCTACATGCATATATGTTTTTCTTCTGATACTCGGCGCTTTTAAAGATAACTATCCCCTCATGGCGAAAACGGTAAATCACTTTCCTCTACATTTTAGGTACGCCGAGGAAATGATGTCTTCGGGCACATGTACGGAACATCTTGCCTTATGGGTTATTAATCGTTGCGTGGGTTTTGTAACAGGGTAACTTAATAAATTTCTTATCGCCGTTTTTGATGTGAGGGTAAAAGATTTCCATACCTCCTGTCTGCTCTCTTTTGGGAATATAGATCAAAATCAAGCATTAAATAAATTTGGAAAAAGGGCATCCATAAAGCCATTTACATGTGCATTACATGTATGCGTCAGTGGAATTCGTCTATAAAACTAACTAGACATCTACATAATTTTTTGCATAAATACAGGATAATGTAAATGGTCACCCTCTACAAATTAGATAAAATACACAACATAAACGAGAGCGTAAAGAGTTGCTTTATTATCGTTATCATCGTCATTATTACTATTATTTATTTAATGTCGTTTTTATTATTTTTTTGTTATATTATTATTATGATTAATGTTATTTTCATTATTATTATTATTATTATCATCATAGATGTTATTATCATCATAAACGTAATGAGAGAAGAAACAGAAATAACAGTGCTAATAGTTACAGAAGTGCAGTAAATACAAAGCAAGCTTTGCATATCATGTAGATGTCATATCAAGTTATTTATGACTACTGTTTTGAAATAGTAAGGGATTATTAGTGTTTAAAATTCAATGATCTTGCTTATTTACAGACTTAATAAAATTATTCATTGAGTAACTTTGTAACAATCTTTCAACATCCAGAAACTGAGCTTGGGATAAAGCCGATTTAACCTGGCGGGAGTGCGCTGAGACAAAGAAGGGTACCGAAAATAATGATATTGTTTTGGAGGGATGCACTTCCAGTGATGCAGCTCCGGATCTAGCGAATTCTGGTTATCATCACTTGGATGTTGTTCTAGCAGTTAACTCGAAGTACTTTGAGTGAGTGAGAGAGATTGCAAATTGTGTAGGGTCTCAAATTTTCCACCCCCAAAGAATTTCCCTAATGACCTCCTGTCACTTATCACTGGAGAAGTCGTGTTACGATGTTAAAGTGAGTGAGATTGAAAGAGAGTGAAAGAGAGAGATGATGATACAGAGAGGTATCTATAGGAAGTGGGAAGGGTTGGGCTGATACAAGAAAAACAAAATTAAAAGAAAAGAAAAAATGAAATAAGCATGACTATCCAAATATTTAGAAATAAGAATTAGACAGATCACAGTGAAGGAGAGTGGGAGGTAATAGTATAGTATTAGCAGAGAGAATTATTCAAGAGATTCACTCCTGGTTAAGATTACGATATGGCAATGGATCTGATCTATCACCGCGAAGGAGCGTTTCACGAAACAAAACAACCAATGGTGTTCACTTACTGTTATGAGCTACTGAAATCCTTGCCTCCGATTGGCTCAGAATATATTTCCAATGAAAATCTCTGACCGGATGCTTCATGAAACACTCCGATCAATAGTGTAGAAAATAAAACTAAGAGACACTCTTTGGGAGAACTAGTAATCAGTCGAGTCAAGATTCCACGCTATCACCGTACAATAAGGTAGAAAGACAGATGAATATTGCTCTAGACATGCTAAATGAAGGAAAATATCGATGTTTATAGTAAAAGGAATAACATTTATACGAAGTGTTTAACATAAAATTGGTTATTTCGTCCCGCAACATTAATGACCAATTCTAGAAGTTTCCGAAACATTCATGACTCATAGCATGACTTCCAGACATGCCAACTCCTCTTTTAATTCCCTTTTCAAAGATTGCGATATAAAGAGACCCTGAGATTGAAACGAAAACCTTCAATCCGTTAACATTTGGAGTATAGACTTCAATGAATAATGAACAAAACGAAAGTTGAACAACATATTTTTTTGTATACAGCACACATCAAAATGCTAAAATTATTTTTAGACGGATGATTGGCAACACTTTTCAATTCATCAGCGGAAGCAAACACATCATTAACGATAAAAAAGACAGACTCGCCAAGACCGACACCCTACATTTCTTTACTGTTCATTATAACATATAATTTTTCATATTTTCTATTGCTTTTATTACCTTCTGCTTCGTAAGTGTACTCTTTACACGTATTTCTTGATTTAATGGAAAGAAGAACAGCGAGAGATAGAGAGATAGAGAAGGAGAGAGAAAGAGAGAGAGAAAAAAAAGATAACTTAGGTTTCGTCTTTCTTATATATGAAAATGTTTATCACGCATTAAATCTACAATAAAGTTGAACGGTGCGGAGAGAGATGGGGGGGGGGGGAGGTTACAAAAGCGAGAGAGGTTAAGAAAGACATGGGAAAGAAATAATGGAGAATAGGATGAGATGGATCTTAATTCAAAAAGATAATTCAGTATTAATTACCATTACTCGCATCGAAGAACTCAGATGAGGAAGAAAAAGGGAAAACATATTCTTTGAGAGAACAAACATACATGTGCAATGGGTTCACACGAATTATCTGACGTGTACTCGTTGGGCATGTTGGGAGCGAATTTTGCAATTTGTATCTTTTCCATTCAGTTTCTCTCAATACATACTGTATACATGGCTGGACTTTTTTAAATATTTTTTTCTGCTTTCATTGACAAGGGTGAGTGTTTGCTTTAAATTAAGGTACATAGTAGATTAGACACCTGTGACCTTGATGAAATCTTGAAATTATTCATGTACCTAGCATCATCGAAGAAAAGTGCTCCTGGGGAAATGACCTCAGCTTCTATCCGGATGTCTGTGTGTGTGTGTGTGCGCTGTGCGCCCTGTTATTTCTTTTTGAATGTCGTGTTTTCAAACCAATGAAGATTTCTGCCGTTTTGGATTCATTTACATTCATTTTATCAAATATGAAATCTCTAAAATATTATTCAGAAACACGACAAAGGGCGTGTTTGTTTCTGAGTGTGCATGTTGGGGTGTGTGTATGTAGTATGGATAATGAAGGGAAAGGGGGGGAGTATGAGGATTGATAAGCAAAGTATCTGACCTGTGTGTATTCCGATTCAAATTGAATCTAATGCCCGTATTCTGAAGTCAGGTTTAACTTAGACCGTGGTCTAACTCTGTGCTAAAATTATGGGAAGCCCAAAGTGTCAAAATGTTTATTAATTTGTATGTTTCTTATGTTTACCGTGCTCTTTCCTGATTCATCGATGGTGGAGAAAATCATGAATAATTTGAGAGCCAAATGAGGTGAAATTTTATATTTCTACCATTAGTGAGTTATGTAACAATTGGCTCTCCATACTTAAACCACAGCTTTAAATCTGAGTTTAAGTTAAACCTGACTTCAGGGCCTAAATATCCTTTTATAAAGCACAACACGATGAATCTTTCATGTGTTGATCACTGAGCTGGCATTCGCTGAGGACGAATCTCGATCTTGGATTTTGGCGTCGGTGCTTACGTTAAACCAAAATGTTGAATCTCTATCAATCAAGATATGAACAGAAAATGGGAGGAAAGTAGGGCGAATATTTCAAGCTGTAAATTAGGACAATAAGCCAAGCTACTTTTCGGATCAGAAATTGATATCTATATTTATTGATACGATTAGCATGATGCATATCACCTGTCATCGCATGTCACATCTGTTGTTTTGTTTTGAAGACCTCGTGCCAATTGCACTCAATCCTTTCCGAAGCCTTGGTGGGTTATTCTTAATGTGAAGTAACATTTTACTCATCACATCAATTATCCTACCCTAAACAATGGGGGAGAGGCGATATTGGCTATGCTTCACTGGAGCAGGGATATAAAATGAGTCGAATATTATTTACATCATAAAGATATCAAAATAATGCATCTTGATAAAGAGGCAACGTGAGAAGATGAGGGCGATAGACAGAAAGGGAGAGGGGAGAAGAGCAGCAAGGGGTGAGCGAGTGTGTGTGTGTGTGTGTGAGGGAGTGGGGTAGAGATGGGGGTAGGAGGGACATGGATGGTCGTTAAGCAGATCATTTCCCTCGTCCCATGCAAAGAAAGGTTTCTGATATGAATGCTTCTATAGCCTTTATATACGGCACCATGTTCGTATAGTACTGCCTCATATCAGGGAAAATGATAGTTATATATTCTTTAATTCTCGTCTCCCTTAGATATGAAATTACTTATATTCTATTTAAGATAATTTTAACCCCAAAATCCTTTCAAAAAGGTGATTTTGATGTGATTATAGTGAAACTGTCTGCCCCTAGTCTTGGAAAGAAGCCCGATAACATATCCACGTATATTCCTGAAGTTTCGTCTTCCTAAGATATGAAAGTGTTTATCATCTATCAAAGGCAATTTTCCTCAATTCTTGTCTTCGCGTGCGAAGAATGCGCTTCTGAGATGATAGATATCAAACACAAGATAACTCATAAGGATGGCGTTTTTCCTGTTATCTTATACGATATAGATCTCTCGATATGTGTTTTGTCTTCCTAAGTTATGAAATTACCAATATTCTATTTAAGATAATTTTAACCCCAAAATCGACTTTTCCTTTCAAAAAGGTGATTTTGATGTGATTATAGGTGAAACTGTCTGCCCCTAGTCTTGGAAAGAAGCCCGATAACATATCCACGTATATTCCCGAAGTTTCGTCTTCCTAAGATATGAAAGTGTTTATCATCTATCAAAGGCAATTTTCCTCAATTCTTGTCTTCGCGTGCGAAGAATGCGCTTCTGAGATGATAAATATCAAACACAAGATAACTCATAAGGATGGCGTTTTTCCTGTTATCTTATACGATATAGATCTCTCGAAATGTGTTTCGTCTTTCTAAGATATGAAACTGTTTATCGTCTAAAGAAGTACGTTACAGAGCGAGAAAGGGAGATTGATAGGAAAACAGAGAAGAGAAAGAGGGAGAGAAAAAAAAGAGGAGAGGGGTCGCATGTGGGGATACAAGCACCGTTCTTTTCCAAAAAGCTTTGCTTTTTAGAAAGTAACCCTGATATGACTATATTAACATATAGTATCATGCTAAAAGTGCCAATCACGTCTATTGAGATAATATCTATTGAGATATGAATATACCTGTTGTTAATTTGGGGGAGGGGCTGGGATGGATGTTCGCGAAAATATTGTCTTTCAGTAGAAAAAAAACCCTCAAATTGAATTCAGAAACGATCTAGACAGCTTGAAAAGGTGATTGCTGTGTAATTTTCCCTCAAAAGCTGCTTAACACAAAAATGAGTGAAAATCGAACATGCGTGTGTAAAATTTACCCGATGCTGTTTAAGATTTGACAATGAAACATGCTTACATGAAAGTCAATTTTGAAGCTTGGCGATCGGGCTAAGCGGTAACCCTTTCCTGTATCAACCTTCTCTATCACAGCCCTCTCTCAGTTTCTCTCTCCTCAGATGCCTAATCAACATCTCTCGTATGACGTTCCCAATGCAGTCCAGCTCTTGTATATCAACTTACGGAGCTTGCAGGTCCAAGGGACCTTCATCAGTTTCCGTAATAACCACTTTTGCATGTTACTGCAACATTCCAAATGCTTTTTTTTCATCAGGGGGTACTAAGGGCCTTTTTACACGAGAATCGTGAATCATCACTGTAATGATTACTGCAATTCGTCTCTAGAATTATTGTAACATTCACATGCTCACTCGAAAACTGTGATTTGAATTCGAATTCCTGAGCGAAGGCGGTATTGTGTCCATGGATGGTGACTTGTCAGTCAAACCCAATCAAAGCACTGCATAGCAAAAGAGAAACTACGATGAGTGCATGACAATTATTGTGTTATCGACTCCTAGCCACAAATCGAATCATAGCCATGGCGTGTTTTCCTTCAGCAAGAAATTTATCCACTCTGTGCTGCACTCGACCCAGGTGAGGCAAATGGCTATCGGAAGGAAGTAATTCCTCAAAATGCTGTGCGCACCGGAATCACCGACTTTCTTTTGTTTTTTATTGTTTTTGTCTCACCTGCATAGCAGAGTGAGACTATAGGCGCCGCTTTTCCGACAGCGGCGGCGGCGGCGTCAACATCAAATCTTAACCCAAGTTTAAATTTTTTAAATGACATCATAACTTAGAAAGTATATGATCTAGTTCATGAAACTTGGCTATAAGGTTAATCAAGTATTACTAAACATCTTATCAGAGTTTCATGTCACATGATCAAGGTCAAAGGTCATTTAGGGTCAATGAACTTAGACCATGTTGGGGGAATCAACATCAAAATCTTAACCTGAGGTTAAGTTTTTGAAATATCATAATAACTTAGAAAGTATATGATCAAGTTCATGAAACTTGGCCATAAGGTTAATCAAGTATCACCAAACCTCCTGCATGAGTTTCACGTCACATGACCGAGGTCAAATGTCATTTAGGGTCAATGAACTTTGGCCGATTTGGAGGTATCTGTTAAATTACAATCAAAACTTTAAAAGTTTTTGGATCTGATTCATGAAACTTGGACATAAGAGTAATCATGTATCACTGAACATCCTGTGCGCATTTTAGGTCACATGACCAAGGTCAAAGGTCAATGCGCTTTGGCCATAATGGGGGTATCTGTTGAATTACCATCATTACTTTGCAAGTTTATTGATCTGACAGTCATGTGAGGTCAATTAATTTTGGCCACATTGTGGGTATTTGTTGAATTACCATCATATCTCTGTAAGTGTATTGGTCTAGTTCATAAAACGTGGAAATAAGAGTAACCAAGTATCACTGAACATCTTGTGCGAGTTATAGTAGTTTTCAAAGTCAGCACTGCTGCTATGTTGAATCGCGTGATGTAGGTGAGACGGCCAGAAGCATTCCACTTGTTACCAATTCACCGACCAAAAACTTGTCGGTGAAAATCATCCAATGAGAGCGCGGGCTGCTATGACGTCATATTAAATATTCATGAGCTAATCTTGAACGGCTACCCTTGGATTCATGGCGAAGAGTGACGACGAAATATCAAAGAGCATTGAATATGCCTCTAAAATGCAGAATATTGACCGATTTAAGGATTTGCAAGTCGATGAACTTAACTCTGCACTGAAAGAACGAGATGTCTTTGTAAATCTACCCACAGTATATGCAAACAATGTAATATTTCATGTGATTCCACCGGTCGATCGGGGTTGTCGATTATCGATCTCCGCTGTGCAGTGAGGGAAGCTGGAGTGGAGTTGCTTCCCTTTGACTCGAGTCTGACCAGCGGCTGATATGAGCAGTATCTCCCGGGAAGGGTCGGGGCGGTGATGGGTCTGTTACGGCCAGTAGTAGTATTAGTAGTAGTAGTACCACTACTTGTAGCATTTTGCTGGTTATAACCCCTTTAGTGTCACGCAATTAAATGAATTCCATGCAGAATTGTTGAATACTATATAGTATTCCGAACCCAAGACGAAACAGCTCTGACATGTCATTGGTTTACTCGGTGACCGGTAATATCATGACTCGTGTATGTTTATTAGAAAGACGTTCCTCATGAATATATAATTCACTTCAGATGTCAAGAGGCCCTGGCTCGCGCCAGGCCTAATTCGCTTCGAGAATTAGGAAATCCCTCGCTTCGCTCGGGAAGCAGCCGCCAGGGCCTCGACAAGAGGCTATGTGGTACCAGGAGATCTCTGCACAAGGCATGTGATAATCATAGAATTCGGTGATCTATCGGATAATATCGTCGGCCTTATGCCAAAAGGGCCTTAACCCGATTTTAGGGGTTCTGAATATTTTATAATAAATTTAACACATTTCATGTAAAACTTAATAACTTCACACGTTTATCGAAATTGGCTTCAAAAGCAAAAAACGACCACAAACTTTTGATTATTAGAGAGGCCAAAACCTTTATAAACGCCATTATCTCGGAATGGCCAAAAGCAGTTAAGGCCCTTTTGGCATAAGGCCGACGATATGGTCTGTCAATCACGATCAACTGGGGAAAACAATGAAACAGTATTCAATTAGTGGTGTCTATTTCGAACTGTAAAATATGGATTCGGATTTGAATAGCATCATCAGAGAAACATTTTGTAAAGAAACACTTTAAATTTGTTATCTTGGTGACTTATTCATTTCGCAAGTTTGATGATTTAAGCTGTAATACAACGACAAATGAAATGTCATTAGAGACAGCTTTCCCCAGAGGAAGGACTTATTTGTCAAAGTTCTTGACGGACTCAAGTCCGCCCGCCGTAATTGTGTAGACGTTTGTCCTCCACTTATTCATCATGTCTATTGATCGCAAAAAAGTCATGAATGTCGAAGAACAGTCCCCAAAATGAAACTCTATACATGTACATTCTAGTAAAAGATGAACTCCTAAACCCACTGGCTTGTATTTGTTGGATTCACATTAAGCAACGATATTAATCATGAGAATCTATGCTTTATCTATGAGTCGCCAGATGATGTGATACACATCTCTCAATGAATAATAAAATAACACCTTTTCGAACTAAAATTTCTATTTGAAATCTATAGGCCTATATACAAATTTTCGTCACCTTTGACACATGTGGAGGGGATAGAGGCCAGTAAACATAAGAATCATACAGTTTTAACGAAACAAAATCTACGTTATATTACGTCATCGATCCCGTGGTGATCTTATGTTTATGTTAGCAACACGGACCACCTCAGTACCTGTACATCATCATTATGAGCAACTGATAATCGGTATTCAAAATTAGCTGCATGAACACCCCTGCCTAACTTTTCAGCAGATCTATTTCCTCGAGAAAATCATAAATAGTTGATCAGTGGAATACAATTGGTTATTGCTGATCATCTCTCATGGGTGTTCCTTTTTGAAATGTACATTGTTATGAAGAAAAGTCTTGAAAAAGAGACTAAATCGCCCCCCTCTCATTCAGCGTTCATTCACCCCGACCGTGCCAATTTATTGCATGTGTGAAAACAGGAAGAGAATATTGTGTCTATATATCAATTCAAATCAATACCTTATCAGGCACGTTTTTCACTGGAATAACTCTTAATTTACACATTGAACGAAAAGCACAAACCGAGTTATGGATCCTGCGGTAAAAACCATTTTATCTCTAGGCCGAGAGAAAATTACAAAGGAGGCCATAATATTGTTAATCATGTTCTTGCCTTGAATATTAATGTTGTATACTTCTACATTATGCCTTGATGCTTTTTATATTTCTGTATTATCTGTACAAAAATGAAGTTGGTTGAAAATTTATACGAGTATGAATCGGCTTACTATAGAATATTGCTGATTTTGTTGCTTGATAAGTTGTGGCTGGATATGCGAAGTGAAAACCACTCGGAGGTATGCCTTCAATCCAACAAATTTCCGTGAATGTAATGCAACATTTTATTTTGCCTTCAAGTTTCCTTGAAATTGATCATATAAATAGCTTGCTAACGTCTCTGCACTATGGTAAGTGAATTGGATTAAATTTCTAAATAGGAAATCAGCTGTCCATAGAATCTTGATACCCTTTTTTTATTGTAGAATATCTCGTAATACTGTAGCTCAATTAGCCAGGTAAAACCGCTAGTACATTTCTTCCTCACTTGCTAAATCCCCTTGATTTTGATTTTTTTATTATTATTTTTCTTTAATTTCCCCGAATCATTTATTTCATGAATAGCAAAATACAAGGATTAAGCAGTTAGAGATTGGTAAGTGATTTTCCTTTGTGGAAAATGATATACACCCTCTTATGTATAGTCTCTACCGAATGATACATATCAATGGATTAAGGTATAAAAAAACAACAGGGCGCTTCATGAGTTAATTTGTGACGTCATGTTATCATTAAGTTATACTTCACTGCTAAAAATCAAGCAATCCATTGGTTTTTATTCCATAATGATGTATAGGCTTAAAATTTTGCATTCGATTACATCACACAGATTATTTACTAAATGCTTATATGAAAACAAAAAAGTAAGTATTTTCAGTCAGAACAGAATGGCAATTCGTGGATTTTACTTTACAAGAAAAATTGGGTCATTGCAAGGTTTTGACGTCTTTTGCAAATTCATTAACTTTCTTGTCTTTTAATTGATCATGGTCTATCATTAAAGAATTCTTGTCCCCACTTTTGTCTGTTTTATCTATCAAACATACATTTATCTCAGTGTAGACATTCCCCTCTCAAGGAGGATTCACAACATCTTAATGATAATGACAATAATGACAATAATAATAGTGATAATCATAAAATATTATTAATGATAATAATAAATAATAGATTGGACTTGTACCTCTCTATATCCGCTCTGTATAGTGTGCTTTACAAGAAATGTTAGAGAAAATTAAGAATAATCGAACAGATATGCCATCGTATATGAAGTAGCAAAATAGTAAGGAGGTGCCGTGGCCGAGTGGTCTAAGGCGCCTGTCTATACATGGAAAGTCCGGAGTTCGATCCCAGCCGCGGCACCTATGCTCGTGAGCAAGGCATTTAATCTACAATGCTCTTTTATCCTGCTTTCAAATAAATGGAAATGCTATATGCATTATTGGTAACTAGGTGTGCACTTGTTTAAACAAAAGAAAATTATGATACAATTTTTACGATTAATGATTTATTCATCGAATCTCGATTCCTCTGATATTTTGCAGGTTTATCTTTCTTCTTCAACTTTGAAAGATCATGACGATAGCATATGTTACGTCTGTCTTCCTCTCGCAGGGATTCACCTGCATAAACATGAATACATAAAATAGGCCAGGGGCATTTTATGAAAGCTGTCGTAAGTTACAAACGACTCTGATTTGTTTATTTGTTAAAAATAACATTTGGCGTAACCATGGCGTAACACATGAGAAAGCTATCCAAAGTTACATTGTTTTCGGTTATTCCGACTCCAGAGATACGGTTTCAGTAGTTAAGTTCCTGTTATGATTACATGCAACTCGACGCTATGTCCGATATCACCAGATTAGACCATTGGTACTGTACATCAGCTGCTATATCATGTTTATGGTGAGCAGTCGAATCCCAGGGCATTATTAGGATTATATACCATTTGTCTTTTCGACGTCATAAATCTATAAATACCTTAGGAATCTGATCGAAAAGGCCTCCGGATAATTGTGGAAGTTATCTTTAGCATAAATATCGCTGTTATGTTCTGCTTTGTCAAGGTGTGTCGCTATATAGTAACCACTACTGTGTAAACCAATCTAGTGTCTTATTTTACATTATCGACTCTCACCGATGTATTCAAAACATTTCTTCACGACGTCCGAAGAACTGTTGACATTTTGAGTCAATCTGTAAGACGTATTTTGCACTCCAGGCTGAAAATAATGATATTTAAACAGATATAGTGAGAATTGCCGAGCTAACCGCTGAATTATTTAGAAAAAAAAATCTGACAAAAATAACAAAGCTGTGGAAATCTAAAGTCTAGCATTATTTTGTGAAAACATATATATGTACACAGTCAAGAATATTATATAGGTGGGCTGAAGATGTCATGTCCAAGGTTTCCCCTTTCATATGTTATTACATGGAATTATAATTATTGCATATGATAAAATAAAAAAAAATAAGTAGGGATATGAGATCACCAATTTGCTCAATGCATATTCACGAAGACATGCAAAGAACTGTTTTCACCGAAATAAAGCAACACTGTAAAAACTGCTGTGTTAAAACTGACACCAATTGGCGTTAATAGAGGACCACACCCTGAGGTGTTAAAACTACACCCTAGAGATTAAACATAACACCAAAGAGTGAAAATGTAACAACAAAATGTGTTGAAATGACACCTATTAGTGTAAAACTAACACCACCAATTTAACACTGGTGTAAAATAACTGGTGTGGTCCTCTAGGTACACCGGTTAGCACCACAGTTTTTGTTGTGAACGCTTAAAAATGTAATTTCTTCGTTATTCCTCCTCTGACATTGATGACAAATTTGCAGTATTTTGTTAGAATGATTCTTCTTTTCCTGCTCAAATCATATTATTTCCATTCTTAAGTACCCCTTTAACATCACTCACCATCATTTTTTTTTTCTTCAAATATGTTTATAAAGTCGAAGCTATTACAGCCTCTTCTTATCCGAAAATGACAGTTCATCTACTCTCTTAATAAGGATTACTTAAAATAAATAATGTGGTGATGAATATCTGTCCGACTAGAAAATGGAACAATCAATATATTGGTTAGAATCTACCAGCATTTTCGTTGGTACTGATAATTTTTCTTTTATCCGTCGGCTGGTCACATTCACCAACAAATACTTACTTTGACAATTTTTAAAGGGTGTAGGCACAGTACTCTAGGCCTACATGAATGTCCACCAATTTACACCACTATGTACGACATAACGTCGGATGATTTATTATGCTATTAAGTTTCATAGAGTATGTAGAGTGAACACATTGGAAGTTTTTCTTTTATTGAATTCCGTTTTGACGAGTGACCAGCTAATTAAAAAGCGACTATGTGGGCCACTTGCCACCTTCGTTCAAAGCTCATATGCGTGATCCAGGTCGCTCCTTGGCGCCTGAGGGTTGCTCAGCCGTGTCGACTTGCCAAAAGGAATAAATGTTTCAGGAGGTTTAAGTAGCAGACGTTATACATTTAGCCCATTTCAATCGAAATGTTAAGTCAGGAAACAACTTTATTCAGTAAACAGGTCGTGCACAGAATTGTACGGATTTTTTTTTATCTTCGTGTCCGTAATTAATAAATCTGCCTTGTTCTTAGTTAAATTACGGTGCATTGGTCTGCCCATATGGATCACATCTTCGTGATGGCAATGTAATTTACAGCATGCAAATGGTAATCAAATTTAGGTTATTGTATGTCAAGACTCCAATGGTTTCTAATGAAGAGGTTTCTTTTATGCAAAGGCTCCATAATTGCTAATGGTCGGTTGTTTGAGATTTGCTCCTGCGACAATAAAATTTACTCCTACTGAAAATGCGTATTAACAAACACCCGAGCTTCAAACCTTATTTTAACCTGAATGCCACTCCTTACATGATTTTTAACACAGAACTCTATTATCTAACCCAAACCCTCCCATTATATCTTCAGGGAAATTAGCGTAGGCGCATTGGTCGTGAAAGCAAATGTCGCGTTACCTAAATATGTTAACTTAGTCGATATCGAAGTATATAAGTTCAAAACCGTTTCAGGTTTTAAGGGCTGCTTTTCTTTCTCATATATTTCGCATAGGCCTTTTCCCTCAAAAATAAAATTATAATGACGATAACAGTAATGAAATTACAAATGATGATCATGAATAGTGATGATGATGGTGACGGTGATGATGATGATGGTGATGACGATGATGATGATGGTGATGATGATGATGGTGATGATGATGATGGTGATGATGATGATGGTGATGATGGTGATGATGGTGATGGTGATGATGATGATGATGATGGTGATGATGATGGTGATGATGGTGATGATGATGGTGATGATGATAGGCCTAATAATAAAAATGATACCAATAGAGTGCCGATGTGATGATGTTACGACAATATTGTGATTTCTTTTAAACATTTAGTAGGGTTTCTTATATCATATCTCGGAGGGGTAAGATGAAGAATCCAAACATGCCAAATGTGATTGTTTTTCTTGGATATTTAAAATTATAATTTTCATTCGACAGCAATAATATGAAGATTAGTATTTTTTCTTCAAAGAGGGAGACCCTATCCCCTGCAATGCAGTCCATTTTATTGTATAAAATACAATTGCACAACCATTGATTAACAAGAGGTTTATTTTCAAATTGTTTACTCTCATTCTTTTTAAGTTATTATTTAACCATCGACATATCTGATGTTTATTACTAAGATGTTTGTACCGCATTTATGTGACTCAATGAGTGAGGGAGGATTTTTTTTCCAGATGGATTAGATGGAAATCTTTGATTCGTCCTCATTATGAAACCTTGCAAAGATAAGAGGAAGAAATTTTTGTGTCCTGCTTTTTACTTCATAGTGAATCTGCCTGATAATGAATTTGCACTTTATACATCAAGAGAGGCTGAACATCAAAATCTGTCTATACAGTTGATTGATAATCATGTTAGTGAGATTAAGCTTCTTGACATAACTGGTTCATTTCATTAGTGCAACATACAAATCTTAAGGATGATTTCGTAAGTTGTCATTTGAGAGTCAAAAGAGCTCTTTTATTTAAACGGTTGTAATGTTATTGCTCTTACGGCGCCAATCACGATAGTTGGCAAATGGGTCCAAGCTTCTATTTAGTCAGACATGCTTTTTGGCAACGCCGGTCATTTGAAATTTGTTAGATATTGAAAAGAAATTAAAACAGCAAGGGTCCGTTGCAGAAAAAACGTTTTTAAACGCAACTCCAAGACTAAAATGCAACATCATTTTCAACCAATGAAATTCGCGTATTAAAGACTTGCGATTGATATTTGCCGCTCTTTCTGCAATAGGCTATACTTCAAATCATGCTCAGCAGGTACATAGTCTCATTTACAGGGTGGTTCGATTGATGTTGGTAGAAAATACACACACGCACACACACGTGTTACGGCAATGAGTGTTTTCAGTTCATCCAAATTGCTTGAATAATCAAAATAGTGTTCTGTAAAAAGGGGCCAGCCGGCCGGTCTGACTAACGTTAGAATAGCGTATGGGGACACACACACCCAGCCACCCACACCTTCATATATCCCCGCACACGCACACACACAGCAGAAAGAAAGAAGGAAAACCACGGATAAAAGGAGGAACCAGTTGATGACAAAGAACGGGAGCGAACAACGAGAAAACGTACATCCCTATTGTATCCTTACATCCCTCTTGAAATTGGTCTTTGATGCATATCTTCTTTTCACGTTGAGCTGAGGACTAGGCATTATTCCTCCTGGGAGCTCGTTGCACCATCCATTAGCGGGATCATTTATCCTTCAGAGAAGCTGCAGGGGAGGAGGAGGGTGGAGGGAAGGGGGCGACAAGTGAACATGAAGACACAATATAAATAGAACAATAGAATCACATTCTGCTGAAGCATCTGCTTCAGTATGGATTTGGCGTAGGTGGATGTCGTCTTTGGGGATGATGTCTACGAATGAATTTACCAAGAAAAATTCAATATTATTAGCAGTAAGTTACGGTAAACAAATTAATTTTTTTTTCTTGCCGAGTGATTTCACAATAAAAAAAAATGAAAGGAAAATAATTATATATGTGAAACAAACAGTTTTTGTAGTAGGCTGGTGAAGTAGAGAAGGAGGCCGTGGCAGAACCGACATCAGGAGCAGTGGCAGCATGCAACAACAGAAGAAGAGTTTGAGAATGTAAAAAAGGATAAGAACAAGAAAAGATAATATAGAAGAAAAAAAGGGTTAATAATAATATGGTACAATGTGATCAATATGGTTTGACAAGAAAAAAAACACAAAAAACAATCAAGATATTGATCGATAATAAGAAAAAAAAGATAAATTGTATGGGCGAATGTTACGTTTTGCAAGTTTTATACATAGTTGGAAATATTCTAATTCTGTCTTTATCATGAAGATTTTGTCATTGAATAGTGGTCTGATGTTAATATGTTAGAGAAAATAATGTCAGAGCTATATTGTAAGGTACACATGAATCAATTCGAAGAGCGCCACCTCTTTCTCAACTATCACCGAACAGTATAACAACATCAACAACTGTTAAACAGCAGGTACATATAACACATTGTCAGCTATGACGCAGACGTGGATCTGTACAAATAGTACCCGGGCCTTTTCTTTGTTGGAAATGGTATTTTCAATACATTTACCGTGTTCTTGTACCTGTCCCCGCTGCAGTAGCGAAAGTTTCCTAATCAATTCATATCCCCTTCGATTATTTCATGTATCATGATCATCTTCCATTAAACCCATCTCCCCTGAGGGTTTATTCTGCGGTTCAGCGGTTGAAAACGGTCTTTCTTGACAACCTGGTATTGACATAACATGTTCACACGAGGATGCTGGATAAAGAGGATCTGGGGACGGGGAGTCTTCACCTTGTGTTGGATCCTGATGTGGATATCATGAAAGGATATAAACTCAATTCTGCAATTACATCTAGTATACTGTTGCATTGTGGGTATATTTCGACACCAATCATAGTGTGTTCGTTGCATCTTTTTCATGTACTGTATATACGGTGTTTTAGGCGAGTGTAGGTCTCAGATTAACTACAAGTGTATTTCGAATGAAAAATGAGGTGATTACTTTACAAATAGTGGTTTACCAAACAAACACTTAAACATATCAGTAAAAATTCAGTGATCACACACCACCGTCGTAGGACCTCTAACAGAAACAGCTATCAATTCTTCATTCTATCATGAATTTGTTTTGTTTCTTTAAAATGCCATGTGTTAAAAACAACAACAACCCAAAACCTTGATTTTTAACACGCTTTAAAAATAAGTAAAACATTACCTGGACTTTATATAAATTGAAGGGTAAATTCTATATCCGAGAACAGATACCCGATAAGTCTGCTTTATCGATCCGTCGGCATGGTAATTACGAGTAATTGAATCAGGCTATGACATCGATGTGCTCCATTTATTCCCAGAAAAATTAATGTTCCAGGCATCTGGTAAAATGTAGTCAAGGGCGACGTAACGCCTTCGCCACTTATCCACATAAATGTGATAAAAATAACGAGAAAGACACGTTCTGAACTATGATCATGATGATGATGGAATAAGTTATCACAAACTTCATGTTTAAATCATCAACACCTCACATAAAGACGACATGGAAAATAGCAATCTTAAAACACACATACTTTCAAGAGATGAAAAGTATTACAGGGAGGAGATATGACTTAAAAACTAAAATAATGTAACACACAACAACGAAGAAGGCTAGAAAGACATAAACTACACAAATATAGACCAAACAGAATAAGAGAATCATGGGAATATAATAAAAACAGGTTGAATGGAAATAGATTTCGACAGCATAAATGTTGTTGATTAATCAAATGCTAGTTTATTTCACCTCAATTTTTGTCAAGACAAGTACAGAGTAAAATACGATATATCATAACAAATTTAAAAGGTAAAATACCGACACGTAGCGGTTCGATATTATACAAATATTCAATGTTGATGAGTGCGATCGTTCCGAATATTTCACGAGTGTAAAAGTTGAAACAGTCTATTCAACGACGCGAAGAGAAGTTGAATAGACCGTTTCAACTTGCACCGAATGTAATATTCGGATGGTCGCACGATAAGTTTGAAAGTCTTACAGTTTTAACTCGAAGAAACAATAACAAGGATCTATTTTTAAATCATTAAGAGAGTAATCAATATCGGGGAAACTATCGAGATGTTCGAGTGGATGGAGGGGGTGTGGGTAATCTAACTAAATCGATAGAAGTTCCACTTATAAATTAAAAAAAAATAGTGGATGACCATGAAGTGATTACTGCGTTTTCCTCTCCAATGTCCACTTCCTTCTTGTTTTTCTCTGACTTTTGGTCATAACCTGTCATCCAGTTAAGATTGAAGTCCTCCCATCATCCCTAAAAAGGTGCAATCTAAACCAAAACTGCCCATTGACTAATAATAACCCACTTCAAATAAAAGTGACGTCAGCACAAAAGTAGGACGCAGCGTAGGAAATCGGTCGAAGTCAGGAGTTGTAAACCATTCCGGAGGTTGTCATGTCTTTTTATTTGGATTTTTAGTGAAACTAACACACGTTAGACGTCGTTTAATGCTTCCTTGTTTGATGAGTTCCATCCCATCCCCGCTTTCTTCCATGAACTTATTTAGAACTTGCCCTTCAGCTTCACTAAAACAGGACCATCAGTTATGTAGTTCGCTTTCTTTGTTTATAGGAATTTTATGGATCTCCGGTGGCGAGAAGTCACCGCTTGTTGAATTGATCCTATTCAGGAATAAACATAGGGTTATTCTATTTGCATGTTTTAATCGCCAACCACCCCTATCTTTTAACCTAACTTTTGATTTAAAAACAGAAGTAGGCCTAATTGACATAACTAGAGGCGTTAGAATACTTCCGTGAGTGGAGATGTATGAGTAGGGGCGCGGTCAAATAGGGAGATATCTTTGCAGGTAAGTTTAATCAGCACATTGCAGGACACGCTGCATTGGTTACCACGTAGAACAGCAAAGGTTACCGCGTAGAATACACATACATGACAACAACACACATTCCATCCAAACACCAAGGTTATAGTAGTTAATATTTAAGATATAAATGTAGAAAACAGATAAGAAAAAAGAAAATAGGTGACCCCAAAGAGTTTAGAAAGAAGGAACATGTGACTTTCCAAACGACATGAGAAAGTGATAAAGGATGAGAGTTCCAAGTTTCTAAAAGATTTTTTATCTACCCCAAAAGATAGATACGCAACGTGACTAAGGTTTGAATTAATCAACTTTTACTCCCCGAATTGGCAACAATTATTTTTATTAGGAAAAAATGTCATACGTTAAAGAAAAAAAAATCAAATATGAATATAGAAGGATTACAAAAATGTGAGACATCATTAAATAGTCACCAATTTGATTTTTTTTTATCACGTCAATTTAAAGATAAATTCCAGTTGTGGTAACGATCTCAAAATGACTTTTTACAGAATCCAATATAATGACCACACAAGTGTCTGTTTATATGAATAAAAAAATATGTGCCGAAGGATTCTGGAAGAAATTGTGTAATTGCTAAGAAATAAGCAAAATAAGCGCGGATTCGGGCACTTCCGTCGGGTCTTTATTCCAGCAATATAATATACACTGTCCCACGTGTGCCTATCTGTGTTGACGATCTTCAGTGTGATTGTTTTTCAGCTTAGATTTTAAGTGCAGTTTATGTAACTGTACAAGATAACTGTTTATGTAACTGTACAAGATTTAGATCGACGATGATATAGTAATACTTTAACCTTTACAGACTTTCTCATGAAATCAATGTTAACTGTAACTACTGTAATTTAGCTTTAAAGGCGTTCATTGATCAAGCTAAGATGAAAAAGCCTTTATCCGGCAACGTCAAAAACATTCTCCACTAGAAACTGTATTTTATGTAAGTATATTTTATACCATTCTAATCATAAAGAAACAAAGCAAAAAGTATCTCCTAAAGGAGTTTATCTACCTATTTAAGTAAGCTAAGAAATACCTTCATTTATATCTGGACAAAAAGTTATTGGTAATGGAAACAAAGAATTTTATTAAAGATCTGCGCATTTATACTATAAGTGATAAAAAAAATAAAGTTAAATATTGCCCTCGAAAAAAATTCGAGGGGCAAGGTCTAATCGAGAACTTGTACTTCAACGTCCATTTTCTAAGCTAATGGTAACGGAAACAAATATTTTATTAAAGAACTGCACATTCATATTATAAATCAAACTCGGTGAAATTTTGAGTTGCCATATTCCAGTTGTCCGCAAAAAAGTTTTACGTTTTGCTACGAAAAACTTTATGAAACATGCCCGTGCTGACGAAGTGTTGAAGTTGCCAGGAGCGACATTTGTGATGCAGGAGGTACTTACAGTCACAAAATATCAATTTTGAAAAAAAGAGACACGGGTTTCGTCAACTGGAAGCTTTCCTTGAATCAATCTAAAGAGACACCGAGTTTGAAGAAACTCTAGGATGAATGAAAGAACAGACGGCGACGACTTTTTGTGTTTTGTAAATTATCGTGATTTCTTTGGGGGGAAAACGGAAAAGAGATATGGGCAACTTGACGCCACACTGATAGGTCGGGAAGGCTTCTCGATTTCTTTTGGCTATTGTTTTCTCCTCGGCAAATTTCTTTTTGTTTCTAAAGATCCCACAATTTCATGATACAGATAGCACTTTCTCGCTGAAGGATGAATTCTTGAGTAATTTGAGTAACCTGTCATTTCTTATGATTTCGTCCAATACAATCTGAAATCCAATCATACACGAGCATGACAGATGAAATAATGTAAAGTCTAGAATTTTATAATTATCACCAAAGATAACAATTCAATTTTGTTAAAATGACTTTCCCAGGCCACAGAAAGGAATATATGTTACTTTGTATAATCATGTATATGCATACAAATGGGATAAAAATGGGATAAAAATGTTCTAGTCATATATAGACTTTAACATTTCATAACTCTTTCTTACTTTATAATAATCCACCATTATCTTGGAGGTTTGTTTCTTCTCTCTTTTCATTCAAATTAACTTTTGGGTAGACTTGCTCTTTCAGATTTGAGGAGACATTGTCAATTGCGAATAAAACAATAACTCAAAGATTGAGCCAAGTTTAAGACAAATTGTGTGGTCATAAGGTGACAAGGAGTTTACATCAATTTTACAGCAATTTACATTTATCTTCATTCATATAAAAAGGGTTTGCATTCTGTCATAAATTCAATAATGCATGAATAGAGTCGACTAAGGGCAGTTTTCGCTACTTAGTTGAATATAGCCGGTATACTATGGTATTGAATTCCTTGAAGAATCATAACTTCCCAATCTTATCAGATAAATTGAAAAAAGGGTCAGCCCTTACACAGAGCCCTGTGGTACGGGCATGGGTTAGAGGTAAAGGAACTGATTTAAAACCGTTTAATCACACGGTCTGTGAACGGGAAGAAAGATGGAATTCAAACAACTTGACTGCTTTACCACAAAAACTTATATTGAACATGGTAATATCATTTTATTGTTCATTAATTACAGGAGTCTGTACTCTTAGTCGTACAATTTACGTTGTTATTGTGTTTAAATCATTTTCCGAGAGTGTAGACAATCGAAGATATTCTGAAAAGTAATGAGTGGGTTGTGTTCGCGCGCGCGCGTGTGGGTGTGTATGCGTGTGTGCCAATGGGGATGAATTGCTGCAAAAAATGTTATATACAACAAAGTTTTACCAAACCATTTTTACTACATTCTTTGGTCCAATAAATACACTGTTCAATTATTCGAGTACATGCAGTTGACATGGTCGACGTATTTTGTTTTTATACTATTATCCTTAATAAGGCAATAAGGGGGTGGGGGCGGGGACCAAATCACACGATAACCCAGAGAAATGTGTTGGGGGATGGATGGCACGTGACAAATTAAATCTCATCTTTCGTTCGATTCGTTAAATATCCCCTACCTCGGAGAATATTACTGCTTCTTTCCCATTCTTAGCCATCCAAATTAAACTTAATATTGAGAACTTTTTTTTCTTTAATTCTTTAATGAAAACGTTGGTAACCCCAAGTTCTGTGATATTTTCATGCATGATAAAAAGATTATTGAAGATAAATGCCTTGCCTAAGGGCTAAAGTGCCGTGCCCAGGGATCGAACTCGGACTTCAATGTTTCAAATCAGGCACCTTACATCACTCTTGGCCACAGTGATTACCGATTCTGTTCACGAAGAAGTGGTTTGAGCATCGATATAGAGGAATAATTGCATGGGAATAAGAATTCTTACTCACTCTGTCCTTAAGATATACAGCTTAAGCCATTTCCATCATGACGTGAGGAAGAGGGTTTACGATACATTACCGAAGTAATAATCGTTAAGGATATCCCCAGTGATACATCGGTACGCTTCGACCAGTTTCTTTTTAATTGTCTGGATGAACCAACTGTTTGTGATCCGAGATGGCCTCAGAACACTCTGGTAAAGAGTCACAGTCAAAAGAAATATCATTATTTGTTAATCGTTATTTGTTCGTTAGTTTAGAAACAGTTTGAATCTATATATTTTCTTAATTGTCATCCGGTGAATCTAGATGGTTCTGTCATTAAAAATTGCAGTATGTGTTATCACTCCATCCACACCGGCGTGTGAGTTTTAAATTGTTGACCGTCTTGTCTTATACTTAAAAAACCGCGGTACTTGATTTCAAAATGATTTCAAATATAATTTTCACAATGCTGAGACCCTCACGAACTGGAGTAAGGTTCAAGCGCTTAATCTCGTGCACTTTCCTGATACCATGAATACAAAGAGACAAAGTTATACAGGAGGTATGGTTCAGGTGATATTAATTTAGAATGCATTGCCCCTATCGTTTCTAGTGTTAAATTGATTCCCCTCGTATCTATTTTGCTGGAATTAGATATCTCTCTCAACCATTGGTTATTGATGTTACACCTATCCCATGCCGCCCATTCAGAACATTGTCGGTGAGGGGCTATTACTATTCACCCAACTCATATAATTCGTATTTTCGAAGTATCATACCGAATTGGATCGAGACGTGATGCGGGAAGTAAAATAGGCTTCATAATAATTGGCGCTGCACGATGGATCCTTTTCAATAGATAATTTTTACCCCGTCATCCGGATATTTCTCGGCGGCATTGACCAGGTCAGATGGGATGGTAAATGAGCCTTTCCTTGTTATGGATATTTTAAAAATAGTTTTTAGAAATCTATGTTGGGCTGTTTATCAGCTTTGTTACGGATGGAAATTGGAAATACCGTGGGCTGGACGATAAGAATTAATGATTTTAAAGAATTGAAATGGGCGGGGTGCTTAGATGCCACGTTGAAATCTTAAACATCATTTCTTAAAACCACTGCATACACTGTAAACATATTTTTAACTAACCCAGGGAGCGCCGGCCCGCGTAGCGGGCCGGCGCCCAGGAGCTCACCGTGTATTTACCCATACTCACGGGACAAGGGTAGATTATGGTCAAAATATATGGCAAGATAAATTATGAAAACAGAAATTATGCACTTACCACGATTATATGGATGAAGGTCTAACGAGTGGCAGTTTTCCTGACATCTGGGCACAGACTGGAACCTCAAAAAACGGAAAGTTCTCTCCTTCTACCCCCGTTTCGATCGGCCATTTTGTTACAATTCATAACAAAAATGGCCGAGTTCCCTGGGTTAATTTTTAATCAGATTTTAACCAGCACGAGGGTAACTATGTGTCCAACGAATTTGGGGAAGTATAATACCCCATGCGGGAAGCATATTCTCCAGTAAGTTTAAAAAATAAGCAGCAACTACATGTACTTCAGAATGGGCTAAATTAAATATTCATCACACTGGATAGATAAAAGTGCCCAAAAGAAACACCCAATGTTGGTTGGATAAATAATTACCATCATGAAGCAAAATGTTACAGGGCGGACCTAAGATAGTTGTTGTGTTATTAAATGAATTCAGTTATTCTAACTTCATCAGTAAGATGGGTAAATGATGAATTTATAATATGACATACACATTGATCTTAAAATCAATGATGCAATTACACGATAGAGGCAAACTTATATGTCTGCAGATGTTTATATTAATATCTAAGACAGTAGGTGTATGGAAGACATTTACGTTTCCTCATGTCAAGTGTGCATCTAGAGTATACGAGTTACCATGATATATAAATCATGTACATTCACTATTCATTTTATGAACTTAAGAAATAATAGGATATTCTGGGGAAAAAAGCCAACAAAAAGTCCTCCTAAAGTCCAGTTTCAATACTATTCGTAGAAAATGGAGATGTTGGCTCGGGGATAATACTTAAGCTTGATCATGTCAATCTCGGGTATTGGGAGAACACAAAGCCGCGTGCAAAATGCTTTTAAATGAAATTTTCTCTCCAAGGCGGCATCCGATTATTTACCCATATGCTTTGTGATTATTCGACGTCATGTTTACAACATCAAGCGATCATTTTCTAGTTATCTCTCACCGTTCAACTAAACAATTTTGCTTGCTAAACTTTCAAACAGTTTTTTTCCCTCTTTTTTTTCTTTGCAGGTCTCTTGGCAGCATCGCAGACAGAATTACGCTTGGGAATCAGGAGGATGGTGTGCTTGGAGCCGCTTGACGCCGCCAGCCTGCTCGAAGAACCTTATTTATACCCCGACTTCCGACTGCAACTGGGAGCTACTTGCACGGAGTTGTTCCCCATCTTCGAAAACTAAAAGATTCAGATTCGATGCATGTTGACATGTTGCTCTTATAAAAACCAGCGTATAAGGCAATGGGGCTTCGTGGTAAATAAAGAGTTGTATATAGATGATATTCTGGACCAGTACAGTCTAATTGATTTCATTCATATAGTAACATCGAAAAACATCAAAAAACATTCTAGCCTCTCAGTATTGCAACAGTCACCGGACGTAACATATTTTTTTTTCTCGATTAACTTGAGATATATTATCTCACGTTGTATATCTCAGTGAATCCTTTGTTACTTGACAATTGATAAGTGTTAAATAACCATTAACACGTTTTAGCTCTTAAAAGAGTATCGAGCAGACATAAGGCTGGAAAACAAAGCATTTCGCAGTGGATGAATATCGTGTAAAATCTTGGTTTAGCCATGGATTCGATGGATGACTTCAGCAGCTTTTCCAGTGACAACAACACTAATATGACCAACAACTGGGATGTGTGGTGTAGCATGGTCGATTACGACTATCTTGCCAGCGTCATCTTCATATGCATCGTCATGTTCATGGGGACAATCGCCAATATCGGACTCCTAGCAATTACGTGCCTCAACAAATCCCTGAGGACTCCTTCAAACATCTTCCTCATCAATGTTATTGTTGGGGACCTGATATATATCCTGATGCGCGGACCTGTATACGTCAACAAACTCCTAGGTCCACTTTGCTGGAACCACGGACTAGTGGCCTGCAAGATGCATACCTACTTCGAGACGGTGGCCCAGTACGTCTGCATTTTGTCACTGACAGCGTTGAGCATCGAGCGTTACATGGCTGTCGTTCGGGGTCTAGAGTCTCGACAGATCAACAGCAGAACTGTCAAGGTTGTGGGTGTTCTGGTCACGTGGATCGTAGCTCTTGTCTTGGCCATTCCTATGGCTCTGATGTCCTATATCCTCGATATAATGCCAATATGCAGCACTGTCCGCATGGGTAAAATAGAAGGACAACTGTTTGACTTGTATAGCTTCTTTACCATGTACTTCGTACCGTTGCTCGTGATCAGTACCCTCTATGTCTCCATCGCTGTGACACTCTACAAGAGCAGTCACACCATGCTTAACAATACCAGGCAGGATGCAAATAATAGGAGGCAGACGTCCCAAAGACGTCGCCTTGCCATGATATTTGTTCTAATCACCGTATCGTTTGCCATATTTTGGATGCCATATTTCATCCATCGCCTATACAAACACGTGATGTTTAGCCTTGGCAGCGACAAGCCACACAGCATCATCTTTGAACAGATATCTGCCATCTCCGCGCTCTTGAACGCGTGCCTCGACCCGTACATCGTCTTCGCGATGAGCACGGTCTACCGTAAAATCCTGTCCAAATGCTGCCAAAAGCAGAGCAGTTACTGCTGCGAAAAGAGTGAGAATTTGAACATGAACAACCACAACCGAGGCAATAACTACCATCGACCAAGTGTTACGTTGTTCACGTCGTTGAGGTCACCTCAAAGTACTTTCGTGGCACTGAAAAGAAATTCACCTTCAACCGTGAACTCGGATACGGCTCTGTAGCGAAAGTACTCGAACGTCAACTTATTAGGGTGTTGACTTAAGATCTTAAAAGTGATGGAGATTATGTGCATCATGTTACATGCGATTTACATCCAGAGCTTATGATGGTTTTTTCAAATATTTCAGAGTGTATGAATTGATAGATAAGGACCAATACGAGTTATACCTGTTGAAAAACAGTTATGGATTTATAATTTTCGCAGCCTTAGCAACTGCAAAAGACGAAAATGACACGGATAAGGACAAGAGTGGATTATCAAGACCTAGTGCAAGGAATGAGTCTAGTGAAATCTGCATGCAACTTTGACTATGTCAAATCTTGTTTAGACTAGATAAATCTATTCGAATTATGATAAATTTGACATAGAAGAGGTATATAAAACATGTTTTGCATAATCTGGTTTAACAATTTGCTTCGACTTGGGCGGATATTCCACTAATGTAAGGTTGACTTATGCAAGTTGTTTTGATCATGTTTACATTGTCCATAGGTAATATCACATTTGCAAATTTCAATACAGGATCCATCGCTGGTCATATAACTATTGACATTGATGATTAAAGAAAAGAAAGTTTGTTAACGGACCTGGTTCTAATAGTGTCCCGGATCATTTAATGTTCTGAAATCAATTCTACGGCTTGTTATGGTGACACCTTCATTACTGTCGCTCGAAACATGTTAAGACCGCATTTTGAAAACCCTATGACATTTGTATCAATATCACGTGGTAGAAACCACACGTGGATGGACATCAAAATATCTTAATGCTACAGTGTAAAAGATAATATTGTGTCAATAATGCGTCACGAAGGAAACATAAACTTGAAAGATTTAAGCTATGGAGATAATAACTACATGTTTAACGTTGCAAACGGCCAATGTCATAATGTGACACTGCTAAGGTTGTTAATGTGTCAAATCAAGAGCACCTGAACTTGTTACGATGGTTGAAAATATAAAAAAACATTGCACAAGACTCATATTTGCCGCCGAAAGCTCGTTCTTCTTTGGCATAATTTTAGAAAACAGTCAACGCACGAATGTCCTGTACGTTTTATTCAGGCAATGGGGTGGGGGTCTGAACCGGGACTAAAAACGTCTTTAAAAAACACCGAAAATGTATTGAAAAGACCCGTCAAATCAAAATGGTCAGCTGGGAGGCATGACAAAATTGCAAATGTGTCGTTTGTCCAGAGTCCAGGACGAAACTGCTGCTATGATTCATATTTTTTTTACTTAGTCTTCTTAGTTGCCATTCTTTGTCATGAAGGTCATTTAAGAACACATTTTCTATGTTCTTCAAAGCGTTCTGCGTCCCTTTGCGAAAACTTCCTATTATTTGAAAAGAGGAGTTTGTGATTATCTGCCACGGATTTTACAAACAAACGAAGCAAAGACGATGTTTCGGAATTTCTCTGTACAAAGTTTGAGAATTTTGCGGCGAGCAATATTTCGGCAACTTTCATCTCATTATTTTCGATCGCTTTCAAAGCATGACGCTACAGCATTCGCTACGGAAGTACTTTCACAACATGGATCTTACTGCGAAATATTTGTTTGCATATATTGCTGACTAAACATGCTGTCAAATTATAACCTGTTGGAAAGTAGATTAGCATTACTATTCTAATTATGGCTTTGTATTCGCCTGTACTAATTGTGTGATTGATCTTAGTGTGTACTTAAAATGTATAGCTACGTATCTAAATAATTCAGGGTGTTTAAATATCTTTAACGATGTGTACAAATTACTATTGTTACTAGATAATATGTGCAGTACTAGGCATCGGATGTGCATTTGCAAGTAATATAAAGAAAACCTTTTTGAATGTCGATTTGAGCAGTAATACATATTTTATATCATAAAATTTGATTTATTTTGTTGAAACAGAAAAGAAATGTGTGTACTACACTAGTATTGTTATCGTGATATCAATTACATAAAATCTGATCGTAACTGTAAATAATTGTTTATTGTTAGACTCTCCCATGAAGTCTCTTACGATACGATTTGTTTTTTTCTTCCGTGTGTGTTTAGTTCCATTTATAGTCAGAACTCACCAACTGCTCGTCCATGTTCTATTTTTAGGGGGTCGAGGAGTGTTTTTTTTTTCAAAATTCTGTGAAAAGCAAAAAAAAAAAACATTTTGCGGCACATTTTTTCGAGAATTAGAAAAAAGGTACCACTTCAATAATAAACTCCATAACCCCCTTGACGCCGCAAGGAATAGGGCCCCAACATTTTTTTCCAAATTTTTCTAATGTCTTTTTTACAATGGGGTAGGATGGGAGGATGGCCCCTCTTGATCTGCTACTTAGGCTTATGGTTCTTGCATAGTTCGCTTCTCTCAATGGAGCCCAGGTCAGGGGAGTGTTTCATGATGAGTTTTATCAACAAAGTTGCTCTCAGCCAATCAGATGCAAGGATTCCCAGTAGCTTATAACATTTGTCGGTGAAAATCACTGACTATTGCTTCATGAAACACTCCCCAGTTCTACTTGTTTTATCATTCCTCGGAGGATCATTTGTACACCTGTTTTGGTATTCATAAAACTAAAGGCTATATATACTTATGAAAGAATTGGGATGAAACACTGATATAATAATGCATGATATATCGGATATATGTGATTGTCTGTCATATCTTTCATATTTGATTTGCAGGCTATTTGTGAAAATTAGATATAACCAAACCAAAAGTTGTGAGGACGTCCAAGATGACACTTTTATTTTATTAATGTTGAACTCCCCTTTAATCAACAGAGAATACCAAATATATTATTATTGCCGACCATAATTTCTCAATTTTCTTGCTTGAATTCATGGGCCCTAAATGTTATGATAACAATGACAACAGCAACAACAACATTAATATTAATAATGATAATAATAATATTAATAATAATACTAATAATCATATTCAACGTTATATCGCATGAATTACTGCCTCCCTATTTCCCCTGCACTGTCATAGCTTCCAATAAACATCTTATTATATTTTTTTTGGCTTTGACATTTATTGGTAAGATGTTGCAAAATTGTTATTTCCTCTTAGTTGTGAATTCTAATTTTTCACTCGGTAATTGTCGAATTTGGGATTCTCCATTTCACTGAAATAAACATAGACTATGTTTTTCAGACCTGTTTGTCAAAAGTTAAAAGTTGAAAATTAAATTGAAAATTTAAAGTGTCTGTAAAGCTGATTGAAATCGCTAAAGATTTCAAACTAAGATCCTTATTGATTGATAGTTGCTGAATTGGACCATATGCGCATAATCATAATGATTTTGATTGATCATGCCATTTTCGGAATTAGTTTTTATCTTCTGTTTTTCGGGGGCACATAGCAGTTGTGAATAAAAAAATATATATAATAAATTTGACAAGGTCTTTTTTTTTTAAGATGACGTTGTCATCTAACCTTCTATTCGTCACTTCGATGCATACAGGGGCGAAGCCAGGAATATCTTTTATGGGGATAGAGGGGGCAAAGCGACGTGTTATTTTTCTCAATTGAATTATATGGTTATCTTTATAATACGGGAGTTGCGCGGCCCAGACCTCTTTTTGTACACTCCTCCTTTCTTTCCACCTCTCCCTTTTTGTTTCCCCCTTTTTTCTCATTTCTCACTACTTTGAAAAAAAAAATCATCCGGGGACGGTCGTCCACTGCCTATTACCCCCCACCCGTCATCCCCGTTTGACACCGACCCTGATTTGATGTCTTCATGCTTATCTTCACCATCATTAAAATACAGTGACATTTTCTTTTGACGTCGGAGCTGCTCGATTCTCTCAATAACTAAGTTTCTAAAAATAAGTCAACCGTGTGTTTCTCGAAAGATTGTAACCGGTATTTAATTTCCAAATTTATTCATACGATGTTATCTTATCTCTCGTGACTTTTACATGTAACATATCGACAGATCATTATGTTTATTTATCGTTGGATGAAATTAGTGTGGTTTGTAAATAAAACCGTGGTTTTATAACAAAATTAATTCAACTACGATTTTTTTTTCTCAAGATGTTGAAAATTTATGTAACCAAAAGTGATTGATATTATGTGTATATAAAGATAACAATCAAAATGAGTGAGGAAGAAAATAGAGGGGGCGTGGATGGAGAGAGAGAGAGAGAGAGACAGACAGACAGACAGACAGACAGACAGACAGACAGGCAGACCGAGATTACACAGAGAGAGAGAGAGACATACACATACGAACCCTCAAACAAACACGGGGGGGGGGTGAAGTCAGCTGGGGACTGGGGCAATAGTCTGTTCTATTAAAAAAATGCCCCGGAAACTGGGTCACTCCGGGTTGTTCTTACCCAGACGGGGTGTCGTCCATGCTGATTTATTTCCGAATAATTTAGTTCTTTGGATGATTTAATATCGATCATAAGAGTTCATAGTACTTTAGGCCTGTAGCCAGGGCTTTCAATAAGGGGATTCGTTCCCTTCTCTTCCCCTTTTTCTTCTAAACTTTAACTTTTTCTTGTTTTTGGAAATTTTAGGGGACTCGATCGAACCCCGACCCCCCCCCCTCCGGCTACGGGCTCATAATTGTACATAATTATGTCGATGGTACCGTGGCTGACTGGTCTGCCTGACTAGTTTCCCGGGGCAAGACAACTCCATGGGCTAAGTCGCACCTTCACGGGGGGGGGGGGGGCTTCCACAAAAGTTTCCTGTACAATTTGTGCGTGTGTGTCTGCGTAAGTTTGTGGAAAAGCTTAAATGGGGTGAGAAGAAGTGTTATTTCTCTTAAATCATTTTTCTAGCTTTGTGGGGGCTGTTACAGAAATGGTTACTTCATTTAAGTAAATTAAAAAATAATCAACAAAATAATGCAAGGCTTTCCTCTTTTTCTCCTCTTTGCCACCGACTTTTCCTGGATAGGTCAAAATACTTTGAATCGGCGACGCTACATGATCTTAGAGACCGATTTGACATTCTGATATTTTAATGGTATAAAAGGTAAGCATATTACATTAAAGTAATGCTCTTTAACCCAAAGCATTACATAATGTTTGAATGATTTCACAAGAAGTGTATTATTATTATTAAATTAATCTTAGCCCATTTTGATCTCTTGTCAGACAAATCACATGTAAATGTAAAATGATATATTACAGGATAAATAACTTGGTGTTATTGGGTGAAATGGGTGTGGGGTGGGAGAAAGAGATTAACTTAAGTGAAATAGAGAGAGAGAGAGAGAAATGGGAAAGAGGGGGGGGGGGGGGGTCTGCCCTATATATAACACAATCGAGTTGAGAGTTTTTTCTCAAATTTGCTCGTTTTAGACAAAAGCTGGCGCTATTGATATTTACACCATGCATTGATTAATCCTTTTCTTACTTGATTTCGAAAAAAAATATGAATGGTATTTTTTACATCAGTCTACGAAATTATTGCTATAGAACTATTATAGAAATGCTGGCAAAGTGTGTTTCCAAAGGGGGGGGGGGTGGGAATAGTGCAAGAGTAGGATTCGGAAAAATGGTGAACGATGATGTCCAGATATTGGAGGGGGTGGAAGGGCAAAAGCCCCCTATAGGCCATCTATATTTTTTCTGATTACCATTCAGGAGTCGCGATTACTTTTGAAGGGGGGGGGGGGGGGGCTAAAGAAAAAAGTGGACTGACCAGGTAAAAAACACAATCAGTCATGTTTATTATTTTGTACATATTTCTTTTTAGAGTGGGGGGGGGGGGGCTTTAACCCCCAGCTAGGTTTCGCCGCCCCTGTCTTTTTTCATTTACAATTTCGATCAATCTAGTAATTCTATGAGAAACTATGGAATTTATTTATACAATCCCACAATTCGTATAATGATCAGACTTTTTTCAGTATCAATATTTCCTTTGTACAATTATGAGTCTGTGTTTGCAGACTATTTCTTCTTACTACGGTCGACTATTCCCATTCATTAAAAAACCTGGGCACTAGTCTATAACATCAAACTTTTTTTCCAAACAATGTTTACATCCCATCGGCATCAGATATATTACTAACTACGTGAGATTTCTAGTTGTTGCATGAGTATCTCCTGAATCGTTCGCAATGATATAAATAAATCTAAACACACTGAAAAGATAGTTTACTCGTGGACGAACATTGGAGAGGGAACATAACGATAATTCAAATAGACTACGAATATAATTAGCATCGATTGATCGAACGACCACGTTCGCCTGTGCGTGTTTTTGTATACCTGCCAAATGTACACGATCTGTTCGTCTGTAACATGGTCATACCCGCAACTCGGTATTTAGGAACGTTTATTCAAAGGAGAAATTGACCTACAAATGCTACAATTTCCTGTCGAGCCAAGTAAACGTGCCAATTTCAAGTGCAAGTAGAAAACAGGAATGAACCAGCACCATTTGTTTATTACGTGATTATTCCTGTATTCAGCTTCGGTCGTACGATTATTCAATATGATCGACTGATGCTATTAACTGCTCTGCCCGAATGATGCGCGTGTAGATGCGAATGGTGAAAGTCTGTTGATCACTCTGCTCAACCCTGTTGAGGAGGACACGGGAGGCCTGGCCTTGGAACAGACTATATAAAGGTAAGTGTAGATTTACGTAACATTTTAGTATGATATTGTTCTAAATATAAGCCTGAATATGATAACTACACAGTATGGATGCTTTGACAATTCTTTGATCTGAATATTGTTATTATTAACTCTGATTTTATTCTAGCTGAGATGATGACGTGCCTAGCAATTAAGGAATATTTAATTTGAGTTGAAGTTGATCTTCTCAGGACACAAACAATCCTTAGAAATAGAGACAAGATGAAATAAACTCCTACGCGTTACATCTCAACGATCAAGGGCTACAAAAATAAAATGAATTAGATTGGTCTTTTCTGAATGCATGAGCCGCGCCTATTCATGAAAATCACAGTGATGAATATAGGTTTGGCTCCCACGTTGTGGCTTACAATGAACCGACAAAGCCTCAACCCAATAGCAGAAAATATATACGAAATGATTTTGGTTTTTGGTCATGTTATGTAATTTAGTTTCGCACTGTAAAATAATCGTCACCGTCATCATCATCATCATCATCATCATCCTCCTCCTCCTCCTCCACGCACCTTCTCCTCCTCACTCCTCCTCACTCCCACCACCACCACCACAACCTCCATAACGTATATCACATGCACATGGAGTCTTCCGACAAACAGCGGCGACAACAATAACCGTAGTCAAATGAGAGGAAATCATCCTTCCCCAACTGATAAACTACAGGATTAATTGACGCATGATATAGCCATCATTTTTCTTGTGATCTAATGGATTTTGCTGTAAGCAAAAACAACCATAGCTCCAAACAAAAACGTGTGTTCCATGGACTTGACACATTTATAATGTAATGGTACGGGATGAATCCAACATCTGTTGCAATTAGCATTCAAGGTTATGTGGTCTACAGTAGGCCTACACGCGTACATATATAAGTTGTGTCTTATTCGTAGCTGGATTTAGAAAACAAGGAAACTATTCATTGCATCAAGTATTTGGCTTTGATTATACCTAACAATTCAGCAGCTTAGTGAACCAAATAACGGCCAGACGTACGTGACGTATTGGGTAAAATTTCTCCAGATGCGAGCGAGCAAAAATGTGAACATTCTGAATACAAAATTGTTCTAATAGATTTTGATATAATTATTTAGAAACACATGTCATGTATTTCAACCTTTTTTTATTTCCTTTTCTTTCTTTTTCTCCTATTTGGTCGTGATTTTAATTTTTAATTTTCTAATTTTCATTTATTTATTCATTCATTATTATTATTATTTTATTTTTTTATCAATGAATAAATAAATGAATAATTTTTTGGAGGGGGGGGGGGGGCATGCCCACAAGCGCATCTGTACGCCAATCCAAAAATTCATAGTTTAAGAATAGGTGTGTGGTGTGTGTTATTTTTATATCAGAGGTAGTCGGTTTCATGGATTTGGCTACCCATACTACAAGGTGTATTACACTAATAAAAAAATGTTGGTAATTGTTCATTTATCGCTGGCCAAGAACGAACTGTGGTCAAATTCAAAATTATCCAACATATTGGCCCGACTAGATGATGCTTCTACATTTCGACCGATAATTTGCTTATCAGATTGTCAACTATTATTTTCATCGTCGAGAAGTTACACGCTATTATGTTGGTTAATCACTCTTTATTCTGGATTTCACCTAAGCCCGACTTCTAATGAATTTTCGCCAACTGATCTTCCCTAGTTGAAGTGAGTGGAGTATCCCGTGGAGAACACTTCTTTAAAGGGATAGTTTAGTCCCGGGGGCCACTTCCATTCACGAGTGGATACCATGCGCGACCATGGGGTCTCGAAAAGCACCCTAAACACGTAATTTCCATATTCTGAAAATGCACCCCTTAACAAGTATTGGCGTGTGAAACCCTACTAATAACAAGTATTGGAAACAAAACGATACTCTTGGCAAATATTCCCTGAAATGAACCCCTAAACAAGTACAGGAATGTGTTATTGTTAGGGGTCCTTCGGTCTTCAGCTTTACGTTATTTGGTTAAGTACGACCCCACATTGATTTCTACACCTCGCGCAAATCGGACTCTAAACATGAAGTGTTGGGGCAAAAAGGACATCCTTTATAAAACATTTTAATTTTGTTTTATTATCCCGCAAATTCGACCCTAAACACGTAATTTTCCTAGCGAAATAGATACCCTTTTTTCATTATTTTTGTGTTTTTGACACCCTTATCACGTTACGTACGTAACGTGCCCTATCGTGAAAAAGACATCCTTTTTACGTGTTTTTTTGGTCGCGCATGGTATCCACTCGTCAATGTAAGTGGCCCCCGGGAGTTTAGTTTGACATCACGAACATTGAAGATTGAACATTTGCAATCCAATATTGGCTCTGATGGATATGAAAGAGATTTGCAACATTTCGTGACACAGAATAATAAGTTTAGGTTCTGTCGATGAATTGTTGCCAATCTCTCTCGCTCTCGTGGTGGATAGGTCAAGGCCGTATGCTTTGTGTGTATTCGTTTGCTACCAATTGATTTACTGACCGAAGTAAATTACTAGTAATGAACTAGAAAAAAAAGTACAATAGCTGCCATTGCGAAATTGTATCATATTCACGTCAACATGGTCAATGGCCCGAATTCTCAAAGGGTGTGTTACGATATAAATTTAGTTAGCCAATGGGCCAAAGTTAACCCGGGCTAAGTTAGCCACCCTTTGAGAAATCGGGCTCATTAGGGCACGACAAAGACAATAAATACCATATTGTAGGTATATGGTTTCTGATGAATACCATAAATACCATATTGTAGGTATATGGTTTCTGATGATATTGACTTACATTTATGATGCACCGGGGTATGTATGTAACATAATGAAATCAAGCATGGAGGTAAATGAATCAAAACATCTATGTGAGCACATAATCACCTGTTTTAGCATCTCCTACTATGTATCATGTCAAAATTCGGTTAAGAATGACTTTCAGTATTTTGTAAGAACTTATTTTGACAGTTGGGATTAAGGGCCTTTGTTTTAAAAAAATAATAACAATAAATGATAATCTGAATAATAACAAATAATGATAATGATAATAATAATAGTAATAATAATAACAATAATAATGATAATAATAATAATAATAATAATAGTAATAATAATAAAAAGTGGATATTGAACATAATCAGCTTGACTTGGTCAATTCATCTATGTACTTTATGAATTATACGTATATGATAAGATTGGCGTGTTCTCTTTATGCCTAATATAGTGTGAAGTATCATGTAAGTTAATGTGGGGGGTATGATATGAATTTGTGCTGGTATAAACTTATTCACATTAAAATGATCTATGTATCTAGGTATGTATCAGAAATATTATTCGGGTGGGGGAGGGAGAGGGGTAAGACGCATTAAAAAATCAGAAAACAAAATCGGAAAGGAGCAATGCGGCCAAGATCGTCATTGGGGTGCTTTCGTGCACACTATGGAGGATTTTTTTTTTCAACTAAAATGTACGTTTTCAAACGATTTGGATGGCAACTGCCCATGCGCCCGCTGCATACGACCATGCACTGTATATCTACATGTATACCTATTATATATAGCTCGTAGTTTATTCATAAAAATGATTCCACTTATAATTATGTTGTTAAAGTGCTGGCTTTATGTCTCTACGCGGGGACGTGACTCGCTATGGACAAACCCTCGACATCATTCCTCATTTGGCTTCATGTCAAGTTCCTTTGCCTTCATATTTTCACGCATTTCAAGATCGACACTGATCTTGGCTTCCCGCTTTTGAATATCATGACGTCATACCAAAATCGTGACGTCATACCAATGTCAAGCTCTTCGTAATCATATCATGTCAAGCCTCCTGTCATGTGATGGTCACAAGTTACAACATTATTACAACTTGCAATTGGCCTAGTTGTGTTTATACGATGATGTCACCCCGCTCAGCTGCAAATGGCGGGAATGACCGGGACTGGAGGGGGGGGGGGGGGGGGCTTATTATTCATGCCATTCCTAGCATATTCCCAAATATAACCTTATTTATTGTGAATTTCTCTGACAGCCAATGTAACAGTTTGGTTGGGAGACAACCTGCATGGAGCCGTTGTGAGGCAAACTGCAAGGGCCACATACAATTCACACAACTCGTCTAAATCAACAACTTACTGTCATTTTAATCAGGAATCACGAAACGACAAAGGTGCAGCGAATAAGACAGATCGATGGCCGACGAGAGGAAGGAAACGTCGGAGAGCGAAGTCATCGAGGGTATGAACGTCGATGAAGGTGTTGTTGGCGAGGTCTACGGCGAGGAAAAGCAGACACAATGTGGTATTGGGGCATGGCATCCCCGTCGCTTGCAGGTATGAGAAATAGCAATCCATATAGCATTTATCATCATTTTTCTTTAATAATTGATCACTTTATACTTGTCACCGTGAAGGAAACAAAAAAAAATGAAATGAAATTAAAAATAATCACTCGATAATTATGTAAGTGAAAGTTATATAAGTAATAGTCTTCTCATGTTTATTTCTGTTTCAATTATGAAATTACAAAACTAAACAAAATTCAATATTTCACAACCTTACACGCACCGCCCGCCCGGATTGAGAAAATACTCTTATTGCCTTTATGGGTATCGAGTTAACGTATACTCCATCAATAAAACCATATTTATTTAATTTTAATATCATTATTCTATGCATTGCAAATGATTTCAATCATAACAAGCTCTGACCTTCAGTTATTGTAAATTAACTGCAAATGATTTATTTAGAAAGTACTCGAAGTATACATTACAAATATTTGAAAGCCAGGACATTTTCTGTCCTCTTATTTCCGTAAAGAATCCCAATATTTACATATCCACATCCCGTTTCTTTATCTCTTTCTTTTCCTCTTTCTCCCTCTGTATTTATTCATTATCTTCTTTATCTTTTACTTTTTATTTTCTCTGTTTTTGCTTTTTCTTCTCGTTTTCTCATTCTTCTTATTCTTTTCCCTCGTTTTTCTCCTCCTCCTTCATTTTCTCCTTTTTCATAATCATCATCATCATTTTTGTCTTCTCTCATTATTCTTCTTTTTAATTTCATCATTCTTTTCTTTCGTTTCCTCTCTATCTCCCTTCTACTTCTCTCTCTCCCTCTAGTTCTGTAACAGTCCAATCGGCTTCCTGATATGCTTATGCTTCTTCGGTTTCACGCAAGGTATGACGGTCAATGGCATCGTGTACGTGGTAACGACCACACTCGAACGCAGGTTCAACCTCCCGAGCGTCCAGAGCGGCTTCATCTCGAGCTCGTACGACTTCGGTGTCCTACTGGTCGTCGTCTTCGTCACGTACTTCGGAGAGAGGGCTCACAAACCGAGGTGGTTGGGGATAGGAGCTTTGGGGTTCGCGGCAAGCTCGTTCCTGTTTTCCTTGCCACATTTCACGACTGGACGTTACCAGTACCAGGTAATTCCTTTTCGTAGTTTTGTGGGGCCGTGAACCCCAATCCTACTTTCAAATTAAGGCATGAATTTTGTGTATACATAATCGATCAGATTTTTGTTACGACTTCCAACAATTGGTTTGTCGTCGTCGTCGTCTGTATCATCATCATCATCTTCATTAAAATCATCATCATCACCACCACCACCATCACCATCATCATCATTATCATCATCATCTCCACCATCATTATCAATATCATCATCATAATCACCACCACCACCAAGACCATCACCTCAGCCATGATTATGATGACAATGGTCATAACCATCCCACCAGTATCCGTTACCTTCACTTCCATCAGGTTGTGCTAATCAAAACTTTTTTTTCAACCCATGCAGACGGCAGGCATTGACACTTGTTCACTGGATGGCAACGCGACCCTTGATCGGGAGTGTACGGGGAGCTCTGGAGGACTCAGTCACTACATTGGTGTCTTCATCCTCGCCCAACTCCTGCACGGATTCAGTGCATCTGGTATCTACACATTGGGTGTCACCTACATCGATGAGAATGTTGAGACCAAACGCTCACCTCTGTATGTGGGTATGTACGTATAATGGCAAGTGACAGGAAATAACTATTTTATGTATTTCATCACAATGATGACAATGTTGAGAACAAACTGCATTGTCGTTGACGGCAACAAAAGGACATTGGGACACAGGGAGCATTTGCCCTCCCCCAGTGCACTTGCCCTCTCTAATCTTTGAAATATTATGAAAGAAAAACATTTTGGAGTGATTTTTAAAAAGCGAGTTCTTGTCGGCCCTTGCCAACAACATTTTGTTTTGCCCTCCACTTTAAAAATCCTGGTGCCGCCACTGTGTATTGGTAGAGACTAGTGACACCTGTATCAAACTTGAAGAAAATGAATGGGCAGGGAAAGTGCAGGGGGGGGGGGTAAGAACTTTGGTTGAGTTGATCTCATTTTTACACCTGCATGGAAGGTAGGCGATTTATTATTGTGTAATATTATATGGATAGGTTTACACAATGCTTACGCCTGCTATTCTCTTTTGAAAATTCTCTTTAAAAAATATTAATTTTGCACAGGTCTCTTTCAGGGTATGTCAACGCTTGGCCCAGCCTTAGGGTATCTCATCGGGGGACTCTTCTTAAACCACTATACGGACGTAACCATAGATCAAGAAAGGTACGATTATCAAGGTTCTATTAAAGTACATAGTCATACAGTGGATTATATAAAAACATTCCTTGTAATAAACACCCACCAACATAAATGGGTGATGAAACAAGATTGATCTGCATTTTGCTGCACTCAACCCAGGTGGGGTGGGTTCCTCGCAGGATTAATTCCTTGAAAGCACCAAGCGCCTTCAATAGCTTGGGCTAAAGCTGGGGTGATAATTTACACAGTGCCCTCTTTAAACGGTAACTACATGATAGGTAAATGCTCCATATTGTTATCAATGGGTAATAATCATATCCCAGCCCGCTAACTTCTGTTTAGATATGAATATTTAGACATTAAGCTATCGCATTAACATCAACACTTCGTCACCACATTCTATAATTTGATTAAATTATATTTCGTGCAGTAATATGCTGGTTTTTGGAGGAGGTGTAGAAAGGGGGATGGGGGTGTTCAAGTGTCTTGTTCGTTCTCTAATGCAACCTGCTGGTTTTAATGAACATAATACTGATCGTAATAATGATAATTATAGCAATATCAGGGGGAAAGTTGCATAACATGTTACCCGATCCTGTATAGGCCTATCAATACATATTATATTTCACACTTCCTTATTATTATGTTGAGAACCTGACAAGAAGGAAGATGTGTTTTTTTTATTCAAATATTTATTATTCGGCCAGTATTGCAACCCAATATATACGGTTTATGTTGTCTAATGTTCCCAGTCAGCTACAGTGCTCGATCGGATATGCGTTATGTTGACATTTTCATGTAATGGTACTCTCTAATCATGCTAATTATGTAAACGATCTATCTAGTCCCTTATCACGCTAGTTTCGGAGTGATTCTATTAGATCACTCTCTTTAGAGTGAACTGTACATCCTTTTAGATATTTACACGCCAAGATGAGGCAAAATCCTCTCATAAAAGATGGGCTGAAATCGTCTTGCCCCAGAAGAGCAATTAGCTTGTCGAAAAGGTGTTAATATAGAGACAATCCTTCAGCGTGATTTGAAAAAAAAACATACCTAGTAGAACTCCAGACGAACTGCACACATTTCCTTACGAGGGTTAAGCTAGTCTTCATAGCCATTTCGACAGCTCAAACTTGACTCACTTATCAATGACCTTTAAAATAGGTCATATCACTTCCTCATCTTATAGTTGTGAATCATGGATTCGAGAGTTCCCGTTATAGAAATTATTCCTTCACGACCAGTCGGTTCAAATATGAACCTCAGAACTGTTGGTTAAACAAAATTACAAGCAAAGATTTTCTAACCAACGGGCGGACTGCTAGTATATTTTCCATATTTTGTTGGGTTAGTTAAACATTTTTGAGATTGTGTTCAAATTCCATTTTGCTTGAAGGATAATTATTAATGTATTACACATTGGCAAAGGGGCAAACATTGAAATTTGTGGGCTCTTAAACCACTCTTAGACCACTCTTAGACCACTGAATAATGATTATCTATATGTATATATATATAACTTTCTTTATGACCTTTCCAATATCTACTAGACGACTTCCGTTTGCCTTTAGCCATGAGATTATTCAATGATATATTTAATTGGAAGTTCTGGAATGAGATTTTCCCGTAGTGTAAACTTAGAAATTACACACAAAGAGCGGTAGAATGATCATTTGAGCGAACCATCGGGATGTATAAAAATCGGACATGTGCATATATACTGTTTACCCAATGAAACCGATAATCAATGAGTGAAATTTAGGCAGGTGAATTCGTAAACCGCAACTGTGTGGTTATGTTTGTAAAATTTTGTTTTGTCGCATGATTTCTTCTAGTGAATACGATATAACTGATGAAGTGAGAGAAGTGACGAATTTATTATTTGGCCGACGCAAGTGAGCTTTGACCAAAAATGAACGACAACAAACACATACCGCGTATTTCTCTCGAAGACGTTTGCTAATTAAGGAGAACAATAATAAGCCGTTCCCATTAGCACATTTTGCAAGACAAACTTGCAAAAGCAGCAGAGTAGAAAAAAAATCTGAGATAATAGTAATAATAAATAATGATGTAAAGTGCGATTCCGTCTTTCAGAGATCTATACTTTTGTTTGTTTTGATAGCTTAACGATTTCTTCAGACAGTCCTTTATGGGTTGGTGCTTGGTGGCTTGGTTTCATCCTGACAGGATGCATGGCTCTATCGATCGCTCTTCCTTTCCTCATGTTTCCAAGATCTATGCCAGGTAAGCCAAGGCATGGAGGGCATGATAAAGAGAAAGAAAATGACAGATTCTTTTTCCCCGTACCAAGAATCTTGAGTGGTGATATGGGTATGATAGATGATGATAAACAATGGATTTGTATGCCGTTCTTGCATTAACACAAACGAAGGGTGACAAACATAAAATATTGTAATAATGATTGTAGATGGCTATTATTTCGTTTTTTTATTTGTCAATATGTCCTTTATATACAGATTTTTAATTATTTCCCATCAATTTTTTTTTGACTTGATGGAAACAAAAGTAACATCTCTCATTTTAAATTTTAAATTTCACGAATTGAAATGACTGGTAAGTCTTACGCCCTTGCTTTTTTAGTACGATTGCACTATTTGTTTTTAGAATGACCTTCATTTTAGAAATAAACAATTTTCCTTATTTTCAGCGGCCAAAGAGTTAGCTTTGAAGAGAGTATCTCAAACACAGAAAGGTTCTGAGTTTGCTGCACGGGCGGGCTACGGAAACGCTTTGAAAGATTTCCCCAAAGCCAGCTTAAACCTGATTAAAAACATCCCTTTCATGTGTGTGAACGGAGCTGCCATCACCGAGTGGTTTATCATATCATCCCTTGCGACATTTGGACCGAAGTTTATGGAAACGCAATTCAACATTCCTGCAAGTGATGCAGCATTAAAAACAGGTTAGCTTTTAAGCATTTTTTAATTTCTTCTTCTTCTTCATCATCATCATCATCATCTTCTTCTTCTCCTCCTCCTTGTCACCGACGATCGTGGTGATGCTTCAATATTTAAACGAAATGTTGAATAGTCTCGGTTTTTTCTGCTTGGATATGAAAAAGAGGTTTTGTTTATAAATTTGCTTAAAAAGATCACCATATTTTGCTTGTATAGGCATTCTAGAATTGGTTTTGGGAGTTATTTTTCTATGAAAAGAAACTCTAGTTAGGGCATTTGATGCAGCAGTTTGTCTGTTTTTTTTTTGTTCATACAGGTTTTCTTGTGATCCCTGCCAGTCTCTGCGGTGCCTTAGTCGGTGGCTGGATTGTGACCTTCTTTAACTTCCAATATCGTGGAATGATTCGTTTCTGTCTGGGTAGTCTTTTATTTGGCTTCTGTATGCTGCCAGCATTCTCCATACAATGTCCCAATGTGCCTTTTGCCGGAGTGTCCGTTGCATATTCAAACACGTGAGTACCAGAGGCCCGGGGGGCCACTTCCATTCACGAGTGGATACCATGCGCGACCATGGGGCCTCGAAAAGCACCCTAAACACGTAATTTCCATTTTCTGAAAATGCACCCCCTTAACAAGTATTGGCGTGTGAAACCCTACCCTTAACAAGTATTGGAAACAAAACGATACTCTTGGCAAATATTCCCTGAAATGAACCCCAATAAACAAGTACAGGAATGTTTTATTGTTACGGGTATTTCGGTCGTCGGCTTTACCTTATTTTGTTTAGTACGACCCCACCTTCTGACCTTCTACACTTCGCTCAAATCGGACTCTAAACACGAAGTTTTGGGGCAAAAAGGACATCCTTTATAAAAAAAAATTAATTTTGTTTTATCATCCCCGCATATTCGACCCTAAACACGTAATTTTCCTAGAGAAATAGATACCCTTTTTTCATTATTTTTGTGTTTTTGACACCCTTATCACGTTACGTACGTAACGTGCCCTATCGTGAAAAAGACATCCTTTTTACGTGTTTTTTGGTCGCGCATGGTATCCACTCGCCAATGTAAGTGGCCCCCCCCCCCCCGGGACCAGAGGACATATGAACCGTCTGCGTTTCGCCTCTAGAAATCTTGATAGAAGACTTTACTTTTTTTAAGTGCTCTTGATTGATGATTTGATACAGGATCAATAATAGGAGGAGCTATTATTATTACCCGGCTAAGCTTAGGCTACCTATTCAGGTGCACACAGCTTTTTTACCGGTACCCATCTACCTTATGATCAAAGAAATATAACATACCAGTCGCATTTTGTAGAGAAAGGTATTAATACCTCCAAATTTTGTTAATTCTTCTCTTCCATTTTTTTACCGTTTAGAGGAAATATTGAAAGAGATGGAACGTTAGACAGCAATCTGACCGCATCTTGCAATACGGGATGCGGCTGCTCCACTACATACGATCCAGTGTGCGGGACTGATGGTATCTTGTACTACTCAGCATGCTTCGCAGGTTGCTTAGAAACTGGGGAGATAAACGGAGTGGAAAAGGTATTTCATTATCCCATTTCGAAAGAACGTTCTCGTAAACAGAAAGTTCTTATACCTTCGACATGTACATGTATAATATCTGCATGAAGGTATTGATTACTTGGTTAACCAGCATGATAATTCTTGTCGGCTTTCTATAAAAGACCTGGCCGTGGATATATTCAACTATTTATTTTTATGGCAGATGAGCTTTTCTATTCAGGATTTGTCAACATATATTTTCTTATGGTTATCTTGTTACTGCTATCTTTCTTGCAGCGTTATTTATTTCGTATTTATCTAACATCCTTTGTGTAATTGCAATGGATACTCGAAAATTATATTTTTGACTCATTAACACTATTATAATGGACATGCTTATAAAATAACCTGGAGCCAATATTACCTTGTTTATTTTTACTTCATGATTTTATTTTTTCTGTGTGTATGAAACAGATGTATACCAACTGCACATGTATTGGTAACTCGACTATTGACCCGGAGGTGCTTGGAGGCTCGGCAGAGCTAGGTCGCTGTCCCCAATCGTGTTCGAAAGAAACTCTGTATATCTTTCTTACATTTCTTCAGCTTTTAGGCACCTTTTTAGCCTTGGTCCCGTCCACCATGGCCTCAATAAGGTATGTTTTTGATAAATTTTGTGCTGTTATCAAGTTAGAGCTAACATTAACTGACATCACCGACATATTGATTTTTTTTGTGTGAATGACAGATAAATTTGATAATTTTGTATCGTAATAGGATCATCATTTTATTAGTGATAAGTGATCTTAAAATGCCCGTCATTACTGTGTCATTAATATTATATTTATTATCATTGTTGTCATTATTGATATTATTATTATCACTATTTTCAAAGATGCCATTTTTTATTATTATTGTTATTCTTATTATTATTGTTTGTGTTGTCACCATAATCAATAAGAAAATTACTCGCAAAATCTTACACTTCTATTTGTTATTCTGACCTTTTAGATGTGTTTCACACGATCAGCGTTCGTTTGCACTTGGTATTCAATCACTTTGCTTCAGAGCTTTCGGTAAGTTGTTTAATATCATATCATAAGAAGCAATAGAAATCATACGTTCTGATTACATAGAGATATTTGTTATATAAATTCGTGTGTTTGATTATAAATACATGCAAATTGATTCCTTGTTGTTCTTTATTCCTTAATTCCTTATCTCAAAATGAGCAATGATATATTTCATCCAACAATCTATATTTTATGAATAAACGAAACGAACAAATGTAGCAATATGAATTATGTAAAAAAAAGAAATGTAGGTTAACTTTATGATTCTTGGTGATCTAGTTGGTTTGACGATAGAACTCATTTCATAAGAATTACTTCCCGTCTCTTTCGTCCAGGAACAATTCCCGGTCCTGTTGTGTTTGGCGCCCTCATCGACCGAGTTTGTGTATTGTGGCAAGACTCCTGTGACGGCTCGGCCTGCTTAATTTACGACAACAAACAATTCGGACTGACGGCACTGTTGCTCTGTATGATGCTGAGACTGTTATCCATTTTCTTCTTTATAGGAGCGCTAGCGTTTTATAAACCAAGTAGCAATGAAAGGATAAGTGTGGTAGATGTGGATCAAAATGCAAGAGAGTCAGTTCATAAAGATGATACTGCGTGATAATAGCTTTGAATGAGCATCTTCAAAAATAGTATTTTGTTACGAATCTGTATCAAGTATTTATATTTCTAAATTTGAAATAATACACAATGACCAGCATGCTTTTCAGTTGAATTTTTTCAAACGACTATCTTTGACCATTTTCTTCTTATTTTCGTTGAGTCTCATCCGCAGGAAACGAAAAACGTGAAGGGTTAAAAACAGGATGAAAACAAAAGTGTGCAAAATCAACGAATAATGTATTTCTCTCAATATTCTTTGTCTTCGATTTCTGACTTCTTCCACTTTTGAATATTGGGACCAAGTGATGCTTTTGGCCCCAGTGACATTATTCTTTTTGAGACTTTTCTATGCAAACTTATTGGTAGGAGTGGAATGAGGCTGAAAGAGAATCGTATGAAAATCGATTCGACTTTAAATCTTTTCAGTTTAAGTCGACTAACGAAAAGTTGTCTGTCAACATGGCGAGATAATTATTAAGCCAAGTCGACATAATCATAAAAACAGGTTGTATGTCGACATGGTCAGATAGATTATCTCGCCAATTCGACAAATGAAAAATCTATACATGGTGTGATCATTATCACGCATTAATAGTGTAGATAGTAAATGACGAGATTTAGTTTTATATCAACACCATGCAGGTACCTTATCCCGTAATTGAAAACGAATCTTGGCCGATGCAGCGTGGCTAGTGATATACCAACAGCCATTGGCGCGCGGTGTGCACTTCTGGATATAAAATTAAATCTCGCCTTTAATTGCTTATTATGTCAACATGGCGAGTTCATATATCTTGCCACTTTGACATACAACCTTTCATAAGTCGACTAGATGGAATAATGTAACTCGCCATGTTGACAAAAAACTTTTATGTCGAACTGGCAAGATAATTATTTCGCCATCATGATGTCGACATACTACTTTTCATATGTCGTCTTGGCGACTTGACAAGTCGATGACACTTAAAAACCTCCGTAAGTAGTAGCAGAAACGTACTAAAATTCTCCCAATGATCCTTACAAACTTTTTATTCATATATAAAAATACTCCTATTAGATAGCGATAGGAATATATATTTTTTCTTTGTTTCTTACCGCTTTTAATATTTTCAGCATGCCATATTTTCTTTCTCAGGGAACATGTAAAGATTGACGAAAAACAAACACATTGTTTTGAAATAATGTTCGAGCAGTCGGTCATAATTATAGAGCATTTAATCTTTATATAGCAAATAAGGGTCAACTGCTGAATTGCCCTGTTGATTTCCCACTTCAGGAATGGATTTTTAACGTTTTAAAATTGGAGGGGGGGGGGGGGGGGATCACGGTTCAATTATATATGTTGTTAAATTGCTTATTTAGTTTAATCCAACAATATATAGTGTCAGTTTAGGTAATCTCTGGCACAATTTCAAGGACCGCATAAAACAGTATTATTTTTGCCCGATTTTCGAATGAAGACGAGATTCACAGTAAAAACTTATGTGTTTTATGAACTTATTATTTCAATAATACTTTCATCTCAATAATGTTGTTACTTCAATCAGTGTTGTTTTTTTGTAAATTTCAACAATGTAACTTTTTACCAAACATTGAAGCCTTATATATAACTTCGTCAACCCCCCAACAAATCCTCCAATATTTTCATTAGTAAATCACACATTCAACTCGTATGAATTGTTTACATTGGGCCGTATTCTGAAGTCAGGTTTAACTTACACCACGGTCTAACTCTGCTAAAATTATGGGGAGCCATATTTTAAAAATTTTGTTTATTTTGTTTTTGCTTTCATAATAAAGAAAGAGATGTCAGTTCCCAGACAATTATGAACAATCGGGGTGTTATATGAGTTAATAAATGGAATGTGTACTGTTAGGGACCTGGGGCCCTAATTGGCTTTCCATAGTTAGACCACACCTTTAAACCAGGGTAAAATCCAAACCTTAGCTCAGAATACGGGCCGTGTTTAAAATGTTTTAATATATATATATATATATATATATATAATGTATAAAATCTCCGGGTTCTCTAATTTGATTGTGTTTTAAGTGTACATGTATTTTTGTCTACGTTCAAACATTGGAACCCTTTTGATTATGTCAACGAGTAATCGAATGATTGATTTACTCTTAAAGAACGAGGCTATTTGAGATATATCGCGCGATCGTGCCGAAATTTGGGACGCACATAAATTACAAGCCATGCAGTATATGAAAAAAAATATGAAAAAAATATTTTATTTACTATGAATAAAATATGCAAATGTATTCGTGAAAATCATTATTTGTAAATTTTACACCCATTTTCACTTCAAATTTTCTTTTTTTTCCCCAGATGTCATCTTTTTAATCTAATTTTCATGTTTCCACAAAGGAAAATTGCGAAAACCTTTTTTTTTCTCATTTTTTTTTTGTTTTAAGAATTTCCTATGTATTTTTTGTGTTTTTTATCGTTTCTTTATAAATGGAAATTATTACAGACCATTTAACAACTAAATTTAACCCTAAATTAATTAAGCAGACCAATAAGAACGAAAAATAATCACCCTTTTATGAATTTCATCTCCCATAGACTTTGTACACAAAGTATAACAATGAGTCATGAAGTTACGTGGCGTCGCGATGCTATACCCGTGTGTCGCGAATTTGGCCTCATAAGTTGCCCGAGACTTTCAGTTTCACTTCAAATTTTCCCTTTTTTATGTTTAAAGTAAAACAATTTTGCCGCGCTATCTTTTTGCGTTTTGGAAATATCGCGCGAAGCATAGAGGAGGGGGGGGGGGGCATCATGCCTCACAGTTCTTTTAGGGATAATCTTTAAAAATTTTAGACCAAGTAGATAATACACGTAGGGTCAAAAAGGTACAGGGTATTTATATCATTTCTTGTGAGATATTCAGTAAATGTGCTAATTCGTTAAGTGCCTGAAAACAAAGACTATGCTGTCGGGGCTTCATAGCACAAAGGTTTACAGTAAATTACGAGAAATAACAACGACCAATCAATATGACTGGCGCATGAGTTTTAGGATTTCCAAATCCACTTTCAACCAATCTATCGTTTCAAATTTTCAATGATCAGTAATCTTTGTGTAACGGTGCCTGAACAGCAAAAGTATACATGTATTGCTCGATTAAAATGTGAATTTCTCACAACTGTTACGTCCAGTTTAATAAAAGTCATATGCGTTAGTTTTAATGCCCGTATTTTTTTTTCTTTTAAATGCATATGTATTTGGAATCATCTTGCATTCTGTATGATTTATTTCTTGATGTGATAAATTTACTTTCGGTAGATTTAGAAGAAATTACATTTTTTAGTGGGATTACCTGAAATGAGTCCATTGGGAAGGGTGACGTCAAAAGGAGCATTTTTTTCTGATTTTTAAAGCCAACTCAATGTCACCTTGGACTTCTCCTTTCAATGAAAATATTAGAAACACACAATCCCCAATCTGGAAGTGGTTTGTTTGTTGCCCTATATTTCAGCCCAGAAGATAGAAATGCATAATGAAAGAAATTATCCATTAAAAGGACGGTTGAATTAGTGGAATTTCCCGAATGCATGTATGTCAGTATAAATATTACTTCAACGCGATAGCACAATAACTGCAAACTAGTATATATACATGTGCAGGTTAAACGAAATATAAATGGCACTACAGGGTATGAGATTGTTTATTGAAAGTTTGCCTATCACGATTCTGTACCTTAATGGTGAGCCCCAATGTGCAAAATCATTAAAATAACAACGGGGCATTAGAATTGATAACCCACACAGTACCTGTAAAACAGTTCTAACACGCCAAAGGTAATAGCCAAATTATACTGACCGAACATATTTGTTTTCTGAATATTAATGGTGTGAATCCTAATTTTGTCGATTTTCCTCAAATCAAACATATGACCAGGTATTCATTTATAACTATGACCTACCATCATTCATTTGCATTTTCATGAATTTAGGCGAGATAGATTACCACTGACGTGTATGCTGCCAGTTCATGGTTTGAATAGGATCCGTTCAGACGTTTGAAAGCATCCCAAGATTTCTTATCAATGGACATTTTTATCGATGATGAGACCGCTATTACTCGTGTCTGTATTCATGAAGTCCCATCGTCAAGATTTAAAACAAAGCTGAAAGAGTTCTGAGCATTATTGAGAATTTTAGTAGGTCCAATTGCAATGACATGGAATTTCATTTTCCTTCTTAATAGTTTTATAATTCTTTTACACAATAAGTACATAATATATATTTTTTCTGATGAAGATTTGGATTGTTGGTTTTTGTTCTTTTTTTAGTCTGGTGTCGCTTGATCTCAATCAATAAATACAGGTATGCGAGATTTTTATATCTACATTTGCATGTGTCGAATGTTTTTGCCTGAGCGGTAAGAAGATGGGTCAACACCCACAAGTGATTTCTTGTAAGATGTACAAAATGAGACGTTTCAAGCCACATGTCACACCTTTGTCGCACTCGAGTTCCAGGTTGTGAACTGGTTGGCGATACGGTGTTCAGATGCCGTCGATACTGTTCCTGCAACCAGTGTCAAAGTCGTTGATTTACCATTGCTACGATGGCCCTTTCCTTGCTTTGTCAGTTTGTCACCCCGTGTCCTGCAGCACAATACGCTGGCCCAGAGGTGGTAGACCCTTTTGTTGGCCATGAACGCAAGAAAAATGTAGACGCCCTGGAGAGAATTTAGGATGATGAAGATGTACCATAGGGCTGGCACTCCTACAAAAGCGGCTACGAACCCGAAAAGCCAGGTGAAACCTAATAGTGTTGATATCTACACGCATAAAAGATGGGAAGAGAGAGAGAGAGAGCCATGTAGTAATTTTGAAAAAAAAACACGAGTTGACCAATAGTCTTATTTCAGCTACATATTTACGTATAAACAAACCTGACCTCATTGCATATTACAACTTTGTCATTACAATGCTTTGGGATTTCTTTTAGAGATGAAGTGCAGTCAGTGACTATCATGCGCATTTACCATGGTAAGATTCCAGAACAGAAAATAAAAGTGTTGATACTTACCTTCCAATATATTTGTAGCTCCTTTCCCCTTTCCTTCAAGGTGGTAGAATGCCGGATAGCACGATTTCGAATCTTGGTCACATGCCTTATTCCGCGCACTGTGTGTCCAAATAATATAATGTTTACTAATAAGAAAATCGCGAGTGGCCCACCAAATGCTATTAGATTCACAGTCCTGTCACCAATCCAACATAGAGTTTCACTGCCGTAATGAAAGTCTATCTCTTCCCCTATTGTGAAATGAATCCCAAGACAACTGGCAACGATGGCACCGGCTAAGGAAAGGGCGAATGTCGTGTATTTCAAAAGAGAGACGAGACTATCTGAGGACACGCTGAAGTTGTTCAAGCTGCCGAAAGTTCTATCCAGTTCGATCGCTAGAACTGTTGTCATGGCAAAAACAAAGAGCCACAGGAAATGACCGACGACTGCTACTATCATGCAGGCGTAGTCGTTTCGTGTTGCAAGGCCATTCAATAATTGTAGGAGTTGAGCTGCAAATAGAGCTACACAGAGTATCATGATAAGTTTGTTGCTGACACACTGTCGGAGGACAGGGAAGGCACTGTACGTCAGGAAGGTCGCGATTAGTGCAACAAGTGACAGACACACACCAACATAGCTAAGAATAACCTGCGACCGATCGTACCGGAAAAAGTATTTCACAACGGTTTCGTTCACTGTTGCGTTTTGACCCGATCCCTCTGGCACACATACCTGGATGTTGCCATCTGCTGCCACCATGTATTCATCTGGACCAAGTATTTCCCCGGTCGCTGCATGTCTTAGAAAATTAGCCTTCCCTTCCACTGTGGTGAAATACGATACATTTCGAGATATTAGCGGACAGGAAAGAAAGTGCCCTCGGTCGCAGATGTGAACAACTTCTTGCTTATGGAATGTGCGAATGGTCGAAGGATATTGGCTGTCGTAAGTCGCTATTAGCTCCGTCTCATATGGATGGTAGAGGTTGCCCGTCTCGTTGTCGTAAACAAATGATGTACCATTATGATTTTGAAACTGATAATAAGAAAGTTCCTTACGACCGCGATCACAATTGGGGAGCCCTTCTATCGCGACACATCTGCGTGAAATGTCTACATCTTTAATATCACAACCCATCGCTGGCTGATAAACGTACAGAAGCGACTTGTCGATGGCGTATTCAAGCTCTTCATAATCAAGGACTGTTGTGTCAAATGTGTATTCCATGGATGTGTAAGCCCGTCCCTCATGCATAACTTCCTTGCAGTTATTGTTATTATCTACTTGTTTAGTGACATTATCCTGTGGAATCTGATGTCTAATAGTGAATGATTCATTGGGCAAGTTCAGGCTTACAGCTATGCAATTCGAAAGCTGACCCAATTTATGAATTTCCAGTTTCAGGCACGTGTCATTGCTCTCTGTCGCTATTACCACAGTCATGGATAACTCCAAATTGGCATTATTGTTACCACAGGTTAGATTGACCGACGGTGCATCCTTGACACACTTACCATTAGTGAGTGTATATCCATCAGCACATGTTACTGCCACACATCCATCAGATGTCAGATCGTAGACTTCACCAACGTTACACGCCACCTGCCTTTCCACAACCATGTTCTCAGAATAGAAGATGGACACACCACTCTTACCAGAAAAATCAACAATCACGGAGATCGGTGTCAGGGACATGCCGATATCATTGTCGCTGGGTTCCATAGATTCGTCTATAAAGCCAAAACTGCCAACGCTGCTAGACGCGACGCCAGGTGTCAAAGACTCCCCCGGAGAGGAGCATAATCTCTCCACGTATTCTTTTTGTTCAACAGTTGTCCAATTCTTACTGATTGCGCCCTCATTGCAAAGTTTGCAGTATGGATTCTTGTATCGACCTGTCGATTCTTCTGTAAAGATGCCAGTAAAGGACATACATCCCTCTAGAAGAGTCCGTGGAGAATCAGGCGGACAACCTGCTACATAATCATAGTTCAGACAGGGGCGAAGACTACTTTGTGGCACACCTGAAGGAGGCGAAAAACGTGGTTCGCAATTTGCATAATTGATCAGTTCGTGAATTGTTATGTTTTCGGACTCGGCAAATGACGCATGCTGCTTCGAGCAACTGAATTCAAACTTCCAACCAGTGAGACCGCCGTTATAGAACTCGACACCATTGCAGACAGCGCAAAATATATTTCTGTACGTAACACCACCATGGACCACTGGCAAGAGCCCCAAATCGATGTTTGTTGAAGGCTCATATGACGTGCACTTCTTGCGCAAAACATCATCATTCCACGTTCCAGGGCATGACTGGATCATCCAAAAAGCATCTGATGAATCTGCGTTTGGAGAGATGCACTCAATGTTCACCTCTCCTATAGCACCCATTGATTCACGGAAACCCCTTGTGCTCTCTGTAGAGTTCGTCCCAGAGCAGACCATTTTGTAGTCTCCGCAGCAGTCGTTGTAGAACTCACACGCCTGGTCACAATGACAAGGAGTTGGATCACCGGGCACGTCTCCACATTTTACCTTGCCACACGATGCCGAGGTGCAGGTCTTAAATGTATTTTCCCTTATTGTGACATTGACAGTCGTTGCTGTGAAAGAAAAAATAAAAATATAGATCTACGTGAAAAGAACCTTTGGTTGATGCGTGTCACTTCTTCCAATCTCGTGTTGTTATTGTGTGTTTGCCATTTTTTATGACATGGTTACTTTATGGCAAATACCAGTGCCTGATCGTCTTTGGCCGTAATTACGAAATACATGAAGGAGAGTGAGCAATAGATAGGGAGATCGAGCTAAAGGAGTGAGGGGAGATGAACATACGGGAGGGTGTACACCCGGGGGGGGGGGCACTTCCATTCACGAGTGGATACCATGCGCGACCACGGGGTCTCGAAAAGCACCCTAAACACGTAATTTCCATATTATGAAAATGCACCCCTTGGCGTGTGAAACCCTAACCTTAACAAGTATTGGAAACAAAACGATACTCTTGACAAATATAATGAACTCCTAAACAAGTACAGGAATGTTTTATTTTTACGGGTCCTTCGGTCGTCGGCTTTACCTTATTTGGTTAAGTACGACCCCACCGTCTACACCTCGCGCAAATCAGACTCTAAACACGAAGTGTTAGGGCAAAAAGGACATCCTTTATAAAACATTTAAATTTTGTTTTATCATCCCGCAAATTCGACCCTAAACACGTAATTTTCCTAGCGAAATAGATACCCCTTTTTCATTATTTTTGTGTTTTTGACACCCTTATCACGTTACGTACGTAACATGCCCTATCGTGAAAAGGACATCCTTTTTACGTGTTTTTTTGGTCGCGCATGGTATCCACTCGTCAATGTAAGTGGCCCCCCGGGGGTGTACATAAAGAATCAAGGATGACATGAAATATAATGTTCATGGGTGGTATTCTGAGATCCATTTTATCTCAGATAAAATAAAAAAATTTATCTCCGTTAAAATCAGTGAGATAAAATGCCCTTAAAATCTCTCCAAATTGGTATTCTGAGAACCATTTTATCTTCATTTTATCTCTGTAAGACACACCTACTTTTTAATCAATATCCAATTAGAAACGCGCTTTTATAGCTCTTTCGTGTCAGTCAACCAATGGAAATCCATTCCACAAGGAGGTGTGGCAAAGGAGTGAGATTGCGTTAATTTTTGACTTCAAATACGCTTGCACTATACGCTCGCGCGTCTTTCCAGAGATTTCTTTTTAACAAAAAGCACAATGCTCTCATCTTTTTTCGAGGTCTGTATCGCATCTTTTCAAGCATCATTTCAAAGACAATAGTAGTAAAGACAAGTCTTATGAAATACTTTCTTATTGTACAGGAATAACGTTAAGGTGTTATTCTTAATAAATATATAATTTTTCTTCATTTTCATGTCAACATTTGGGGTTAATTCACCTAGAAATATTGGTGAAATCAACGTCGCGGAGATAAAATAGCCCCTACCCTCTTTTAAGTTTATTTTATTTTTTCTTCAAACTATCTTGGGCGCAAGCACATCATCTGCGTTGCAATACCCAGATACGCGATGTCTTTGTCTACGCAGGCACTGTTTTGTTGCGTATCATTAAAAGTTACGCAAGATAAAATTTATACGCAAGATAAAATTGTAAATTTTATCTGAGAGATAAAATGTCATCTCAGAATACCAATTTCATTTTAAGAGATAAAATAAAATATTTTAAAGATAAAATGACCTCAGAATACCACCCCATATATCTACAGTCAAACATGAATAAATATTGCAGGTCTTATTCATGTTTTCAAGCAATCAATGGGGTTGGTAGAAGATTTGCTTTTCTTTTGATTTCTTTGTCATTCCGTTCGTTTACCAAAATATACAAATAGCCCATTATCCAAAACAGCAGCGAAATCATGATAATATACATAGTCACCGATAAAGGTGGGAAACGTACCTGATGCATATATCGACAGCAGCTGCTGAAGGATAACGATATGCAACAGTAGCGCCATGAAGAGGAAATAAGCGTCGACCTCTAATACACCGTCGTTTTGAAATAACAAATAACTGCGTGAAAAGGAAGAAGAGAATCATAATATAATCGAACTAGCACCCTTGTCCTGTCATACGGTAACCATAAATTGACAACTCCTAACATGCCTAAATCAATTGGTGACCACTTTTCCGAGTGTAAACATCGAAAGTAAAACAAAATATTCAAACCAAGGTAAATTTATCATGTTCAACTGGATGTAAGTGTTCAGTTTCGATTTTCAATAATATACGAAGTGTAATGTTAATAGTATCATTAAGTCACTGTTTGAGTACTGGGGCATTGTTCACATAATAAGATATCTAAGATAGGTTCTATTTCATCACGACAGTACAGAGCACGTAGGACACGAGTACCACAAAAATATCTTTTGATTATGTTGTACATATATATTTCATATATCTATGACTTCATGCCCCGGGTTCATGTTCCACAGGCTTTTCGGCTATCGCAAAAACATCGTATCTAAATAGGATTCAAATTAAGAATGTTTAAGCCTTCGTACGAGGCGTACGCAGGCTATGGCAAACCGTTTTCTTAATCCCATTTCTTATGTCAAAAATTTCATTTGTTAACAACGCAAATATTCATTTATACAAATAATTTGAATTCTCAATATCTTGTATGTTAACAAAATGCAATCTCGATATTTTAGGAATGAAGTGTTTGATAACAAGAAATTGGTTTAAAGGAGGAAACGACTGGTCATGAGGACAGTCAGTCGGCGTCGCATGCTGGCTAAACTGTCCAGGTGTGATCGCCCTACATCACGACGATTTTCATCATATTTCATATTGTATTGCTATATTCCGAAATATACATTAGCTTTTACCACTACTCCGCTGTACTACCTTCGAAAAAAAATGTGCTTTATTTGCCTTGGTCGAGAATGTTAATGTCAAAGTCCCCGTTAGATTACACATAGGCGTGTTTACATTTACTTTAATAAAAGTGATCAAAGAATAATATTCGCAAATGTTACTGGGTTATATAAATGGATTGTTTATGTCACCAATACAAGCATAACTTATCGCATATGAGCCATGGTTCTCGACGACAACTGTAGGCAAGTCACGTTGCCTTTAAAACAAAACTTAGAATAAAGAAATATAGTACCTAGTCCCGACCCCCCCATGCTCCCTCATTGTGAAATCCTTATAAAGTTACCAAGTTTCATTAAGTGTGTAAAAAAAACCCGTTGATGATCGTAATAGTAACAATTATGATGACAAATGTGATAAAAATGACGATAGGTATTACCAGTGCCTTTGCCCTGTAGATGTTTAGTGACACAATTTTTGTGTTACTATTTTATCATTGTACACAATCATGGATGTTAACGAGGGTGGGGTAGGCAAAGGAAGTTGATAAGTTGATAGATTTCCTTGTAGAAATATTTGTGACAAGCTAAAATAACCAATCACCGACTTTTCATCCTTCCTTCAAAAAGAGGGACATCTAGCTCTTTCAATATTCAGAGGGAAGTCTATGAAAAAAACTGAAGGAGGAGGGGTTTTGGGTCATATTTTGAAATGATACCTATAGCTATACTAATTTATTGAATTTCTGATATTAAAATGATACATACACGTCATATGAGAGTTTTTATTTCATATAAAATGGTTTATAATGATAAAAAAAGCAATGCTAGGCAGGATGTGGAATCACACAAGTTGCATATCACAATGAACACACACATAAAGCTATATACTCCCAACTCTGTAAATACTTTTAATCATCTGAATTACAGCAATATTACACCCTATTCATACTGCATAGTGAAGAGTTCCATGCTGCAAAACTATGAAAGCGAAAATAAATACACATAATGTACGTCCCGTGCTCGATCAAAGATTTGGAACAATATATTTGGGGGGAAAATGATTTACTCACCCTGCTTTGTTCTCTCACGGGTATAACAAAACCAGGTTTATGGACAACTACTTCAAAATTTTGCCTGCATGTGAAAATATCAGCAGGAAACAAAATCTGGAACGTGAATTTAGCTTAACGTTGGAGCGGATCACTTGTGATCTTTGGTTGAACAATAGTGAGATAAATACCTCCGTTCCAACGTCCGGTATATACAGTATAGTGCCGGAGGTACATGCCGATATTAATCTTGCTCATAGAGAGTTGCCATTTGCTAAATTACAGGAAACTTGTGTTAATGGCGTACCCACTGGCGTGCAGATGGGGAGGTGGCTTTGAGGCCTTATGAAGCACCCCAATTATTTTCAAGACCAAGATGAAAAAAATATTAAAAGAAAGAAATGGAAAGGAAAAGAAAAGAAGTAAAATATAATATTATTTTCCGAATATTATGTCGAGACCTATGACAAAATGAGATTTTTGTATTGATAGGGTCAAATATATTTTGCTCATGCACTCTCTTCACTCGTAGCTTTTTTTAATAGTAATTTTTTGTCCTATATATTCCATACCCGCCCCCTCAAAATGTCGGCTTATCATGACGCTTCTGGGAGCATGGCAAACCTCGTCAGCAGGGGCAAAGAATTGACAACCCCCCTCAAAAAAAAAAAAAAAAAAAATCAACAGTCTTGACAAATTCTGCAAGGGACACCTTACCCTCTATTCCTCTATACCTAATTGTAGGGTGGTATAGGATGGAATGTCGGATCTATGGGGTGATGTCAAATTCATTATGAGCTTTGCGGAATGTTTCGTTCAAAATTCGATGTGCAAGGAATCAGGTTAAAACACGGTCAGTGTATCCAGCTTTAGGATGAAATAAACTGCCGATAACGGTATGTTTGGTGTTGGACGGTGACACGACGACGACGACGATGATAAAAAAGACGAATAGCTTTATTTCGAATAGGTTTTTTCCTACCATAGACTTCAAAGGAAGTATGAATGCATGTAAGCAGGAAACCAGAGTACCTGATGCTTACGTTCCTCTCCGAGGGTCTGGCACATCTTCATGTAAACCAAATGAGAATGGAATATTTCAGTTTCCAGGGAGTCTTTATCCTAATCTATACTTTCCCCTTTTTGTGCTCGCTTCAATCGCTTCAATTGCTACTTAACTTACATTTTAGTGACCATTGTTAAATGTATTGTATTGTATAATGAGTTTTATTCTTTGGGTTGCCTCTTATTCTCTTTCCAGTTTCCACCTCTTGCGTTCGCTTTTCTTTTGAATTATCCCCATTTCTTACCCTTTTCTCACCCTCTTCCTCTCTTTTCTCCTCTTTTTTCCTAATCTTTCACTCCCCCTATTTTCATCTGTATGAATCTGTATTGTATCTGAATATTTATTTATAATGTTTATTTTATATTTGTTATGTTTCTATTTGTACATGTAAACAGTCACCCATTTCAGTCTTTGATTGCTGGTAATTGTACTTTGATAGTTTTTATTCCAATTAAATCCAATATATATAAATATATAAAATGATTAAAAGTTTGTAAATTGAATAGATTTATGCGCATGACGATATTTTATTGGTTACTCTGGCGATAATCTTATAGCAATGTTATCGCTGCCAATATATATTGAAAGGCATGTTTTGAAATAGCACACCAACCAACAAGAACCAAGACCAGGAAAATTGCTCCAAGTTTGTATTCAGACACACCTTGGCAGTCGCTATTGGCAGAACACCTGTATGTTCTCATTGATATGCACATTACCATGTGACGGTGACAGTCATTACATCAAAGGAAAGGCTCGCGTTAATCATCCATCTCTTTGTACATGTTGTAGGTCCATGATCAGGGATACGGCATGGAAATACCAACCCTTTCAACCTTGCATTGATTAACATATGAAGACTTTGGTTACATAAGGGGTTAGGTCCACTTTGGACCATTCCAAGAAAAAAATTAAGTTTTTTTTAAATTCTCATTTATTGCAATATTCTTGTGAGAAACTAAATTGTCACGATGTACTATACTCTATAATGAAGTGTACATAAAATTGGGTATGAAAGAAATATACTTGTCAAAAAAAATTATCATTGTGGCCCTAACCCCTTTTGCAACCAAACTGAAATGGTCCTAACCCAATTTGGAAAAAAGGGATTTTTTAATTCACTTTTTAATGGGAATATTGACTTGTCTTTGGTATCATCTTACAGAGCTACTAAAAATCCATACATTGAGACATAACCTAACCCGTTTTGCAACTGAGATCTTCTTATAACCTATACATACCCAAGGACTAATTAAAGTGATTATGCCCAGCGACAAAAGGAAGGACTCATCCCACTTTCATCTCAGTCTTACTCGCAAAAACTTGAAAAAATAAAATTGTGTAAAGGTACAATTATTGATTAGAGGTGTAATAGGTACAATTATTGAAGATATTTTCGTTCATACGCAAGCCTGAGAAAATTAAAGATGTGACGCCTTTTAATATTTGCCCTAAAAATTTTGATTTTTTTTCATACTCACGTTAGATTCACTTTATAATTCAGTGAATGTTGGCTTGATTTTGTGGGTGCGCTGAGTACGGCATTGCGTGTATTTGTTTTGGATTCATTATTTGCCTGACATGTCATACGGTGTATTGTGTGTTTAAGTTGGACTGACAAGCAAGATGGTGGTTTCATTACAGAAATTTCATATTTGGTTGTGAAGAAAGATCGACCCTTCTCAAAAATTGCATCATAGAATGAATTGACCTGAAAAGGCGGAATAATGAGAAAAATTGCTACTTGTTTTGTTATATGTTCATCATTTTTGTTTACATTATGACAGGAAACATTGTAACTTAAGATATATCATGAGCTTTTCTAAGATTGTGTGAATGCCATGTATACAAACAGTTCTTAAGAAGTGCAGTGAGGTTCAACTTAACAATGTGAATGGGGGGATGCGAATGATACGACGCTGTTTGCATGTTTAAAGGTCAAGTCCACCTCAAAAAAATGTTGATTTGAATCAATAGAGAAAAATCAGACAAGCACAATGCTGAAGATTTCATCACAATCGGATGTAAAATAAGAAAGTTATGACATTTCAAATTTTCGCTTATTTTCAACAAAATAGTTATATGAACGAGCCAGTTACATCCAAATGAGAGAGTTGATGATGTCACTCACTCACTATTTCTTTTGTTTTTTATTGTTTGAATTATACAATATTTCAGTTTTTACGAATTTGACGATTAGGACCTCCTTGCCTGAAGCACAAAATGTTGAAATAATGGAATTCCACGTGTTCATGGAGGAATGAAACTTCATTTCACATGACAATGACGAGAAAATCAAAATATTTCATATTTCAAACAATAAAAAACAAAAGAAATAGTGAGTGAATGACATCATCGACTCTCTCATTTGGATGTAGCTGGCTCGTTCATATAACTGTTTTTTGAGATGAAGCGAAACTTTGAAATGTCATAACTTTCTTATTTTACATCCGATTTTGATGAAATTTTCAGTGTTATGCTTGTTGAATTTTTCTCTTTTTATTCAAATCAAGTTTTTGTTGGGGTGGACTTGTCCTTTAAGTATGAAAGGGGAAGTTCTCTCAGAGAAAAAGTTTATATAAAAAAGGAGAAAAAAATGATTAAAAAAACTCTGAAGAAGGTTTAGGGAAAATCAACCAAGGATTAAAGAGCCTAGTTATCATAAGTTTATTCTTATTTGTGACGTCAAATGTAAGCAGCTTTTCTACGTGTTATAAATTTATAAAGATCAGTATGTCATTTTCTAAAAAAAAAATGCAAATTGTATATACCTTCAGGAGACTCCGCTCCTGGAAAAAATAAAAAGTCATTAGGAGCCATTAAACATTGATTCATGCATTTTATACGGGATTTTATATTACATGCATGATGAGGCAGCTGCTCGAATATGACGTTACTGATCACAATCTTAAAACTCAAATAATGAAGTGCCCCTTTAACACTCGGTGAAACCATGAGTAAACAAATCGATCCAGACATGCTTTGACCCACGGGGGGAAAGTCCATCATGAGCATTGCAAAGTTCGGATGTGTGGTACTGATCGGGCTGATCGTCAAACCGTATTATCTGACCATATTCAAGCTTTGAGAGGACAGGCAAATGGACCGAGTTCGTATACCGGCAAAGCGGTGTACACACAACAGCCAAGATTATCCAAAATGGAGTTAAATGTCGCGGCCAGCATACTTTTCTATGTATTCCTTGTGGTAGCATGTACAGTTGGAACTGCCTTCGTGGTGTTTACGTTGTTTTTGTATCGATTTAACAGGAAATATGGACATTTGCCTTGCCCAAGACCGACAGGGTATGATTTAATTGATTATTTCATAGTTATACGTGTGAGTGCGTCGTACCATGGACCTTAGCTTCACCGGTCGTATTACTGTATAGGCGAATGGTTGTATCATAGAGCTGTTAATAGCTCCATGGTTGTATGATGTAGGGAAATGTGATATGACCGTTCTAACTTCTATTAGCGTTGCCATACAGTTTGCACTCATCACCAGGGTCAACTACGACAAAGAAATATATAGGCCCATGCAAAAGCCCCCGGGGCAAAAGCATACTGGAATGAATATTGTCTTCAGACAATTGGGCCCATGAAAATGTTTGTTAGGATCAAGGAGGTATCTCCTTTGTATGATCTGATGCTGGATACGCGCCTACAAACGACTATAAAATATGTGATATGTAATATGTATGTAATATATATATATACTACATTTGCGATAGGGTTCATACTTGCATTGATATACATATGTGTGAATATGTAATTGTGCTATTGATTGATTTTAGATAGCTGATTCAAATGTAACAAATTGTACGTGGACAGTCCCGCGCGTTGCGGAAATCAGTTCTGAAACTGACAATGCTACCCTGTGTATATAAAACTACAAATAAATGAAATGAAATAAAATAAGAAATTTACTACCCATCAGTCTTGAGTTGTAGAACATTTTCAAGGAGTTTATAACATATTGTTGCGAAATCTTTAAGGGTGTTGGAAATTAATAAACCACTGTAATGTAAACTCTCACCGAACTCACTGATTTTACCAACTGTTTACTTTTCCCCTCTCAGTGACTCTGTATAAATGTTCTCACTTCAGTTCTTAATTTCCTTCTCTCAGAATGTAAATTAACTATCAATACATGCGTCTTTATTATCTCACAGGTGCGGAATTGCAAATTGAAATAAGCAGAGCTGACTTTAATGTTAGATTGTCCACAGAATAGATACATTCAAACTACACTCGGCTGAAATTGACTCCAATTGACATGCCCCCCAAAACTATTCTCAAATGCGAATTTCCACCCCTTTTACCTTTATACATCTGTTAATAGCTCTATTGCTAAACCGAGCAAAGCATCCTTGAGCTACATGTAGTTTCTATCCTTCTCCCAAGAAAAACCCCGAGAACAACATTGTCCCCCCGCATTGTCCTTGGCCTAGATCACTTATTCACTGCAACCATCCTGCCTGTGGGGAATCTACAGGTAGGACTATGGTATGCCAATGCTGTACATAGCACACACTTTAAAAAAATTCCTAAAATCTCACTTTAGTGACCAAAATTACTAATTTTCATACAGTTGCAATTTATTTTTCATTAGTAACTTGGGAATAATTTTTTATTCACTAGAGCGCTCAAAAACTTGAATTTTGGGCATATATTTTTGTACGCCCTTTATTGGTGGAAAGTAATATGGCAAGAAAATTTTCATTTTTCAATCTCTATTTTTAATTCAGAAAAAATAAGTTAAAAATTTAAATTCACATGAGTGCCAAGTTATATGATGAATAGGTGTAATGGAAACTGATAGTGTAAGAAAATCAAGCATTAGTCCCACAGAAAAAGAGAAAATAAGCCAAACATTGCCACCCTTATTTTGCCACACATGGAGATTTAACTGAGAACAAGGTTATATCATAACCTTGTTCACTGAATGAGTGGCCTAGATGGGCTGTACGCTGCATAACACAAGTGCAGATTCTATTGACGAGCGGAGCGAGACCCTGGACTTATGCAAAACAGATCTGTCCTCAGCGTGAGGTCAGGCGAGGTCGCACGCGACTGAGATCTGTCATCGCTGGGCGAGGCCGCACGCGACTGAGAGACTGTCCTTGTCGTTACGTAAGCGAATCTAGGACAGTCCTCTTGAGAACGAGGTCCAGGTATGGTCTGACCTCAGCTGGGAATGCTGGAAGGTCGCTCAGGCAGACCGAGACGTAAGACATCCCGCAAACTATGCCAAGGACAATATACATGTACAAGCTCGAAGAGGCTTTGCTCTTACCAGGGAAGTGTTCTCTTGAATACTGAGAATATTAATAGTATACTGCAAATACAAAATAGTGACAATATTAATAAGTTGTATTACCATGTATCCTTATAGTATCATTCTAAGCTAATAGAGAGATAGAAAACAAAATGTTGTACATTAAGGTCTTGCCCGCGCCCTGTCAAATATCCTTGCGCCGCCATTTGTAATTTCTACGATTAAACTGGTTTCTCTCAAGGAAGATACGACTGATTCGAATATTTTTTGGTTCTGTCTCTAGCTTCTTCACTGGTCACTTGTCTCATTTCAATGCTGTTGCGAAGAAACTGGATTTCCCGCCCCTGTTGCTGATGTACCAATGGTAAGTTTAAAGATAACTTTATTTAATAACATAAAGGCACTATCCCGACATAAAGATTCGTCAAAGTCAACATGCTTTCTTTAAAACATGTTTCAATCAACACTTAAAATTTTGCATCTCAAGTGAAAATTAAAATCTCTCTTAAAAACTTAATTCAGAAGGTGTTCCAGTTTGAATTAGATTTAAGTTCCATACCCATCCATCCAAGCACTACACTAATATGAATTAAAAGAGAAAGAAAATAGAAACAAAACACAAAATTAAACAAAACATTATATGGAAAAAAAGTGACATAACCTCGCTCTTTTTAAAGGCATGTTCTTTTCGTTATGGGGACAAAGTAAATAAACAATTATTTACTTATATTGTTTCTGTTTTAAACAAGGACGAGAGAACTCGGACCAGTCTTCTATCTGCGATTTGTTTTACAACCGATGGTGGTATGCAGCGACTCTAAAGCGGTGAAGGTAAATTATTGACTGATGCAATTTTATCATTTATTATTATGACCATGGGATAGCTGAAAAGAAGGTTTAATTCTTGAACTGGTATGCCCAGGATAGGTTTACAAAGATTTAACACCTATTTCCACTTCGTCATTCATCGTCATTGCTCATAATTTTAGTGAATCAATTAGTCATTAGTCATACATGTATCAACATCATCATCATCAGCTTATTCTGTTTGTGTTTGTGTCTAAATCAAAATATTTTGAGGGGTTTCGATGAGATTTCTCGACAAGCTTTAACTTTGTGGTATCGTTGATCTTCTTTAAAACAGGAGGTTTGCCTTGATAGCCGCCATCTTAAGCCACAAAGCATGTACGTAGGATTCTATTCCGTGTTTGGCGAGAGATTCATGGGCAACGGACTGGTCTCACAAACTGATCACGAGAAATGGCACACAAGGCGAGCTCTTCTAAACCCAGCATTCAATCGAAAGTGAGTATATCCCAGAAATCACGGCGTAATTTTAAAATGACAGCCCCCCCCTAAAAAAAAAATTAAATGAATAATTAAATAACATTGAAAACCAATACACTTAAAACATAATTAGGCTCAATATTTCTAAATTCATAAAGCTGATTGACGAAATTGTATGCATATTATTCGCCATGTAACACTGGGCGGAAAAAATAGGGTAGTTTTCATGTTTCAGGTGATGGATGAGAATCCGTTATGAGATGTTTCAATGGTTAATTCATTTTCATATTGAGCCAATCAATGTACAGTTTGATGGTCAGATGTGAAATCTCCAACGTATTTTGTGTGTAATGGTAATATAAATTAGACCTATAATTCAATCCTCATTTTACTGCTAGTTGATATACGGGTCTAATCATGGGACATATGTGCAGTAGTGACATCCAAATATCGAAGAGGTACTCCATGCTAAACTTCTAAAACCTTAATGATTTGAGCAGATACATGTAAGAGTCCGAAAATCATCCAAGCAAAACGCCGCGAAATTTCATCACAAATCTACCAGGGATAGCAAAGTTATTAGTTATGACATTTCAAACTTTTGCATTGTTTTGGTGAATCATTTTATTAGCGAGCTGATGATGTCGTTTCTTTATTCTATTCCTTTGTGTTATACATATATTGTAGATTACACATTCACTGTTTACGATAATCATTGCTGAAATCGATTTCTATTACAAGGGAAAATGTTTTTGTTATTGAAATATCAAATGATATAAGTAAGAGTGGGTACATGATATAATCGGCATGAGGGAATGCATATACCAATTTTCTAAAAATATCACCAAACTCCAATACCTAGTTACACTCTAAAAAATGAAGTGCTAATTTAGCTCTTAAAGAGCGTGTATAGTGACTGCACTTCGGAGTGCTGATATGTATAGTTCAACTTCGGAGTGCTGATTTGTCTAGTTCAAATTTGAACTATACAAATCAGCACTCCGAAGTGCAGTCACTATACACGCTCTTTAAGAGCTAAATTAGCACTTCATTTTTTAGAGTGTACTATAATCCAATACCATATTTTCATCAGGCTTTGATGATTTTTTTTCTTGTTTTATTCCTTGAATTTAACTCATGATTATTTAATATGTATAGCTATCTTCAAGAGTTGTGTACGCACTTGAAGATCTGTGTCCTTCAACCAGTGAGCATATGCAGCCAGCAGGGTTGGTTTTACGATGGGGTAGTGGCTGCGATAGTGTAAAAATATTTTAAGGAAATACTCGGTAGGGTAGTTTTCCTGTTTGAATTTAAATGAAGGGTCTGGGGCCCGTTGCAGAAAGAGTTGCAATCGATCGCAACTCTAAAAATCATGCGCAACTTGATTTTCAACCAATCAACAGCGCGCATTTGGGACTTGCGTTTGATTTTTTTGACTTGCGTTTAAACGCAACTCTTTCTGCAACAGGCCCCTGGTGTCACACAAAGAGGTGACCATCGCCTTGTTTAATCTTATATCAGGTATCTCATGCAAATGATGGATCTCTTCAACGACAGTGCGACCCGCTTGCGGGATCACCTTGTCCCTCTAGCAGACGGCAAAACTCTCGTAAAAATGCTAGACCATTTCAACGATGTCACCTTGGATGTCATTGCTAAGGTAACTCCTCCCTCTCTCCTCATTCTGTTTGCATGAGGACTTTCTTTTGATGGCAACATTGATTATGAGTGTCTGTTGAGTATTAAAGTCCTGCTGACGTAATTAGATGAGAAATACGTGCCACGCTATTAATGACCCTTTCTAAAGAAATCCAAAAATACAGGGCACAGTTTTTTGGACACACACGGGGAAGCAGTTTCAAACTCTTCAGTTTAATATTCGTAACCATTTCGTCGCTAAAGTGCAATTATAGGCCTATAGACCCAAATCAGATGGTTGGCCTCAAATGCAGCCAAAATAACCGTACGATATCCAAAGGAACAATACTGAATAGGCCTACCTCCGTCACGTTAACCACTGTCTTTAATGGTAAATTTTGTCGACTTATCAGCAATTCATTAAAAAATGTTCACTATACTTCTCCATTTTCTGCAACGAAGGTTGGATTTGACATGGATATAAACGCTGTTGAGAGGCCTGACTGCCCGTTCCCGTCGGCGGTGGCGCTCGCTCTTGAAGGAATGGATGTTATATTCAAGCAACCTATGATGATGGTTAGTGTGCTGAATTTCAACGTTTCTTAACAAAATGTGTGGGGACGTCGTGGTCTAGTGGTTAAGACTCTCGTCCTTCAATCAAAACTAGTTTAGCCGGGGTAATGTAGGAGCACCTCGAGCACCTAGCAAAGTGGATACGTGCGCTAAGCGAATCCTATATCATTATTATTATTAAAATGAAAATTCACCTTCTTTACATCAGTTCATACTGTTTATCCACACGAAATTCTCTCTTTGCGAAGTGATAGATTGGGAAGAGTGCACATCAAAATCTGTCCCGTTGACTTTGTGCACCGTCATTTTATTCCATCAGTGTTATTTTTTTTCTAGTAGTTCAGCTCTTGTGGGAATTATTACAGCACTTTTGATTTGTACTTTTACATTATTTTGTGTCGGTTGCAATCCTAATACCCTCGGGTTTCATTTTAATACAAACATGGTTTGATCCTCTCGGGACACCAAGGCCCTAGTCTGCTGGGCAAACCCTTCACTCAAGTTAAGGCTGAATGTGCAGCCTACTCATGCCTTGTGTACTGAAGGCCCTTTCGCTCAGGTATTGGCACAGCAAGTTTTGTATGTGCTAGTCTTTGCGTGGAGGCACACTCGTTGATCAAAGTTCCAATCAGGGTCTGTGCCTGCAGACTACCAAGACCCCGGCTTATAGGGTGTCTCAGCTTAATCATGTTGACATATCTGAAGAAAATAGAAATATGATATTGGCCCTTTTCCATTTTTGAAACATTATGTTTATCTTTTCAGTAAAATAAGATCTCTATCTTCGTCTAGCTAAAAAAAGAATTATTTCTTCCAGGTGGATCCTCGCAGTAAGGCTCGTAAATACCGCCGATCGGTGCGCGACGCCATTAAACTGGTACGAAAATTTGGCAAGGATTGCATTGAACAGAGAAGAGCGGCAAAGAAGAGAGGTGAAGAGTTGCCTAAGGACATCCTGACATGTATCCTGGAAGTCGAAGACGATCTCTGCAATGGACAAAACATCGACACAGCAGACATGATTGATGAGTTTGGGACATTCTTCGTAGCAGGTTAGCTCGTACAACTTTTGTCTCCTTGTAAGATATTTTCTCTCAGAAACATGAAGGAATAATTAATTTTCAGTTTTCTCCTTTTCAGTATCCTCATCGTCTTGGAATACTTTTTTTATATCTGTTATCTTTAATAATTTCAATTAATATTAGTATTGTTTTTTTTATTGTTAATATTGTTATCATTACTCAAATTTCAAGACCTTGTTTAAGATCAATATTTTCATAATTCTTAAGTAGTTGTAATATAGTATGAATCATTATTTTATTGGTGACCAACTCACGCGAGAGGTTCTTTCCATGATCAAATGGTGAGTAATACTGTAATATGTAGGCATATATGCCTATTTCTTTGTTATATAATGAAATGCGCTACTGTACTATAATTTATTATTATCATTATTGTATTAATATTATTAGTATTATTATTATAATTACCGGTATAGTTATCATCAGCTTTGTTGTAAACTTATCATTATCATCACCATCATTACCATCACATTGTCATCATCATCACCATCATCACCATCTCATCACCACCACCACCACCATCACCACCACCATTATCATCATCATCATCATCATCATCATTATCATCATCATCATTATCATCATCATCATTATCATCATCATCATTATCACCATCATCATCACCATCATAATTATCACCTTCTTTATCATCACCATCACCATCATCATCATCATCACCACCATCATCAACATCACATCATCATCATCATATCATCATTAGCCTCAGAAGCAGCATCATCATCGTCGTTATTACTGTTGATATTATCATTATCGATATCATTATTATTATGGGCATGATCATTATCCATCCACCATTACTGTTGTACCTATGCCATAATTCAGCACGGTCATATATCATATTGATCTTTATGATTACTCTGAAGGTCAAGAAACCACGAGCAACCTCCTCGCCTTTACCTTACTCGAATCTGGAAGACATGAAGACGTGGCAAAGAGGTAAGTTTTAGTTCAAGATCGGCAACCTATTTCTTTTAAGAATATTATTAAAATGTAATTGTGAAATCAAAAGTATACGCTGCGGTGTTGATTCAAAATGAATGATAACACAGTCATAAACTACTCAATACATTTATAGCACAATAACTATGTCACCAAGTAGATAAACGAGTACTTTAATTTCCTCTCAAACCATTCTCTGTGCAAAGTTAGCTATTTATAACATACGGTGAATCGGAGACCACAGTTCGCTTTAACAGTTCCTTTTAACACACAACATATTATAGGAAGGTAGCAACTTAGCTTATAGTAGCCATAATGATTGTTTCACAATTCGATGACCTTGGTTAAATTGCCACTTGGACAGACCATGGTCCATGAACAGACTCGGTATGTTACCAGGTCCCTCGGATAGGACCTTGATCCTTCGGTCCCCTGGTTGCTTATATACAAGAAATCACGCTTATAAACAAATTACCAACACCCTCTCGAGTTCTGAAGCAAACCACCAATCACTCTCGTTCGAAGAAAGCCTTTAAGTAAGATAGTCAGAACATGTAGTTTGAAAGTACATTGCAATTATTTAATTCCTGATACTCATTCTTCCATTTTTCATTAAGCCATAAATAGTTTGGCTCTCGGACTAAAAGAAGGAAACCATAATATCAAGTATGACGACTGTTAAAGCAAGTTTATTATTAAACTGTTGTTTCTACTAAAGTGCGCAATTCATACAGTACATCATTTTCCTTTTAATTTTTTTTTTGTATTAAAGTTTTTTGCAACATATACCTCACATTGGCACTAAATAAGTATGTATGTGTGTGTTTGTGTGTGTGTGGGTGCCGTGGCCGAGCGGTCTAAAGGCCTGGTCAGACCGCCCGAGCGTTGTTGGAACGGTCGTGGAGCGGTTGGGAAAGAGGGTCGAATTTCGCTCACAAAATTGGGGAAAAAATCGAAAACAAAAATCGAAAAAAAAAGCAATCGAAATCGAAAATGGTGAACGGTAGCGAGCGGTGATGATTTTTTTCTCTCCGCTTTACGACCGCTCCAGCAACGCTCGGGCGGTGTGACCAGGCCTTAAGGCGCCTCACAGGACATTTGGAAATCAGGGATTCGATCCCCTGCTACGTCACCTATGCCATAAGCAAGGCATTTCTTCGACAGTGCTCATTTATCCTGTATTTAGATAAATGTAAATGCTATGTACATTCTTAAAATAGGTATGTGCTAGTTATTTATTTTTACTTTTATTTTTTTTAATGAGAGAGTGTGTGTGTGTTGTGGTGGTGTGTGCACTCATTTGGGAGGGTTTATGTGAAATAAAGAGTATGATTAAATTTAATTTAGTGCGTGTTTAAGCCTTCTTTAGTCTTTTCTATACATATTTATCAAATGTGTTTTTTTTTTCAAATAAAACTGGACATGTAATCATTATGCAAGGGGGGAAAACATGTCTTAATTCTCACATAATTTTAGAATGCTTAATTATTACTTGGTAACATCAGTGGCATTACCATATCCGTTTGCATACATCCATGTTTTTCTGTGAAATAAAATATTGAAACGTAAACTTGAATGTCAGCTTTGTAAGTCAGATGCATTCCAGTTGCTTCTAACGCTAACAGGTGAATTGTGTATATATTTGTTTCCTAATATATACATAATTAAACTTCCAAACGAACTATGCTACTCGTTTGGGAGTATATCATTTGTCCTTAAATTAATGGTCAGATATTTGGTTAGTTTATTCCAGAAATATTCTTGCCCCCTCACATCCTCGGTCCAGTGAATGTAAGGTCTACCGTCTCGGAGATACAATCTAACCAAGAAGGGCATTTCATCATCATGGATGTCTTCAAGGAAGACAACCATCACGAATTCTGTCAGAGTATCGCTCACGTGATCCATGGCCGTACGAAACTTGAGAACAAACCAGCGGTCCTTCACAGCAGCTTTACTGAGTACGATAATGGTCTTGTAACTGTGGGTCACCACGTAATCGACCGCATCTAAGTAATGCATGCCTAGTACGAGATCCTCATCACCGAAGACGTTCCTCCGAAACTGTGGAAGGTGTTCTACCAGAGCAGGTCGGAAGTGCTCGCGAACCCATACTTCGTCGTCGTCGTAAAATATGATGTTCAGATCAAACTCATAGTCGTCGTGTTCTCTGGCATCTTGCATCTCTCTGTATCCAACAGCGGCTAATTTTAGCAGAAATATTTTGTATTTCAAGTACCATCGGTTGTGATAAGTGATTATGGAAATAACGATAAAGCAAACAATAGTCAGTGAAATCAAGGAAATGAGCCCAATATTGCCTGTACAAAATTGATTCGGATCAAAATCAAGCAGATGTTTCAGACGCAGAGGTTCAATGGATGCTATCGTGCAGATGGTGTTGTCTTTGTTGTCCAAGTCAATGTTCTCATTTAACAAATCTATAAGCCATTGAATGTCACAGTTACAAGCTATTGGGTTATTTGATAGATCCAGTAGTGAAATAGAGGACGCAATTGGCTTGAAAGCGCTTTGATTCAGACTTGTTAACTTGTTGTCAGCCAGTGAAAGTTTGGTGAGTTTTGCGTTTTTCAAGAATATCAATCTTTCCAAGTAGGAAATTTGGTTTCCCCCCAAGTTTATTGATCCCAATTGAGGCAAAATCCATAAGAGTCTTCCATCAAGACTTTTGATGTTGTTTCCTTTCAAACTTAATGTCTGGAGAGATTCCAAACCAGTGAAGAAGTGAGGGTGTACATTTTCAATTTTGCAGTCATCTATGATGAGCTCCTGTAAAGCAAAGAGTTGACGAAATATTCCAGGTGGTAGAGTATTATCGAAGAACTTAGTTCCGTCGAAATAATTTCCGCTGAGGTCAAGACGATGGAGATTCAACAATCCATCGAAAAGAGAGGCATTCGTCGCGTTGCTAAACAGGTGAACAATGAAAATGCTAGACTTCCTTAAGCTGAAATCAACAAGAGATTGTAGATACCGAAACGGTGATCTTGATGGTGTCCAATTTGGTGACTCTAGAATAAAATTCAGGGATAGTATTCTTAGCGTTGGGATGTTAAGTTGTAAATCATAAACGTTGGTTCCTGACAGATCAATATACTGAATACTGCTGAGACCTGAAAATGCATTCAACTCTAAGAAAGAGAGTTCTTTGTTTGAATTCATGTCTAAGGAGATCAAGCTCTCTAAACCACGAAAAGTAGATGAGAGTATTTTGGTTAAACTGTTTTCTCGTAAGTTCAGTTGTGTTAAGTTAACTAATGTCCAGGTCTGGTTGTCAGGATTTATTTCTGTTATATCGTTGTTGCTGATATTCAATACGTCCAGTGATTCCATGCCATTAAAAATTTCTGGAGGAATTATATCAATGGGAAGGCTGTTATAACTGAAAGTAAACTGTTTGAGTTTTGTCAAATTCGCAAAGACTAAAGGAGGGAGGTACGTAAGTTCATTCCCGTAGAAGTTCAAGACAGAGAGGGATGAATTACACAACGGGTCAAACAGACCTTCAGGAAACGCACCAGAGTACCCTCTCACGATCGTGAGCTCCTGGAGGTTTGATTTTGAGATGCCGAGTGTGGTGTTAATTAATACCTCCTCACTCAAGGGATAGAAACCCAGCTTTAGTGAGCGAATGTTCAACGATGCAAAGTCGTCAGGATCTACAAATTGGATTGGGTTATCTGTAAGATCTAGGAAGTCACTGTGGCAAACAAACGTGAACCATCCCTTTGCAATACGCTGTATTTGATTTCCATCCATGTATACTTTGTCGACCTTACCACAAGAACTTATATTAATAAAGGAAAGTTTGTTCTTTGATAGAAGTAAGCGGTGGAGATTTTGACTGGACTGTAGGGTGTCATTAGGGAGTGTCATTAAGTTTGCTTCCTCCAAATACAGAGTGATCAGTTGTGGAGACATCTTGAAGACATCTTTTACTGGAAGCACAAGACGAGGGTTGCAGGACAGGTTCAGGATCTTTAAGCCATGGAGGGGATGAAAAGAGGTAGATTCTATGACTCCTAGATCATTGTTAGAAATATACAAACTGGTGATCAGAGGGTATACATCGAACGAAGAGTTCAAAAGCATTTTGATTCGGTTATTTGACAAATCCAGCAAAACGATGTCCTTAGAAAGATCCTGAGGAACTTCTTTCAAGTCTCTATGTGAGCAATCTACCATCCTGAAGTCCATATCCTGATTGCACCCATGGGTGGATTTGCTTGTGAGCAGTGTTGAAGATGTCGTTGCTTCAAATCCAACATGTGCATCGACATGTCTAACGAATAAAGAGGAAAATCCTAGAAGCAGGAAGTGTAGGATATGACTGACTTCCATAATGTCAAGATACCATGCAACTCCTGAATCTTGATAAAGTAGTACCCTTTTTCGGATCGCACGTAACCTTCCTCACAAATACAACGTAGCAGCAGAAGATCGAAGTAAAGCTGTAATAGCAATAGCTACACATCGATTTGCGAAACAGTTATTGATGGAACCGTGCGTGACTATTCTAATACTTTCCTTTTGATAAATAAGCCCAATTAGTTTCAGTATACAACGTGCTACAGATTTATGGTAATTTATTTTACAAATACTGTACAAATGGCAGCGGTGATGAGAAATAATGTCCCAGCCACTGCCCGGAGCTAGTGTATGGAGAGGGAGTGGATCAATCGACTGGGAAACGGGGAGGCGTTTTCTGTAAAATATCCGTGCTTGCAAATGCGATATTCTGCAAACTAAATACGAAGGTACGATTAGATGACTGTGTCGTCTAGTGTACAGTGACACCCTACATCGTGGTGCATGAGAAGAAATTCTCATGAATGAACGATTGTATGTGTGGGAGAGGATTTAGCTACTGGTGAAGGAAAAGTGTTTTCTTTTTCACTATTATAATGAAACTTAGGATTTTCAACCAACAAAACGGTAACCTAGGATTTTCAACCAACAAAACGGTATGAAATCTGACCCTGAAATGTGATGATGTTCAGCGCCAATGTTTGCATTGCAAATTGATACCAATTTAAATCTAATAAGATACGCTGAAAATCCATAAACGATTAAGAATGACATGTTTCTACCATTTTCTTTTTGGACAGGCTAAAAGCTGAAGTTGATGAAGTCCTGGGGAATAAACCGAATATTGAGTACTCAGACCTCCCCAAGCTGGAGTATATGTCTCGGGTAGGTTTACATTAATTTATATAAAATAAGACATGTATCTAAAACTAGTCAAATATCTGGTGAATAGTCATTAGACCCTAGCATCAGCTTACATACCAAACACTGTAGCAGTCACTGCATGCGTTTTGGCCTTTCGAATTAAAATTTGGCATCTTTTCAGCCGATTAAGTGTTTTCTATTAATTTTGGATCTCTAGTCCTCTATCGGCTATGTTTTCACTTCTATTTAAAACGGTTCCTTTTCCTTTTTCCCAGATCTAGTGATATGATATTATATTGCTACTGACAAAGATCCTGACATTTTTAGCCCATTTTAAGTATTCAAAGATAACTTCAAAACGGTTTTCTTTAAAAAAAATTCATAAATATATATGTAGATATTTTTATCGGCACCCCTCTTGAAGGATGTAAAATCGAGTTAATTTATCCAATAAAACATCCTTCAGTCATGTCAGTGTTCATATCATACCTATTTTGGGCACAGACGATTTCATTAAAAGCACACTATGAATTATAGTAACATCCAAGCTGTCAGAACATAATGACTTTCATTTACCAATTTGTTTTGGGTGATTTTTAAATTATTGCTTTAATATTTTATGTGAAATTATAATGAGTTTTTGTCTGATTTTTAATATAATTGTATGAAAAAGTGAATATATGTATATGTATATATAAATTATATGTATATATAGCCTATATAAGGCCTATATATATTTTTTATTACTTATAGGTGTTTAAAGAAACGATGCGACTTAACCCTCCTGTGAGTGGAGTAATACGTGGTCTAGCTTGTGACGTCAATTCTTCGGGTTACGTCATACCAAAAGGATCAAATATATTTGTGAGTAAGGGCGTTTTGTTTTTATTTTTCTTCGCCCGTCGGGGAGAGGGAAGGGCGGGGCAGAAAGTTCCTCGAGTTTATATGGAAATGTTTTTTAAAAAATTGATTAAAAAATCATTTATTTCTTTTAATTGTTCAATGACTGAGTATTATTTCATTCGCACTACTTAGAGAAGGATCTTATTATAAGGTAGTGGGATAATTCAATTATTACCACTTAGGAAGGTGGGTGCAGGAAGCACCCTTTGTTACGCGCCTGTGTGTATTAAATCTAGTGTAGGAAATAAGGTCTTAATACTAAGGTTATTCCTTTTTTATGGCATTCTTACTTAATTGATTGGCCTATGGAATACGGGGCCTGTTGTTTTCAGCCTGGTGTACCCCTATTATTCTTCGCTCGGATGATCGTATGTTGTTGAAAACAACATCCATTATACAGAGGAAAAATATCAAACATTTCGAAACCAATCAATAAATGCTGCTTTTTAAACTCTCGCGAATATGGTCTTTAAAGTCGCGCGAGACTTGACGAAGAAATGTGTGAATTTTCTTCACCATTTGTACAGTTCCCTCTCATTTGTTATCTCGTCATTCAGTTATTTTACACTTTTTCACTAATGCAGTTTGGAACATATCTAACGTCACGACAGGAAGAATACTTCGACGACCCTCTTCTATTCAACCCGGATCGATTTATTCCCACTGATGAACTGTGAGTATTTCGAAAGAATGCCAGCCTGACACTTGCACGATTTTGTGTCACGCATTGGCACGACTCAAGTCGTGCCAGTGCGCAAACTAGTCGTGAACTGGCGTGAAGTGTGCGTAAACACGTCGTGACTGCGTGCCATGTCGGGACGAGAATTTTGAAATGTTCAAAATTTTGGTCACGACACAATTTAGCGACCGGGTCGTGAATTATGCGCAAACTGTTCGTGAACTCGTCGGGACGATGCGTGAGGATGCGTGCCAGTGCGTTGCAGTGCGCGCCATGCCACGACTGTCACGAATAGTTAACGAACAGCTCACGTCGTGTTCACGAATAGTTCAGCACGACACCGTCCGAATTGTGCAAACTTGTCGTGCCAATGCGGGAAGTGCGTAAACTATGCGCAAACTATGCGTGAACTCGTCGTGCCAGTTCGTGTCAATGTGGACACTGACGGGCACGCATTCGTGACCTATTCATGAACTCGTCGTGAACTTGTGAACTATTCGTGAAAAAGTCGTAAACAGTGCTGGAGCCTCCCAGTTCGTGCCCCAAAATGGCACGACTTGCCACGGCAAAATCGTGGCCAAAAGTCGTGCAAGTGTCAGCCTGGCTTTAGAAGCATTTATGCAGCATTTTTATAGTGCTCCTAAGTGATCGTTTGATGCCTTATTGTCTGTCTGACTTTGGAAAATTTTGAAGTTGTCAAGTGTGCTTATTTGACCCAATGTCCCTACAAGATTTGATGTTATTCGTAAAAAATAGATATGTTATGGGTAATTGTCGTTTGCTAAATCAATTAATGTATATGGAACTAAACGTCTAGACACTCGCCAAGAAAGACCTACGATATAAATTTGGTGGTCTACTCACCAGCCGCATTGATTAAACATTGTTAATGCCTAGGCAAATAGATATTGTCATTAAGGACTGAAAAGGGGAACCGTAGCAAGACAACGATAGTAAAAGCTGACTAGTTTGCGTAATTTTAAAAACAATAACAACATTAGCAATGCACTTGTGCAATATGATTTTAATAATCGAAAACTTGCTTGGAAAAAATGGCTTACTAGGCACAGAAATTGTGAATGTCATCTGATCGACTATTAGCTAATCATTTGATGAGGATATATATATCCATTTTATATATTAAAAAAGCAGGTGTAGGGAGCATTTTTGACGAATATTGTATTCACCATCATCACCATGCACACAATCATCATCACGATTATTATTCATTCATTCATTCGCATCATCATCATCACCATCATTGTCATCATCACCATCATCATCCTCCTCCTCATCATCATCACCATCATTGTCATCATCATCATCACCATCATCATCCTCCTCCTCCTCATCATCATCATCACCATCATTGTCATCATCAACATCATCATCCTCATCATCATCAGCATCACCATCATCGTTATCATCAGCATCACCATCATCATCACCATAATCATCGTCATCACCATCATCGTTATCATCATCATCACCATCATCATCTATCGCTTTACAGGTATCAACGTCATGACTCATGTAATATTTCTTTTTTTTGCAGCCCACGTCACCTTTATGCATACTTCCCCTTCGCCATTGGTCAACGGAATTGTATTGGACAGCAGTTAGCTCTGGTATGTTATTTTCACTCATTAGCCTGCACAGTGTCTCTTAAAGTATCTGAATGTTTATATGTCTGTAAATGAAATTATACATTATAGATTATTCAATATATTATATATATGTGTGTATATGAAATTAAACTAGAAAATATTGTTTCTTTGCATGCATTGTATAGTATTTTCCCGGTGTATTTTCACCAATTTGGAGGATTAACATGAAATGTAGCTAAAATGAAAAAGAAAAATGTTGATACTGCAGCTAAAAGCAATTCTGAGAAAAGACAAATGTCTCTGTTTAATAAGTAGTTTACTAATCAACAACATCATCATATGTACAAAAAGAATACATGCCTTTCGACAAAACAGACTCCCTAAAACGCACGAAAACTATTGATACAATAATTCTTCCTCCTCTTTCTTCTCTCTTTAAACTTATTCCAGCAAAAGTTTTTTTTTCGCTGATGCTATTTTTACATGACCTTAAACTCTTCTTATATTGATTGCCTGTTATATCGTCTAGATCGAATCCAAGGTGATCTTGGCGAAACTGCTGCAGAGCTTCGATTTCAGATTGGAGCAGTCCCAGCGTCACGTCCTTCTTTCGAACGTCACCAATAAACCGTTTGACAGATGTAAGAACTACATTAGCCACCGAGACTGACAAACTACATTTATCAACGTTTATAGCACCAAGTGACGCGTTAATGTTCTGATCATATATTTTTTTCCTTATTCTATATTTGTATTTCTTTTTATTTTATTATGTTTTTTTATTCATGCCATTTTTTAAAATTTTTATGTGTATGTATTTATTTCTTTTCATTTAATCATTTTATACATGTATTATTCATATTATTATATATATTTAAAATCCAGGCTTGGCTTATTCTTTATACTTAAACCGCCCTCACGCGACGAACCACGAATACCCCAGTAAACATCCAAACTACTTCTTAAAAGCTTATCATATTCTGCAATAATATCTACAAGATTACTACGGATATAGATAAGCATATTATGATCTTTAGTACAACACAAATGGAAAACTCGTTATTAACACATAGCGATAACGGCCTTGTTGGGGTTGGCTTGAAGTGACCGAGTCACAATTGACCACTGTATTTTACCGATTATAAATATCTTCATTTATTTTTACCGTTAACTTCATGACATGGAAACTGGGCGTTGTGGCGTGCGCCTGTAATCCAAGCTGTGGGGAAGTTACAAATTGATGCAGAGGTTCGAGGTCCGAGCCCTGATCACGTCTTTCGGATGGTGACGTTAAAGGTCGGTCCCAGACGTAAATAATCATGCCTGATTGATACACGTCTGTCAAAAACTCAAAATACACAATATCATGACCTGGATGGAGTTGGGGAGGTTTGGGGAGGTTTGGGGAGGAAGACCTGTGGGTTATGATGATTAATTTAGCCTTTTCCATACACAGGCAGCCTCTCCAACTCTCATCTAGGGCCCCGTCTTACAAAGAGTTACGATTGATCCCCGGGATTTATCCAATTAATCGTAACCCTGGAAATCCATCAGTGTCATCATTTTTTTTCTACAGAAAAATGGCAAAATGTCCTTTTTGAATAGAGACACCAAATTGTCAAGAAATTAATGATTTTATGGCTATACATTCACATATATATATTTTAACAAACATGCATTTTATTTGTTGATTTTGCTAGCTTTCCATAGTTGCGCACCAAATCGCAACTGTTTGTAAGACGGGCCCAAGGTCTTATTTTTTTTTTCTATCATGTAAAATTGTGAATGATTTTCTCTCCGACTTGTTTGCATCCTCTATGTTTTTGAAATGCCAAATAAAATAATACTAATAATTATCATGATTATTAAGTTTGTTTATACTATTTATTATATGATGATAATCATAATGACGTCGTTGATTATTTGTGTTGTGATATATAACTGTGATGGGTACACTTTTGATATTTCCTCATAACGGTGTTTATATTATGACGATCGATCTGCTTTCTTATCTACATTCCTGAGCCCCGTCTTACAAAGAGTTGCGATTGATCCAATAAACGCCAGCTATATGGAAATCCATCTATGTCATATTTATTTCTTCAGAAAACTTGCACTTTGTACTTTGTGAGCAAAGAGAAGCACACTGAATTGTCAAGAAATCGATGAATATATGAATATACATCTTATCTAGAAAATATTTTTAAAAAACATGCGTTTTAGATGTTGACGTTGCTGGCTTTCCATAGTTGTTGTCGATCAGATCAATCGCAACTCTTTGTAAGACGGGGCCCCGGTGACGGCCGATATGGCCAAAAGCTTGCTTGTTAAAAGCAACATCAATGTCGAGCTACGTCTCGCTCATTATTCTTCCATGTATAAGTAAATTATATATTGTATTTGCATTTATTGTTATATCACTGTAATTAGTATTGATTTGTTTATTTTATATGAAATTGGAAGTAACCTGTGTGACATCAATCGGAAGAAAATAAATGTTCGATTGAATTGGATCGAATGTATGATTCATGAATGAATTATGTATATTTAATCAATTAATTTCTTGGAGGGGGTCAAACGATTATTAACGGGCAACAAGTTTGCCCCCGTAACCTTGATATGACCAGGTGGGTGTTTCATAAAGCTGTTCGTAAGTTAAGAGCGACTTTAAGAACAACTGGTGATCCCTTAATGCGGTAAGTGGTATATTGTATTGGTGATGGTTTAGCGCGTAAGAAAGGTTCACCAGTCGTTCTTAAAGTCGCTCTTATCTTACGAACAGCTTTATGAAACGGCCCCCAGAAATCATTTGAAATATGAGTAATGGATAGTCATTTTCTAATCCAAGCCCATCCAAGCCAAGCTTACAAACACGTCTTAGAGGAGGCGTGTTGTAGGTTATTAGTGTATAGGTTATTAGAATACAGAAACAACATGTGTAATTTAAACTAAAAGCATCGTTGATTGGACCATGGACCTATTAGGTCCATGATTGGACCAATCATAAAGCTTTATCTATCAACTGGATAACAACCATGTCTCTTTTTTCCTAGAATAATTCGAAAAATGGTGAAACCAAACTGGTGATGCAATCAGGTGATGAACGTTTTCGAAATGTCTTCCTATTATTAGTCATAAATCATTGAAAGAATTATTTATAATTTGTTTTTAATAAATTGTTTGGCATGCAATCATGTCAGTTATAAGGTGGTACCCCAATTGATGTTTCATTGCAGTGTATATATTTCCTCGAAAAAATAAATCATTTGAAATTATGACGTCGGTGAAGTTAAAAAGTGCACTTTACACTGTTTGTTTGTTTGTATTTATTTCCATATAAAAAGATAAAATATATACATGGTCTATTTAACATAACATACAGATGGAGGATGAATGAACCTTTTATTTCCAAAGAACAATCAATTAGACTTGTCATGATCATTAATTCAATAAGCATACCTTCGTGTCTATGCATGCTCAGCCTATATAACGAGCGGTGGGAGGGGTAGGGTTAAACAAAGAACGAAAATTGATAAAATTGCTTTCATGACTGTCATCGACTTGTCAAAGCACTCGACACCATAGACCATTTTAGAACAGAAACTTTATCACTGTGGTAAATCGGGAACACCCATTCAGTGGATTGAGAGCTATTCTAACTATAAAATTTGTCTTTCTTGATTCAATAATTCAATAGTACGTGTTACCATTAAAGGGGTACTAGGGGCTTAAAATATTTATAGCTTAAATACATAGAATACATTTCACACAGCAAGGTGCTGAAAATTTCATCAAAATCTGATAGTGAAGTTATTGAATTTTAAAGCACGTGGTCATGAATATTCTAAAAGGTGGGCTGATGATGTCACATCCCCTCTTTTCTTATGTTATTACAGAAAAATCATAATCATGATAATTGTTTCATTTTTTTTCATACATGTATAAATCGTATGTCTCCCTTATAATGAAATAAGTTGCAGCAATGAATATCGTATACAAAATCAGTTGTCAATCCAATATTCAGTTCTTGGAGGAAAGTTTTAATAAACCAAATTTCATATAATAAAATACAAAAGAACAGGTGTGGATATGACATCATCAGTTTGCTCATTGAATATTCATGAAGACATAACTAGAACTGTTGCAGCGGAATAATGCAAATTTTTAAAATTCCATAATTTTGTTATTCCTTGTCCGATTTCGATCAAATTTTTCAGTGTTTTGCACGTCTGATTTTTCTTTATCTGTTAAAATCATATTGGAGTACCCCTTTAACCAAAAAGATGAAAAACAGGAGTTTTAAAAACCCCAAATATGAATTAAACGAGATATCATGGATATATTAAAGAATTTAGAAATATATTTACCCAAAATACTCATAGGGGGAAAACAAACAAAACCATACAACCCGTCTACTGTTTAAAAAATAATAATAAAATCAAACATTAAAAGTTTGTTCAAGCTGATTGAATACTCGTTTACACTTCTTGTAAATTCGCTGTAATTCGCTATAGAAGTTATTATTTAGTAAATAATTCTTTATTGTTGGTATTTTATGAGTCAATAATCTTTAACATTGACTGGCTATGAGGTGGTCATCAGAATCATGTTGGCCCGAGTCTTTAAGACAAGGCAATATGGTTCTTTTGTCTTCATCCAAATCTAGAGAAAAATCATGAAAATTTATATATATATCTATGAAGAATATGGTTCAATCGTGTCGCGTCCGCCCGGATATAACGTTGTCTTTATCATGGAGTATATTTTGTTGCGTGGATCATTATGAAGCGCATCTCTTCCAACCTCAAACTCCCGGATGTGCCGGATGTGAGATTAAGGAAAATAAAAAAGGTACATTTTGTGTCGTCAATACGCGCATAGAGACCGAGGAAAATATAAATAATACACCGATCCCTTCCTGATATTCAGAAAATATAGGGCAACTTTTTGTAATTGACCAGCTTTAGATATCTGATACGTGTGATGATAAATATAACTGTACAATTGAGTATAATAGTAAGACACAAAAAAAAGTGATAAGGGAAAGTACTGAAAGGGAGTGGAATCTGTTATCATATGTATAATTATCAAATGATATAAGGAGAATCTAAAAAATGAAGTGCGAATTTAGTTCTTACAGAGCTTGTATATTGACTGCACTTCGGAGTGTTGATTCAGTAACTCAAATATAGGACTTTCCTGATGGTGATATCCCACAAATCCAAGTTCCATAATTGTACCCATATGAGAGAGGGGTTAACCAACATGGTGCTCAGATACAGATTGGCCCAATATTTGTTGCAACATGTGATCGTATATGATTCATAATTTGTCTAGAATTAATATCATAAATCATTATCAAAGTTATAACACCCGCACACAATGGTACATGGCATTTTTCTTGTATTTAAGGAATAATGATGAAGGAGTATTGCAGAGGTATAGCACTCTAAAAAATATTGGGTGAAAATGCTCCATGAGGGTAATTATGTGTCCAGCCAACATTGGGCGTTTCTTTTGGGCGTTTTTATTCATCAAGAATGATGAAAATTTTGCCTATTCTAAAATAATTGCTGCTGTTTTTTTAACCTTGCTGGGCAATAGGCCTATGCTTCCCGCATCGGGTAAAATACTGCCCCAAATTGGTTTGACACATAATTACCCTCGTGATGGTTCAATCAAAATCGTATTTGCTATTATCCATGACCATGTACGTATTCAGGATAATTATGAGGATCAGGAGGCAAAATACGGATTAATTGTTTGAGTAGTTACACAGTGTGTTCTTAATTAAAATAAGCGCTTGAAATGTCAATTCTTCTGGTCGGAATGTTGACCAGTCGATGGGGGGGAGGCACGAGCGCCCCCATAGTTACGCCACTGCCCTTGATTGACCCTAGAACTACCATACCAGTGCCTCGATGAATATGAAACCTGTATAGCGTACGAAATAATGCACGATCGTTTTTAAGCTGCGCATTACTAACCAAATCAACACTGCACCTCTGATTTTACACAACGCCAGAACATATAACCCAACAGGTAAAAAAAAAATCCTAGAAATTCTTGACATATGAATGCCATTGTTATTTTTTCTCTAACAAAACTATTTGAGCGGAAAGGTTGATTGTTGTTTTTACACTTGTATTACAGCACGCAAGCGGGTATTAAAGTGTATGGAGATCTTTCTTCGCATTGACCTGTTCGGCCGAACTTGTCGAATACAAATTTCCAAGCTGCTGGATTGATCCAAAATGGAGCTCCATGCCGTATTGAGAATAGTTTCCTATACACTCTTCGTCATAATCTCTACAGTTGGTATTGCCTTCGTGGTGTTTGCGGGACTCTTGTACCGCTTCAACAGGAAATATGGACATTTGCCTTGCCCAAGACCGTCAAGGTAAGGGCCCTGACTGAATCATAATTATTGAACAAAAGTGATTGATTAATCATCAAATTCATAGTTTTAGTGCATATGCAATGACGTGGCATATGCGTCCTTGGGCTTACTTGAAAGTGACTCTTAACTCTTAAATACTCGAGTCAAACTATATGATCATGGAGCTAACTGCAGCTCCACTGTCCATGCTATGATCTGACAGATATATAAATATGTAAATATGTCAAGACCAATAGGAATATATGATATATAGTCGTCGTATCTCACCGCCATTGTATGTACACAACACTCATAAATACATCAACATCTAGGACCTGTAATCCGTTCAGAAGTCGCACTGTTTGTTTTGAAATATGACATGCAAATTGTATGTAGGAGATCGTACTAACACGAGAAGAATGGCGACTATTCAAGTCGACCGAGCAAACAGTTTATTCGAATAAGTATAGAAATAGGCACGACGCTGAAAACTTCATTAAATTCGATGTAAAGTCAGAAAGTGATATTGTAAAATTCGCTTAGTTTCACAAAACGGAAATACACGCTTCCTGCCCGGTATGAAAATGAAGACATTGGTCTCCCACTCGCTTATGTAGGCCTATTTTATCATGTGATAAAAAATATAAGATAATTTCCTCACCATTTTTATTTTTTGTATAATGAATTATTGAAATATTGTATAATCCAAAAAACAAACAAAAGAAATGTGAGTGAAATGATTGACATTCATTTGCAGATACATGCATATAACCGTTTTGTGAAAACAAGCGATATTTGAACAGGCCATTTGTCGCTCTCTTTTATGTCCAATTTTGATGAGATTTTCAGAGGTATGTTAATAAGTTGTGCGTTTTCTTTAAAATCTTTTTATTCAATCACCTTTTCGTTGGGATGGGTTCCTCTTTGAAAATCAGAACCTTTTAAAACCTAGCCTGTTCTCATTATTTTGTAAGTTTCTTCATTTACTCATCCACCTTCCTTTATCGTCTCTCTTCCCGTTTTCTTCCCCATTTATTTTATCGTCTCTCTTCACATTCCGCACATTCTGTAACTTTTCCTTCTTTGTATCATTCTTTATTATTATTAAATTATTCTGATTTTGCACTTACCATCATTATTCATAGCAATCAAAGCTACCATTATTGTTGTTTTTGTTATTATTACAGTCATTTCTATCATAATATTTTCACAACACGCTTTACGCGTGACGCTTATATGCATAATTAGCGTTGACAGTACTATACAAATTAGTTAGTATGTGATGTCAAATGCTAAAAATGCATATCTTGTATTTTATTTCATTTATTGAAATATTTCCATATTTCCCTGCATTGTTCTATGTTAGATTAGGGAAAAGTGTCTGGAGGTGTCTCATCAATGATTTCTAAGTAGCTGTAATAAGCTACTGAAATTAATTCATCTGATTGGCCGAGACAATTTTTTTGGATAGAAATTATAATGACAGACACACCCTGGATTTCCTGGACTTCTTAGTTATACCGTATACGCAATAATCATGCTAAACTACATAACTCGTCTCTTCACCTCTTTATCATATTGAAATCAGATCAAATATTGGAAAAGTTATAGCTATTTTCTGTACATTCTTTCCCATTTATAGTTTCGTCACTGGTAATTTGTCTCACGTTAACGCTATTAGAAAGAAATTAGAATTTTCTCTGCTGGCACTCCTGTACCAATGGTAAGTTGAAATATTTAAAATCTCAATCTAAATAATGGTAAATGATGAATCGAAATTGCAATCCTGGTGGGTGTTTCATAAAGCTGTTCGTAAGTTAAGAGCGACTTTAAGAACGACTGGTGATCCTTTCTTGTGGTAAATGGTATATTCATTGGCAATGGTTTAGCGCATAAGAAAGGTTCACCAGTCGTTCTTAAAGTCGCTCTTATCATACGAACAGCTTTATGAAACGGCCCCCTGACCTGGTAATAAAGTGTTTCTTTGATAAATTTCATTCTTTAATTGGAACCTGTCAGAACATTTGATTATTTACATAGTATAGCCTGTTAATAGTCTAGTACTGTTAAATCCCACGTCATAATAATAATATACATCCTTGTTTTTACTTCGTGACTATGATGAGTCTTCTGACTATTTTCGTGTATCCATTTCTCAAAATAAAGCCATTATTGAATTGAATAAAATTCAATTGAATTAGATAATGACAGGTGATGGCATAAAGGCTGCCCTCTGTTAATTATTCGGGTGATTTGGCTGGTACCATAAATTCTAAGATGGCAAATTCAAAGATGATTATAAGAGATGGTAAAATCCTTATATGATGCATTAATGTGTGGTTTAATTTAGTTGGTCATTTAGATGACGTTGGATATAGGAAGGTAGAGAAAGGTTAATAGTGAGTGACCTCCCCAAAATAGTGAACAATGAAAAAAGTTTCATTAAAATTGGATGTAAATAAGTAAAGTTAGGCTCGTGACATTTAAAATTTCGTTTATTTCTTTAGAAATACAAAAGAAAACAGTAAAATGCACATAAGTTTCGTTTTGATAAGGACCCGTGGAAGAACAGTGCTATTTTTTTATTTATCACTTAAATGGGCTATCATGCTTTGTAAATATTGTTATGATTTTCATGTATTTTATTATGACTTTTTATATTGAAAAAAAAATCAGTATGCAAGTGAACGTGCCGATGTCTTCGCTGTGACTTTTATTCTTACAGAAAACAAGGCAAATGGAAAGAAGAAATAAGGACACGCAAAAAGGGAAGGAAGAAAGAAAGAAAGGCATTTATAATAATAATTCAATGGGAAGAAAAGAAAGAGAGATGGAAAATTAGTGCACTTTATTTTCACTATCAACATCTTTCATTTTTTTTCTAAGGTCGAGGGAACTTGGACCAGTCTATTGTATCCGATTTATCTTACGACCATTGGTAATATGCTCCAGTCCTAAAACGGTGAAGGTAAGTTAACCAGATATGTCTTTTATAATCAGTATATTTTCCATGTATACTCCTCACTCTCGAGTTAAAGGAAACCAAAACCCAAGGAGAGAAGCAATCTTATTGCAAAAAGTAAAATGAGAGGAATTCATTGTTCATTTATTTTACATATTTCACATTATCTCCTCCTGACCTTGACATATGTGGTGTGAATTATATTTTCCCATGACATATGTCGTGCTCAGAAGGAGGCAAGATGCAATTTGAAAGATAATGAGGAAAATCTGAAAAATTGTGTATAAAACAAATGGAGAGTTGTCCACAAAATCAGCCATTTTGAAGCATGTTTGCCAAGTTGAGGATCCCCATAGAAAGTACAACAAGAGTTTTCAAACTCCCATAACTTGCTTATTTCATAACCGATTTTAATGAAACTTTTTTTAAATTCTTCCTCTCATTGTACTCTTTGCTATAGAATGCTTCTCTTCTTGGGTTTTGGTTCCCTTTAAGACTGCGCGCAATATACATTCTTCTTTGCAGGGTTTTAGTTTTGAACAAAATCGACAAAATTTATCTTCAAATTTACTAAATTTGTGGGAAGTCATTATTACATTTGTTGGTGATTCAAAATCATTACATTTTTCAGGGGGGGGGGGGGTAAAGAGTGCTATTACGTTTGTGGGTCAAATGATTACACTTGTTAGTGTTGGGGGGTAAAGTATTTATTAATTTTGTATAATTTTTAAAATACATTTATGAGCGTTTTGTACATTTGATGGTGTAACAGGGCCACATGAGGATTACATCAGTTCCCTATCTTTCATAATAAACATGAATGAAGTAAATGTTATGACAGCGATGCAGATTCTATTTTGCAGGGGTGGGAGAGCAAAAGAGCTAGGACGAGAACACATTCTCCTGGCAGGTAATTTGAAAATTGACTATGGAGATCGCCTGCGAGTCTCTTTTTAATATTTTTTTGATGTCCATTTCCTGTCTTATCAGGAGGTTTGCCTTGACAGCCGGCATCTCAAACCTCATCTTACCTATGATTTCTTCTACTCTGTCTTTGGCGAGAGATTTATGGGCAACGGACTGGTTTCACAAACTGATCACGAGAAATGGCATAGTCGTCGAGCTTTGCTGAACCCCGCCTTTAATCGCAAGTGAGTATATCAAACATTCAAGCGATTGTTTAGATTACAAAGCAGTCTTGAACTGTGACCCCTGGTTGTCATTGCAAAGTAATTGGACTCTCGCTCTCTGACTGCGCTCAACACTTAGGCACTTCTAACACTTCTATTGTATTAGAATTTAGAGTCGTTGCGCGTGTAACTTGCCATAGATCGCATTATGAGTTTGATCTGTGAGAAATTGACTAAATGATCTTACAGCAGCTGTGGCAGTATATAGTATCCCGCTACCCTCCTTGTCAAACAGCCACAAAAACGAGCCATAAAATGGCGTATGCGAAAAGACGCGAACAATGAAATCCACTCATTCTATCAAAAGGGGGAAATCACCTTTGCAATTAGTTGGCCTTAGTTATTGAGCAGCTCCCCATATATAATATAATTTGAAACACGATTTTTTTTAAATAAAGAAAGGGTATGAAATGATGTTGATGTACTTATCGCGCAAAAAATCTCTTTCATTTCTTTTAGAAAAAGAATCTAGGCCTACATGTACCAAACGTATGTAGATGAAAAACACATCTGGGTTAAAATATGTAAGGAGACATCTTAATCTCTGATAATTAACAACTTACTTATTTCAGTAGTTCGACTCCGTGATGGTGGAAATCAGATCAGGTGCAGACATAAGTGATGCAGCTACAGCTGCAATAATTTTTTGCCTCATGGCTCCCCGTGTAAATTTACCCGTAACATAGGCGCCACCTAACACGGCCTGTTATAGGTCGTCATCGACGTGTGTGGATGGGTGAGTGTGTGCGTTGGGGTGAGTGGGTGGGGCTTCTGTGTGGCGTGCGCGCGCGTGTAATTTTATATTTTATGCGGTTTAATGTATCTAGATTGTGTTGTATGACACCTAAGTACATCCTTGTCATTTGATTTGTTTAATATCGATCATTCAGCACTTGCAATTTGGTTCCATATGATTTTGTCCATTGCACGCGCGCACCGAGACTGCAGGCATCGCAAGTAAAACTATTCGTGTTTGCAACGCGCATGTTGTATGTAATGACGCGACATCAACAGACCGAGCTCGCACTGCATGAACATATTTTACATCGAAATTCATGAATTTTATATGAAAAAAAATATGTGTAGGTGTTACTAGAGAATAAATGAGTAATCAGCTGCAGCTATCAGCTGATTTTTCTATTCATCTGCACTCTAACAGAAATCTATAGACTAACTTTTTAAATTCCCCTCTCTCTTCAGAATAGTTTACTCAGCAGTGATGCGAAGTATGATAATTCGAGTTTGATTAAATGAGATAGTGGTGTAGCATTGTCCTTCATGTAGATACGAGCTTATTGACACGTTTTTTGTTTGTGTTGTTAAAAGCAAATTTGCTGATACATGTAGTTTGAAAGCAAGCACATTAATCCCTAATAGTGCATCATTTATTGTATTTCTTAAATCTGTTTGATAAATTTCTAATTTTGAGGTGTTTTGTCGTCCTTCATACCTTATTATGAAAAATGAAGGTGCTGCTACACTTTAAAGAGCATACGAATAGCAATATTAGTGAATTCTTTATCTTAGTACTTATTTTCTGAATAATATATTTATATATATGTAGAGAGAGATATATATATATATATATATATATATATATATATATATATATATATATATATATATATATATAATGTTATCTTTATTGCATCTTTATTGCATATTTCTCGAGACCTTAGAATGGGTGTACTTCAAAGCCCGATTGCAAAAATCAAGCACATGAACCAATAATAATTTTGAAGTAAGTAAGGTGTCTCTGTGCCAAATTTGGTGAAAATGACATGGATTTCATTTTACCTGTCGAACGTCCTTAAAGGACAAGTCCACCCCAACAAAAACTTGATTTGAATAAAAAGAGAAAATTCAACAAGGATAACATTGAAAATTTCATCAAATTCGGATGTAAAATAAGAAAGTTATGGCATTTAAAAGTTTCACTTCATTTCACAAAACATTTATATGCACATCTCGGTCGGTATGCAAATGAGGAACTGCTGACATCACTCATTCACTATTTCTTTTGTATTTTATTATATGAAATATGAAATATTTTGATTTTCTCGTCATTGTCATGTGAAATGAAGTTTCATTCCTCCCTGAACACGTGGAATTCCATTATTTTAACATTTGTGCTTCAGGCAAGGAGGTCCTAATCGTCAAATTCTTAAAAATTGAAATATTGTATAATTCAAACAATAAAAACCAAAATAAATAGTGAGTGACATCATCAACTCTCTCATTTGGATGTAACTGGCTCGTTCATTTAACTATTTTGTTAAAAATAAGCGAAACTTTGAAATTTCTTAACTTTCTTATGTTACATCCAATTTTGATGAAATTTTCAGCATTGTGCTTGTCTGATTTTTCTCTATTGATTCAAATCAACATTTTTCTGAGGTGGACTTGACCTTTAAATAGTAATAAAGCGTGTTGTGGCTTGTGTTAAAGAATAAATGATCCGCATTCTATTGTCTAATTCAGATATCTGATGCAAATGATGGATCTTTTCAACGACAGTGCGACACGTTTGCGTGATCACCTAGTCCCCCTTGCTGACGGCAAAACTCTAATTAGAATGCTAGATCATTTCAACAATGTCACCTTGGATGTCATTGCTAAGGTAGCACTCCGCTCTTTTTCACCCTCTCCCTTTTTTTCCACAAACCTCTCTTATTGCAACACTTCTTGATCCCATTTTATCAACAATTGATTCAAATATATTTCATCGTATCGTCACAATCGTTAACTTGGCACTTTTGAATTATTGGCATTGTACAAGCTTGATGATTATAAATGAATATATATATGAATTTCAATAGGCATATTGTTTATCATGGGGTTAAGCGAATGAAGGAAAAAAAATTACGAAAAATGATTGTTGGTAAAAAACCCAAATTAATAGTAAAAAAAATCAGGGTGAAAGTTTGAGGCAAATTCATCAAAGATTGAAAAATTTATTTCATAGAATTTCATTTTTTTTATCTGTGATGTCTCATATCACATGCAATATAAAATGAACAAATTTTCATATTTCAATGGTTAATGGTGACTGTAATTGTTTTTCTTTCAGGAAAGGGTTATAAGGAACTGCAATGAAAACCATTTTATCTAATTTTTTTTTTTTTGGGGGGGGATGACATTTCACTGATTTTAATCGCACAATAAATAGGGAAGCTACTCGCATACGACGTCACAAATTAAAACAAAATATTCTAACAACTTTAAATATTGGACGAATATTTATCAATATTTTCTCAATATGTTTAATTACTGTCCCTGCTTTTACAATAAACTTATTGTCAAGGTGAACTTCCCCTTTAATTCAGGGCACTCCGCTATGAACATGATGAACTGCTATCCAAACCGGTGACCTATTACGTTCCTTCTTAAATTTTGTACCACTCAGGTCGGATTTAACATGGATACAAACGCAGTGGAGACGCCAGATTGTCCATTTCCATCGGCCGTGTCACTCGCTCTTGAAGCGATGGATGTTATATTTAAAAACCCACTGATCATGGTTGGTAATAAATTTCACCATTTTATTCATTTTGTAGTATTTTTATGTGAAGCGTGTTCATTTGTTATGTACGTTCACTTCAATAGTTTTTTTAAAAGAGAATCAGGACCTCCCAGAAGAACATCCTAGTTGTCTCGCCTGCAAAGCAGAGCGAGACTATAGGCGCCGCTTTTCCGACAGCGATAGCGGCGTCGTCAACATTGAAATCTTAACCAAGACAAAATTTTTAAAATGTCATAACTTAGAAAGTATATGGACCTAGTTCATGAAACTTGGACATTAGGGTAATCAACATCTTGCCTGAGTTTCAAGTCACATGATCAAGGTCAAACGTCATTAAGGGTCAATGAACTTAGACCATGTTGGGGAATCAATATCTTAACCAAGGTTAACTTTTTGAAATGTCATTGGCATTATAGGGTAATCAAGTATCTCTGAAAATCCTGTTCAAGTTTAAGTCACATGACTAAGATCAAAGGTCATTTAGGGTTAACGAATTTTGGTAATGTTGGGGATGTTTGTTGGATTGTCATCATAACTTAGAAAGTTTATGGATATAGTTCATTAAATATAGACATAAAGAGTAATCAAGTATGAGTGATTTTTTTTGCACACGTCTTAGGTCATGTAGGTCACATGATCATGGTCAAAGGCCATAATGGGTCAAGTGACATAGTATTTTATTGTCTTATGAATGTTTTCTTTTATGAATAATTATTCAATAGCTGTTTTCAAAGCCAACACAGCTGCTATATCAAATCGCATAATGCCGGCGAGACTACCAGAGACGTTCCACTTGTTTTAACTTAAGGAGAGCCTATAACTAAATACAGATAACTAATAAATGATACTAAGAATAACAAAAAAAAATCTATTTCTTTATGGGACAAGTCGAATTTGTTTTAGAATGGATGGGCATTGTCATTTCCTTTTGGTTCTTGGTTTTTTTTCAGAGATAAAAATCTCTGAACGAGAGTGGGTACAGAATCACTCCTAGGTTTATGAGCCAAACTTTTCTGACAAAGGTTTGCCTAACCTTTGACTGTTTTTAATCTTTTGAGTGGCTTTATTAAACGGCCCATCATGGTTCGTCTTGGCATACTTATTGTCCCAGTGCAGGTATTTCCCCAATTATAATCTTTATATACATTTACTGTTCATTGAAAACAATCATTAAAAAAAATCAAACTTTAATTTTTAGGTGGATGCTCGCAGCAAGGCTCGTGATTATCGCCGCTCGGTGCGCAGCGCCATTAAACTGGTACGAAGATATGGCCAGGAATGTATTGAAAAGAGAAGAGAGGCAAAGAAGAGAGGCGAAGAGTTGCCGAAGGACATCCTGACATGTATTCTGAAATTGGAAGATGATCTTGGGAATGGTCAGAATATTGAAATTGCAGAACTGCTCGACGAGCTTGGAACGTTTTTTGTGGCAGGTTAGCTTTAAGCCTTCCCCTCAAATTATTTTTCTTTACATTTTCCCTGAAAACCCGTCTCTAGACGTTGATAAGTGCATTATAATCAAGACTGAATCCCCCCTCAATCTGGGTGATCCAATTCATTGTCTTGATGCAATAGATTAAAAAATGTCATATTACCAGAAGACCAGAAGAAGCACTTTATGTTTACCGCGTTCTAAAATACCAAAAGTTACATTAATGTACATCAAAGGGTGGAAAAAGCACTGTTCTTTCTGAAATAATAATGATAATTATCATTACTATTATTATCATCATTTATTTTATCTGTGTTGTAGCTGTAGATGTTGTTACCATAATAATCATCATTTGTATGGTTGATATTTGTTTTTGTTTTTTCACAAATCAAGGTCAAGAAACAACGAGCAATCTTCTAGCATTTACCATACTTGAGCTCGGGAGACATGAAGGAGTGGCTAAGAGGTTAAACATCTGCATTTATTTTTTTCGTATTTGAAACATGCATGTGCCTACTTGTCAATCTGTAATTTCAATGGTTTACTCGAATGTCTTAGTAATGAAAATAATAATTTATATTTGGGTGTAAAAACAAGACTTTTTAAAAAGATCTGATGCTGTTCTTTTTTTTAAATCATGCAAATCTGATCTATTATCTTTCAAGTATTGATAAATGGTCATCATCAAATGTGACTCCGACATCTGAGAGAAAATCGGCAGGTCATTCGTTGACGTTATCTAGTAGAAATTTCTTCTATTCGTGCACTCAGTTCTGTTGCATTATAATGGAATTTTCAAAGGATGGTCATATTCATGTTTTATTTTCAGTTGAATTGACATTGCCCTTCTGATTTATCCTATTTTTTTCTTTGACTTGGAACAGGTTAAAAGAAGATGTGGATGAAGTCATTGGGAATAAACCAGTTATTGAGTACTCAGACCTCCCCAAATTGGAATATATGTCTCGGGTATGTAACGGTATCATTCATGCAGGCTAGGCCTTCAGTATTCAAAGTGAAGGTAATTTTTGACAAGCAAAACGAAATAAGGTCATTTGGTTTCCATTTCTTCATTTCGTCACTCCTACAAGAATTCCAGGGGTGCTGCCTATGGAGAATATTACGCGCAGTGCCCCAGCACCCCCGCGCTTTCCAGGGGCATGGTTCAATTTCAGCTTTCTTCCAACACACTAACATGTTAGATGGTGGTCCAGTGGTTAAAGCATTGGACTCATAACCGCAAGGTTGTGAGTTCGAATCCCACTTTACCATTGTTTTCACATTGATAAAATTTGCCAGAGAGTAATACCCGTCGTCTATAAGGTCAGCCGCTATATGATTAACCTAGACGTTAAAATGAATGTTTCCGAGATAATTGATTATAATACTATAGGCCTATTGGTGCTTACCAGTAAGAATGCTGTCCAGCCGGGTTCCTACGGGAGTTACCATGAATAGAAAACCGATGTCCTTGGAATTTATTTACACCTCATCTGTGGATAACGTAAATAACATAACATAGATTTAGGGAACTATGCTTGATATGGAGTTGAGCGTACTTTTTTTTCAACGCCTTTAATGTTTAAGACTCCAATCTGATTAACATCATGGGGCCAGTCTAATGGTTTCTTCATGTTATGTGTCGTATCATGGTGGTAGGGTCCATGGTCGTATCAACTTTATAGCTTCGTTGTTTTGTTGTGAAACCATATGTGTGCTTCATTAATCCCTCGTTCCCACTGTTGCGCGATCCGTTACGAACTCCAAGTTGGCCCTTCATTACCGATCATACAGATTTTTGAATCTTTTTTTTTAAATGATCAATGCGATTGCCATTACTGATTGATACGATCCGATACGATCAGTATAATTACTTCACGAGTAAGGCTACTTTTCAATCGTGGTGTGATTCGTGACAGGGAGTTAGCTGTAAACTGTCCTTCTTCCAATTAATGCTTTCCTAAAGACCAATTATTGCAAGCTTGATTGAACACTGCCCTTTTTCTACTTGAGCTTCAGCTATTGTACAGATAAGTGTAGTTCGATGAAAATGAAGATAACTCGAGATAACATTTCATTCGATAGTGTCCATGGCGCTACTGTCATATCCGTTAGGCGCATTACGCGCATCTTCTAATAGTACTATAATACAACTATTCAATATATTTTTTTTTCTTTTTTCCCCCTTTTTTTATACAAATATTGTGCACGTAACTGTTAATTGTCTATGGTAAATTCAGCGAAAATAGTTTGAACAGTGTGACGCATTAAAATTGTTAAAATGATCTGAATGACTTGTCCTGTACGTTGGAAATGCTCGATTAAAGAACTTACAAATTAAGATAATTTGATTCCATTTGTAGGTCATTAAAGAAACACTGCGCCTTAACCCTCCTGTTACTGGAACAATGCGGGCTCTAGCTTGTGACGTCAATAGTTGTGGTTATGTCATTCCAAAAGGATCACCTACAGTTGTAAGTATATATTTAGTTGAAATCAATTTTTGGCGTATTTGTTTTTGTTCATGTACCCGTAGATTGGAATGCGCGAAAAATGCACCGGTGAAGTAGACATACTCTGACAAATGCCTGTAAAGTTATTGTTAGTTGAATTCATAATCCAGATTAAAAAAAAATGAAAGGTGATTTGCAAAAAATTGTTCTAGAGCTAATAATCAAATCGCAACTAGCACATATTTTTTTTCCTCGAATGATCATTAGGATAAGCACCAACACTTTCGAACATGTTCGCATGAAGATGTGTAACGTTTGCTGACGTAGCATAATGTAACAATTTAATTATAAAAAGAAAGACATAGCATAGATCAGGTGACTTAAATAGTACGCCACTGATCAAATTTGGAAATAGTTTATCAACATCCGCTTTCGGCACACTATTATTTGCGCCACAGACAAATGCCAATGATTATGAAAACTTTGTATCCCTTCAGAGGGTGTTGAGAATACACTTATGACGAATAAACGAAATTATTATCATATCAGATATGTTTTTGTTACGATATCAGTATGGATATCTAAGCACTCCATACACCTCCCGCAACATGGATACCATGCCTGTTGATTGACCTGCCTAGCTGGCCTGTATAATAAACCTGTATATACGTTCATACCAAAGTCTCCACCAGAGTCCTTTGTATTGGATCATGGTGGCAGCGGAAACCAGTGATCGCTTTTGAAATGACAGGGATCAAGTAACCAGATACTGTATTGTTGGGAAGTAAACTGCATGTCTTTTTACCGAAATTCGCATGCTTCATAACCTACTTACTAACCCAACGGGTGCCCGCTCGCCCCGGCTATCGCATCGCTACTGTGCCGTACCGTACTGTGCATACCCAATGCACTGTCACAGCAAATCACACAGTGTTGTGAGAAGGAGCGAGATGCTAACGGTAACTGTAAACAATCAAATATAGCCTGAATAAGTTATAACTGTGTTCAATCACTGGCACAGAGGTCTGCATCATAAGATCAACATACACTAAAAGTTGATAAAACCTAAATTACTTAATTTTCTGGACTGGAGTGTGAACAATGAATTAATATTTTCCTAATATTAATTGTAAATCTGGAGTGTGAGAAGTGAGTGGGAGTGACCAGCATTTTCACTGCATGAAACACCTAATGACATTCACACAGGGCTGTGAGTGTGTTACAGGTATCATCACCAGTCGACCTGTGACTGTAAGGAGCGTTCACACGTGGATATAATCAGACATTAATATCTACACTCATTCATTTAAATACCTAATACGTACAGCGAACATACACAATGAGTAGTGGAAAATATCCAGAAATGAACTGGGAGGCAACAGACCTACCAGATGAGTTCTAGCTTTTCAGACAAAGAATGGAGCTGATTCTAGCAGACCAAGACAAAACTGATCAGAGAAAAGTGGCTATAAAAATCAAGATTGCTGTAGGCAATGAAGGCTTGCGTCGAATCAATGCATCGGGGCTATCAGAGACCGATAAAGAAAAACCGCAAGAGCTATGGAGACTATTAGAGGCACAGTTAAAGGTCAATATCAATTTTCGCATACACCGCTTAAAGCTAATGCGGTACAGACAGAAACCAGATGAAACGATTGATGAATTCGTTACCAGGTGTAGGGACAAAGCCAAAAATTGCGATTTCGAGGAAGCTGAGTTAAATGAGCGAATCATGGAGCTAGTGATTGCGTCAACTCCAAGTCTCGAATTCCAAAAGTCATTGCTAGATCAACCGAAAGGTTACAAGGTCGAACAAATTTTGGTAGAAGGTCGTAAATACGAGGCAGTTGCTGCGAGCAGACAATGTCTTGAGACACTAGACCCCAAACAGAATATCGATTCGTTCAAGCGTAGCCAGGGACGAAAAGCATGTGGTAACTGCGGACGTTTCCACAAACCTCGTCAGTGCCCTGCGTATGACGATGAGTGCCGTGCCTGTGGCACCAAGGGCCATTGGGCCAAATTCTGTCGTAAATCGAAAAATGATCGTAGTCGTAAACAGAATCGTAGATCAGATGACCAAAGATCAGACACGGTATCTGATGACCGGAAACCAAAACAAAACAAATCACGATCAAGGTCGAAAAGTGGAAAGAGTAAACCAATAAGCGAAATGGACATAACACATGATACTACCACAGATCATGATCATTATCAATCTACAGATAGTCCATTCAACGTAGCACAATTCGACACCATACACACTAGTGGACCACACACAGTTGTAAATCCAGAAGGTACTGTAGCATTTGCTAACATTGACATAATATGCCCACAGAGAGTAGGTCAACATAAGCTTTACCTAAAAGTGGACTCGGGGGCAAGTGCTAACACTATCACAGTACGTACCGCCAAAGCAATTTACGGTCCAAAGTGGGAATCAGTAGTGAAACAAACAACGATAAAACTTATAGCTTACGGAGAGACACAAATTCCATGTAAGGGTACACTAGACATAAAGTGTAGATACAAGAGTACAAAATGGTCAACACATACATTCTATGTAGCAGATGTCAAGGGTCCAGCGATCCTAGGGTTGTTAGGTTGCACTGACCTTGGAATTATCACAATTCACTCAATGCACAACAAAACACCTACAACCAATCCTCAACAAACACCTATCACAAGTGTAAGGGATCTCAAACAAGCATATCCAAATCAGTTTGACGCTATTGGTAGTTTCCGAGGGAAGGCAATGCTTCATGTCAAGGATGATGCTAAACCTACCATAGACGCACCCCGCAAGTGCAGCGTACACTTGAAAGACAAAATCAAGGCGGAACTGGACAATATGGAGCAGCAAGGAGTCATCAGAAAAATCGAGTACCACACCGATTGGTGCAGCTCCATGACCACTGTTGTGAAGAAAGATGGATCCATCAGGATTTGTCTTGACCCCAGGAGGTTAAATGATGCCTTGAAGAGATGCCCGCACAAGGTACCAACCTTGGAAGAGGTCCAACCTGTCTTCGCAGGAGCTCAGTACTTCTCTAAGTTAGACGCGAAGGCTGGTTACTGGTCGGTTCACCTAGCAGAGGAGTGCCAGGATCTCACCACATTCCGTACACCATTTGGAAGGTACTGCTTCCAAAGACTACCATTTGGGTTATGTACTAGTCAGGATATCTTCCAGCAGCATATGGATAGGATTGTCCAAAATGTGCCAGGCTGCATATGCATCGCAGATGACATAGCGATCGTAGGAAGAACGGAGGAGGAACACGATAGGAATCTCTACCTACTCATGGAGACAGCAAAGCAAGAAGGCTTAGTGTTCAACAGCTCCAAATGTACTATCAAGAAGGAAGCCATCAACTTCTTTGGTTCCAAGTACACTAGATCAGGTATCTACCCAGATCCGAGCAAGGTAGAAGCTATCACCTCAATGCCATCACCCAAGGACAAAGAAGATGTTCAGAGATGCCTAGGATTATTCACATACCTAGCAGCATACATTCCTAACTTCTCAGATAAGTCAGCGCCACTTCGAGAACTTCTACACAAGGAAGTACCATTCATCTGGGACGATGATCATGAACATTCCTTGAACAGCCTGAAAAGTGCAGTATCATCAGGTGCATGTCTACAATTCTATGACCCAAAGAAAGAGACAACTCTTGAGGTAGATGCATCGATGAAAGGGCTAGGAGCATGCCTGCTCCAGCAAGGCAAACCAGTTGCATTTGCATCCAAAAGTCTTTCCACTGCACAGTCCAACTATTCCAACATAGAGAGGGAAACCTTAGCCCTAGTGTTTGGTATCAACCGCTTCCATACATATCTGTTCGGGAAGGAATTCACCGTCATAACAGATCACAGACCATTGGAGATGATATGGAAGAAACCTCTTAGAAGTGCACCACCACGTCTACAGAGATTGCTCATCAAAGTCCAAGGATACCGATTTCAAGTCAAGTATCGACCAGGAAAAGACATGATTCTTTCCGATACCTTGAGCCGACTTCCTAATCCCAAGGAAGCACGCGATGTTTCGCTAGATGTCAGAGTGGAATCCATCTGCTCTGAAGCCGAAGATTCGCACCAGATTGACTTGATATACTTCGGACAACACAAGAGAACAGAGCTTCAGAGAGAAACGGCTAATGATCCTGTTCTCAGATCACTATGGCAAATAGTCACTCAGGGATGGCCTGAGACCATCCAAGAATTGCCGACATCCCTTCGTCAATTTTGGTCTTACAGAGATGAAATCGGAGTATCACACGGAGTACTCTTCAAGGGAAGTCAAGTCATCATACCGAAGACACTAAGGAATGACATCCTTAGACAGCTTCATCTAGGACACATGGGAATCGAAAGCACGAGACGACTTGCTCGTGAGACAGTGTTCTGGCCAAACATCAACAAGGACATTGATCAGCTGATAAAGCAGTGTGAAACATGCCAGAAACACCAAGCAAGACAGCAGAAAGAGCCACTGCATCCCCATGATGTACCACCAGCACCATGGACCAGACTGGGAAGTGACTTGTTCATGCACAACAGACAAGAGTATCTACTCGTTACTGATTACTATTCCAAGTATCCGATCATTGCTAAGCTAACCGATACATCCAGTGCAGCTATAGCAAGACAGATGACGGGAATCTTCAGTCTGTTTGGTCCACCAGAAGAGATTGTGTCTGACAACGGTCCACAATTTGTCGGGAAACCATTCCAAGACATGTGCAAGAAGTGGAATATCAAGCACATCACTTCTTCACCGCACTATCCAAGATCCAACGGATTAGCTGAGAGAATGGTTCGTACAATCAAGAATCTGTTGACAAAGTGTTCTCAAACTAGCCAAGACAGTCAACTAGCCATGATGCACCTGAGAGCAACACCAGTTGACAATAACTTGAGATCACCAGCAGAGATGTTGTTTGGAAGACCCATCCGAACCACATTGCCAAGTCACTATCTTTCGAGAGATTCTGCTGCTACCGAGTTTCTCTTGAATAGGCAAGACAAAATGAAAGAAGTGCATGATCGACATGCAAGTTCTGATCTGCCACCACTGCATGTAGGACAGCCAGTGAGAGTTCTGCATCCAAGAGACAACACTTGGATACCAGCCAAAGTATCCAAAGTCTGTGAAGAACCTCGATCCTACGAAGTTTCAACGCCGAATGGAGGAATATTGAGGAGAAATAGATCTCACTTGAGGGAAGTTCCATCCACCAACCCAACTCCAAAGCGTGTGAGGTTCGAAGAAGACCATTCCACAGAAACTCAACCAGAGGAAGACAACGTCCAACGAACACCAATGTCCAACTCTAATCAATCTCAACAGACACACTCACAAACCACGAGGTCTGGACGCACTATTCGCAAACCAGAGAGATTCATGTTTGAAGATTGAACATTATGAACACTCTAAACTCTCAAACAAAGAAGAGAAAGAGAAGAAAGAAGACAACACTGAAGACATTAGTGTAGTTTTAAGTTTATTATATGCATGTATAAACATTGTACATTATTTTTGGTATGTCAAGATAGTGTTTACGAAATTATCAAAAAGACACTATAACCAAAACTTATTGTTTGGAAATATTGATTTCAGGATCAATCCGGTTATCCAAATTATTTTCAGTTTTGCACAAGATTGAAGTTATGTAAAATTGAAGATGCATACAGTTTATCACAAATTGGTATTATTCTCACAAACCAAACAATTTCTATATTATATCTGATAAATCATAACTAAGCCAAATTACCAAAATTTGCAGACTACCAAAAGTATTGTTTGAAAACAATATTCTTGAAATTTGAAATTCTCAATCTTATCAGAAGAAGGGGGATGTTACGATATCAGTATGGATATCTAAGCACTTCACACACCTCCCGCAACATGGATACCATGCCTGTTGATTGACCTGCCTAGCTGGCCTGTATAATAAACCTGTATATACGTTCATACCAAAGTCTCCACCAGAGTCCTTTGTATTGGATCAGTTTTCACCCTTTCAATTTCTCCAGATTTATGATTTAGGCTTTTACAAACTTGTGTTTAACGACTCAAAAAATCTAGTACCGGGTAATCTGAGTCAAATATAGCCACTTTAGTTTAAGGTTTGTTAAGCATTTCAAATAATACGAGCAGATTTGTGTTGTAGTTTGGTGAATTTGGAACCGTGTTTCTTTCACTAATGTAGTTCAGTACTTATCTGACATCACGAATGGAAGAATATTTTGATGACCCTCTCCTCTTCAACCCCGATAGATTTATTCCAAGTGATGAACTGTGAGTATTGTCCGTCATATTATCGTTAAGATCTTGGGACAGGGACAGAGCCATAAAGTATAACACAACTGATTCATTTTGGGGGGAGGAAATAGTCAATACCACACTCAACGAAATAATGAGCCAATTTGGTCCTAGAGTTTCCGATGGTTTCATATCTTCATCATTATTTCCTCGAAGACTTACAAAATGTACACTTGAAATATTTTCACATTGAAGATATCTTAAACTTGAATAAGCACGTGAGATTATTTTGGAAGAGTGGTTTGAATGATTTTGAGAAGTGAAATTCAACGATAAAGTAGAAACAGCGCTAAAACGTTTAATGCCAACTTGTACTTATGCAAATTAAATTAAATACACAGACTTCTTACGATAAACTGATCAGTCAAATTGAAACTTTTTCGATCCAGTAATCCAACTCTGAATTTATGTAGCAAACAAATATATAGTTATTTGAATGTATCCTATTCATACCATTTCTTGCTTTTACACATCGAAAGGTTTATCTGAAGTGAATGGCCTATTCTAACCAATCTTATGCAGATTATGGATTAGCCTTAAAATTGATAAGATGTTGAGAAGTGAATGTTTTACACACGCTGTGACATTATTAGTGAAACTGGTGCAATCATATGTATTTTGCTTTTAAATTTATGTTGAATTGTATAGTAAATATATAAAATTGTATAACTTGAAATGTCAGTGACATTTCAGTATTCCCATATTCCACATACATTTACTGCTACAGTACAGTGTCACATCGGACATTCGTATTAATTACTCGCAAAAACCGGAAGATATCCATCCTCTTCCAAATCATGTTTTCAAACGAGAAAAAGACGCCAAATAAAAATTCACATGGGGAAAATACCGCATGGGGAAATATAATCACATCACCATTGTCATTCTTATTTATATTCAAGACAAAATCACTCAGAAATCATTTATTATGTATTCTTTCAGTCCACGACACCTCTTTGCCTACTTTCCTTTCTCTATTGGTCAACGCAATTGTATCGGACAGCAATTAGCTCTGGTAAGATATTTTTTCACCGAGTTGTTTTCTGATAACTTCTGCTAACCCTCTTTTCTTACATTGTATAAAACAATTTGGCTACTTATATCTTGTTAAATATATCGAAGAAAACTTCGAAGAGTCCTTTTGCTGCAATGCGTCATCAGAAGTTACTTCTGCTACTGCATCTGATGCTGCTTGCTGCTGCTACCACCACCTCATAAGTGTGAGAAATGTACATCAGCTTTGACAACTCTTTTTTTTTTTAAAATTTATATTCGTTGTGAAAAATAGGGATATAGATATTGTTGGCCGTAGCTTAAATCAAAGTATCCTGGACTTTTCCTTCCTTTTGAATAAATATTACAAGCTTCCAGCAAATAACCTGATGACAAATCTTTAGCTGTCTGAATATTTAACAAGACGAAATGACTGTACACCATATAAAGATGTAATCGATGATCACATTGCCAAATATCTATCAAACATACTTTAAAATTGTCGAAATCAATTATTGCGCTATATTCATGTCTTTGAAACATAAATGTTTATGGATACGTAAACGAATACGAATACGTAAACACGATTGTTACTGATAATTTTACAAGCCTTCTAAATAATTTGTTGTTGTTCATATTCACCAATATTGTAAACAAATTCAAATTACTAATGACTCCTGCTGCTGACACAACATTCTAATAATTGCTGATTCTTTCCGACTTGATTTTCACCAAAACGAAATATTATGGATTTTCCCTCGTACAGATCGAATCAAAAGTGATCATGGCAAAGCTGCTGCAAAGCTTCGATTTTAGATTGGAACAGTCCCAACGCCACATCATCCTGGCGAATGTCTCCAACAAACCTTTGGACAGATGTATGACCTACATCAGCCTCCGAGACTAAACTCGGCGTTTAGATTTCTTTACGCAATCTCCCAAACCTGGGAGCCGTTTCCTATTAAAAAGGTGTTAGTAAGTTACGAGCGACTTCAAGAACCACTGGTGACCCTTCCTTGTGGTAAATGATGTACACCAAAATGTTAATTGGCGATGGTTTACCGCTTGAGAAAGGATCACCAATCGTTCTTGAAGTCACTCTGAACTTGCGAACAGCTTAATGAAACGGCTTCTTGGTGGGTGATTCGTGAAGTTGTTCTTAAAGTTACACACTACTTGACGCACGACTGGAACATGTTCTTATATAGAGACAAAGTTATATTGGTGCTAAGTCAGCTCTATTATCATCTACCACAAGAATGGGTCAGTAGTCATTTGTAAAGTCATCGTAACTTACGAACATCTTTATCGAACACTCGGCAGACACGTCTCAAAGCCATCACTTAGAGAACTATACAAGTATTATACTTGTATCCCTTAGCCATATCTAAGGTAACGGAAAGATTGAAGCACTAAGCATATTGCAGAGTAAAACCATTTTCATGCTCCCTATTACAGACCGGATGGCAATGAAAATCACATATCGTAATTTGGGTTGTTTTTTTCTTATTCTTTTTTTAATACAATGAATTTTCATAAAAGAAATGAAGCACCTGATGTAGACACTTAAAAAAATGATGAGGTTTTAATTCAATATACTTCCGAAGCCTAGTCATAAATCCCTAATTGAATTTTTAATGATCAATTTGATATGGCTACATCCTTGCAATAAATAATTTGGAAACTATGGTGTCGTGGATTATTTTTCATATCAACACTCGATTGCACTTATTCCACTTGACACTGGAATGACCTGTGTGTTGTGTTATAAATTCACGGAATGGTCTCCAAATTTGAAATCAACTTGTAATTAAATCGATAAACATGCCTTTGTGGCTATCATTTGAGGCCATATCGTGAAATAAACAGTGATCCAGGTGTTGTTTCACAGACAGAGACGGCTTTGATGGGAAGAATTATCATTGGCTATACCAGCAATTGCAGGAGATGATAGCAAATTTCCTCTTGACTATTGGTTAGACTTACAATGTGATTTACAATTCGAATATTTCAAACAAGGCTATGGTAATCAATACATATCATGTGCGCGCATTTTACTTTGACTATCGGGGTTTATTTAATTACTCTCTTATTGTTTCTTATTCAGATTCGAATGTTTTCAACCTGATTGACTTCTTGAATATCATGTATTAATTTCTCTTTCATAATTACTAAGAATATTGCCCCTCTATAATGAATTCGAGTTCCCTTGCGCCAACATATCTGTGTGTTTTTATTATTGTTTATACGCCTTTTCAGTTCATGTAAATACGGAACATTTTGTAATCGGAACAAGTTTCGTTTGGGCCATCGACTCTGGTCAGTAATAATGGAACTTCAATGACCAATATGGCATATTTTCTTTCCCTAAATCAAACAAATGAATAAACAACTATTTTTTTTCACTATTCATTCAAATACATCATTATTCTATCGCAATTCAAATACTGTTCGAAAGAAAATAAATCCAACATGTTTTGAATTATATGACTAGCATTTAGAAAAAGAGACAATTAGTGAACGCAATCATATGGCTTGCCGAAGTTGCCGGAGTTAACGAAATACCTTCATTTTGGTTTTCTGAATGGGAATCCAGGTTTGATCAAAGTTAGTCTAAAATTGATGAAATAACTAATCATTACCAAAGAGGTAGGCACTTATTATCCAAGGATCGCTTGCAATAATTGTGTGTTGGTATGTTTTTGTATTGTTAATCCAAGTCTTCAGCGAGGGGTGTAGAGCGAGGTTTCATAAGTTATGGAACAAGAATGTAAAGTCTTAGTAATCTCTTTACGTATTTTTAAAACCTTTTTAATCTTGGCAGTAGGCTTGTATATATTGCGACTGATTGACTTCATATTTGAAAAATACATACTCTCTTATTTCATCCTTTCCTTTCCTGTTATTTCCTTTTCATTAATTCTTTTTATTTCTCCCTTGGCGGTGGAACTCCTCCCTCTTCTACGCCAGTGACGGCATAGCTAAATCTGTTTTAATCTTTACTATTTTCATATTTTTATAGAGCACTCTGCCGCAGAGTTCCGATATTTTCACTCAATGAATTACTCACGCATAATGGAATTCAATTTTAAAACACATTTGTAAATAGAAACAAAAATGATTCTGTCGAAAGTTTTCTTTAAGTCGACTCGTACTAGATTTGCTTTCATTCATTTAGCATGTGTTTTCATGTGTTATTTATTTCATTGCATGCCATTGATGACATCATCGTACAGCATCGTACATCATATAAGATTCTCAAAGTGTAGTAGAAAACCACGAATACTTTAGATTAAGTCACTTTGTCAATGCGTGTAAAGCCAAAATATGCTTAAACAGTACTTGGATATGAGAGCAGTATTTTTTAATATAATGAATGTATATAAAGAAGATTAAAACTTTTCTGTAATATACATTTCGAAAGGCATGGGGTTTATAACTTTTAATAACTTAAATGGGAAGGAGAACAATCTTTACCCTTTAAAAATAGACACTTTCTTTACACGTGTAAAGAAAGAAAATGCGATATTAAAACATATTCCATCTAGCAATAATTCTGTAAGTCACCATGACAAATGGTTTTCGGAGAAATTAGAGGACAGCGTACTTCGTCGATTGAATAATATATAGACTAGGTGTGGGATTAGTGCATTTTCAATGTGAGATTCAATTCCACAGAAGAAACTTTATGTAATCTAAGTGAAAATATATGTGCCTAAAAGTGTGTACGGATGATGATAACCAACTTGTATATTGTTTTGAAAAATGATCGTACGCCCACCTCGTTATTACGCAAAGCTCTTCATCAGGTAATTGAAATGAGAAAAAAAATCTTATTAAGTGACTGTCTTGGAATAAAATCATACTTGTATATTTCTGTATCCATTTCTGTCTGTGTTTTATTTGCATTCTGCATGGAAACAAATTGAATTGGTAAGCACCAAGCTGGTATGTAACCAATTACTTAGGAAACATTTTACATCTAATCAGTAATTGTGGCTGACCTTATAGACGTCAGATCTAAAGGCCTGGTCACACCGCCCGAGCGTTGTTGGAGCGGTAGGGAGAGAGGGTCGAATTTCACTCACAAAATTTGGGAAATCTAAAATGGTGAACGGTAGCGAGCGGTGATGATTTTTGTCTCACCTGCGAAGCAGAGTGAGACTATAGGCGCCGCTTTTCCGACGGCGGCGGCGTCAACATCAAATCTTAACCTGAGGTTAAGTTTTTGAAATGACGTCATAACTTAGAAAGTATATGGACCTAGTTAATAAAACTTGGCCATAAGGTTAATCAAGTATCACCAAACATCCTGCATGAGTTTCACGTCACATGACCAAGGTCAAAGGTCATTTAGGGTCAATGAACTTTGGCCGAATTGGGGATATCTGTTGAATTCCCATCATAACTTTGAAAGTTTATGGATCTGATTCATGAAACTTGGACATAATAGTAATCAAGCATCACTGAACATTTTGTGCAAGTTTCAGGTCTAATGATTAAGGTCAAAGGTCATTTAGGGTCAATGAACTTTGGCCGAATCGGGGGTGTCTGTTGAATTACCATCATAACTTTGAAAGTTTATTGATCTAGTTCATTAAACTTGGACATTAGAGTAATCAAGTATCACTGAACATCCTGTGCGCGTTTCAGGTCACATGACCAATGTCAAAGGTCAATGAACTTTCTCCGAATTGGATGTATCTGTTGAATTACCATCATAACTTTGAAAGTTTATGGATCTGATTCATGAAACTTGTACATAAGAGTAATCAAGTATCACTGAACATCCTGTGCGAGTTTCAGGTCACATGATCAAGGTCAAAGGTCATGTAAGGTCAGTGAACTTTGGCCATGTTGGGTTTTTTGTTGAATAACCATCATATCTCTGTAAGTTTATTGGTCTAGTTCATAAAAAGTGGACATAAGAGTAACCATGTATCACTGAACATCTTGTGCGAGTTAGAGTAGTATTCAAAGTCAGCACTGCTGCTATATTGAACCGCGTGATGCAGGTGAGACGGCCAGAGGCATTCCACTTGTTTATTTTTTCTCTCCGCTCCACGACCGCTCCAACAACGCTCGGGCGGTGTGACCTAGACTTTAATCTCGGGCCGTTATATCAAAGTGGAGACAAAGGTAGAGTAGGGATTCGAACTCACAACCTTGCGATTATGAGTCCAATGCTCTTAACCGCTGGACCAGGGCTGGTGTGTGGGGGCGCGCGCGTGTGTGTGAGTATATAAAGATAAGCAAGGTTACCTTGAGTTCGATATCACTTAAATATTCAAGCCTCCTGCAGTTACTCTTGATTCAAAACTTTATTCATCGAGAATTGATTTCTGATCGATGCTAAAGCAAGATCTGTACCATTCTACCATTCTGTACCAAGATCATCACTAGTATGGGGGGGGGGGGGGGCAAAAAAAGGCCCGCTTTGCTCTAGCCTATAATCTAGGCGGAGGCTGCAGTTATTGCTTTGCTGTTTTTAATATGCTGAACGCAAGCGATACGTCTGATGTGGCAAAGACTACCGTGTCACCCCTTGTACACACTCCCGTCTGCTAATCAATATTCATGTTTATTCAAAATGGCGGATTTATGGATAATTTAACAACCGCGCCAAGTACGGAATACCGAAGTTACGTTCGACCAATCAGATATAAGAAGTCGCAAAGAAAAAAAAATCCGCTCGTCCATTATAATGGGGGTAAACAAAATCAGGAGATAGGGATACATAAACTTAATGGCCCGTATTCTGAAGTCGGGTTTACAGTGGTGGTTTAACTATAGAGAGTCAATTCGGGCACAAATCCCTATCAGTACACATTCAATTCCTTAACTCGTATGACACCCATATTATTCATAATTTTCTAGGAATTATATTTGAAGTATGTTTGTTCATTTAAAAAAACAAAAGGAACAAGATAGTAGACATTAGAAATATACAATTTTTTTGGCTCCCCATAATTTTAGTACAGAGTTAGACCTTGGTCTAAGTTAAACCTGATTTAACTTTGGTCTAAGTTAAACCTGATTTCCGTAGACAGGCCAATTCTACAAAAACAGTGTTTTTATCTTTTTAGACAACCGTTATATATCAAAATTTAGATAAAATGTGTTTTGAGAGACCTGACGTCAAATTAACGATTTTTAATTCGTATTTCCCCATGATCTCGTCGTTTGACATGTTGTGGTACTGGGACTGGTACCTGCATTGCTGGTCGTGTGCAAACGACTTGAGACATCTACATCATAAAAACCGTGATCGCGAAGATAACCGTGACACATAGGGATTGCCTGGCTTTTTCCATATCCTGTTGGTAAAGCAACATATCCTTCCCGTCGTCAATAACTCTACGAATGGCAGATTCTTGAAGGTCTCAGAATTTGCCACTAGGAATGCCGAGTTATCGGCAGCAGAATCCAAACACTGGATCCAAACTTTCTCGCGTGTACTCATACTCGCCATTTGGATGAAGAAAGTGACGTAATTTCACATTACTTATATATTAAAGGTCAAGTCCACCTCAGAGAAATGTTGATTTGAATCAATAGAGAAAAAATCAGACAAGCACAATGCTGAAGATTTCATCAAAATCGGATTTAATATAATAGTCTGGTCAGTTAGCGAAATTATGTGGACACGGTGGACAAAAGCGTGATTTTTTCTCCAGACCTTTGTTTATGTATAAGAATTAAGAATGGGGTATGCTCCAAAAAATCTGGCTGCAGGAACAGTGAAAAAATGGGTGAAAATGTCAGAATTTACGAGTTCAGATTTGTCTGATATATAGACTAGCGCTAGTGCAAAACTCAATAGCAGTGCATTATTTTACATTGGATTAGTTCTTGAATTCAGACCCTTTTTGAACAGATCTTCTGTTTGTCCTCGCATCTCAATGCACCAAATATCTGAATGAAGATGCTAACCAAGCCGAAGGGTGACGGTGGAGGGGGTTGAATGTTGGTGTGTATGTACATATTTTGGTCTTGGGGGAAGGTGTGCAAGACACATTTTTGCATGTGTTGGAAATTGTGTTGCCATGGTAACAGTGTATTATTGCAAAAAATAAGGTAAAAATCTTGCAGTTAGAACCACTTCCTCTGTTTTTAACCGATTCTCATGAAATTTGGCATACACACTGTCACTGGTCTTGAGGTGAAGATGTCTAAGACACACTTTTGTGTGTCTTTCAGAAATCTTGTTGCCATGGTAACAACATATTATATGGTGAAAATTGGGGAAAAACTTACAATTCAAACTGCTTCATCAGTTTTCAATCAATTCTCATAAAATTTGGCACACACATTGGTATTGAAGTAAAGATGTACTAGGCACTTTTTGTGTGTGTTTCAGAAACTGTGTTGTCATGGTAACAAAATATCATATGGCAAATTTAGGTAAAAAACTTGCAATTTGAACTACTTCATCAGTTTTGAACCAATTCTCGTGAAATTTGGTTCACACATTGGCCTTAGGGTAAAGATGTGCAAGAACCTTTTTTTCTTTTGCATTTGGCAGAGAGTGCATTACCAGGGTAGCCACATAATGATAGCCAGAAATGTAGGAAAACTTATTGTGGATCAAACTTCTTCCCCTGTTTTTAGTCAGTGCTCATAAAAATTGGAAGAAATATTCATCTTAGGGTAAAGATTCATATTAAATTCTAAATGTCTTCTCTGCATTAAAATGTGGGGGGCTTCATTAATATTTCTGGGTTTGGGGGGAAGGGGCAGGATTAGTCCTTTAAATCTGACATCAAAGAAGGTTAAAGGCAGTGGCCATTAGAAACATAAAAATGATAAACACTCTTAAAAAATGCATCCCCTTAAGGGCATATAGGCTGGAGGTACACTGGGTGAATATGAAACCTTCCGCTGAAGCAGAGGAGTTCCAACACTGGCAAGCAAAACAAAATGTGTACCCCTTCTACTTTCAACAGCTGATTTTCCAAACCTTAGTTCCACCTCCCCAAGATGTGCACCCCTCCCCATACCACTTTTAGTTCTACTTCCCCATGCTCAAACCAGTCTACACCTTTGTCCCTCAGGGGTCAATGCATTTTTAAAGCTAGACATTACTCTTTTTTTGGGGGGTGGGGTCTTTAGAAAATGACCTCATAAAAATTACAGTTAAAGGATTATGACTAGGAACTTAACCCCCCGAAAAAAATAGGGGGCTGACATAATTTTTAGTAGAAAATGCCCCCCTTCAAAGGTAAGAAGAGTCCTTTGCACTTCAGACCATTCATTTGAAGTTTAATGCATTCTGATTTGATAAAAAAATTGTTTACAGTACCCAATTAACCATTGTTTATTTATATTCTCCTACTCAGTCTTTTATTCATATTCATATTCCGTTCCTACTCTTTCTTTTTAACTTTCACATCACTCTTGATTTTGAGCTTCACCATGCCATCTCCTTCTGTTTCCTGTCTCTCTCTAAGTATATTTTTTCTGACATATTTTAAAGTGTACCTTTAATCATGCAACTAATTATAGAAATATAAATATATACAAAAATCTCTGCACTTGTTTTAGAAATTCACTTGCAAATCCATGACTCGGTAACATACCATATCAAAAATATACCTATGTGCACAATAGATTTTAGCCTTATATTTTCTTTCATTTATTTTTTTCAGTATATTTCTGTGACAGCCCCTGCTTCATGCTTCAAATAAAACATTGATTAATTGGACACCGGAAACATTTTTTTTTCAAAGCAGAATGTTTGAGGCTTTAAATTAATATGCTGAAGTTCCTAGTCGTTGTAATTTCATTTTAATCTTTATGTGGCAATTTTCTAAAGCCCCCCAAAATAAAAAATGTAAGGGGTGTTTTTTAAGAGTGTTTAAGTTCCTCATGGTCATGGCCTTTAACCTTCTATATTTTTATGTTGTCAGTTTTTAAGGACCTTCTCCGCCCCCCCCCCAAAAAAGCCTATAAATATTATTGAAGGTGATTAATACCCTGCGCTATTATATGACGTTATAAAGGGGAATCAAACCCAAATAACACTTGTTTTTAGAGGAAAATGAAAAATCAGACAAGTTTATAGGTCAAAGTTTGAACAATATCGGACAAACCATAACAAAGTTGTGAACATATTAAAGTTATAAACATTGGTAATCACTATACCCATGAAGACTTCAAATTGACCGCATATGTGATGTCATAGTGATGTAAGAAGGCAAGGACCACTCTTCCATGTACTGGAATAATTAATTAGCTAAAATTTCTTTTTTTCAAAAGTTTAACTTCAAATTATATCTTTCTTTCATGAGGACATAAAACATACTACCGGGTTTATATTACGGCCCCAATGGAATAGGGATTTAGGAGAAAACCAAAAATCCTGATAACTGGTCTTATGGGAAAGTTGTCCTTGCGGCCTCACCCCTTGTCATAATTTACTTACCCAGTTGCCAATTTGAATTCTACATACTAGTAGCCTTAGGGATCTTAATTTTAAAGCAGCCATAACTTTATTTTGCTTGTCCGATTTCTTTAAAACTTTCACCATTCTTATTTTTCTCCTTTTCCATGCACACAACATTATGACCAAGGCTTGATTCCCTTTATGAATCTTTACCCAAAATGAATATTTGTGTCAACTTTTATGAGCAAAGGCTGAAAACTGAGAAGTAGACTGATCCACAATGAGTTTTCCCCATATTTCTGGCTAAATGTGGTTACCAAGGCAATGCACTCTCTGACAAAAGGTTCTTGCACATCTTTACCTCAAGGCCAATGTGTGAGCCATAATTATTTCATGAGAATTGGTTCAAAACAACAACAACAACAAAAAACTGATGAAGTAGTTCAAATTGCAAGGTTTTTACCTAAATTTTGCCATGTTGTTCCCATGGCAACACAATTTTGGAAACACACACAAAAAGTGCCTTGTACATCTTTACTTCAATACCAATGTGTGTGCCAAATTTCATAAGAATTGATTGAAAACTGATGAAGCAGTTTGAATTGTAAGTTTTTTCCCCAATTTTCACCATATAATATGTTGTTACCATGGCAACAAGATTTCTGAAAGACACACAAAAGTGTGTCTTAGACATCTTCACCTCAAGACCAATGTGTGTGCCAAATTTCATGAGAATCAGTTAAAAACAGAGGAAGTGGTTCTAACTGCAAGTTTTTTACCTTATTTTTTGCAATAATTCACTGTTACCATGGCAACACAATTTCCAACACGTGCAAAAAATGTGTCTTTGCACATTTTTCCCCCAAGACCAAAATATGTACATACACACCAACATTCAACCCCTCCACCGTCACCCTTCGGCTTGGTTAGCATCTTCATTCAGATATTTGGTGCATTGAGATGCGAGGACAAACAGAAGATCTGTTCAAAAAGGGTCTGAATTCAAGAACTAAACCAATGTAAAATAATGCACTGCTATTGAGTTTTGCACTAGCGCTAGTCTATATATCAGACAAATCTGAACTCATAAATTCTGACATTTTCACCCATTTTTTCACTGTTCCTGCAGCCAGATTTTTTGGAGCATACCCCATTCTTAATTCTTATACATAAACAAAGGTCTGGAGAAAAAGTCATGCTTTTGTCCACCGTGTCCACAAGTAGGGCATTTTTGACGCTAACAGACCAGACTATAAGAAAGTTATGACATTTCAAAGTTTCGCTTATTTTTAACAAAATAGTTATATGAACGAGCCAGTTACATCCAAATGAGAGAGTCGATGATGTCACTCACTCACTATTTCTTTTGTTTTTTATTGTTTGAATTATACAATATTTCAATTTTTACGAATTTAATGATTAGGACCTCCTTGCCTGATGCACAAAATGTTAAAATAATGGAATTCCATGTGTTCAGGGAGGAATGAAACTTCATTTCACATGACAATGACGAGAAAATAAAAATATTTCATATTTCAAACAATAAAAAACAAAAGAAATAGTGAGTGAGTGACATCATCATCTCTCTCATTTGCATGTAACTGGCTCGTTCATATCACTGTTTTGTTAAAAATAAGCGAAACTTTAAAATGTCATAACTTTCTTATTTTACATCCGATTTTGATGAAATTTTGAGTGTTATGCTTGTTGAACTTTTCTCTTTTTATTCAAATCAAGTTTTTGTTGGGGTAGACTTGTCCTTTAAATATGCAATACCTTCCTCTTTCATATCACTGTTTTGTTAAAAATAAGCGAAACTTTAAAATGTCATAATTTTCTTATTTTACATCCGATTTTGATGAAATTTTGAGTGTTATGCTTGTTGAACTTTTCTCTTTTTATTCAAATCAAGTTTTTGTTGGGGTAGACTTGTCCTTTAAATATGCAATACCTTCCTCTTTCCAACTTATTTTTGATTGGCCCTATGTATTATTCGTACATACGCATGAGAAAGTTATGTACGGAAAACTGTCATTTCATTGTTAATAATAATAAAAAACGTCCAAAGCAAGACGCAGTTCGGAGTCTTTGCCACATCAGAAGTATCGCTTGCGTTCAGCGTAACAACAAATACAATAACCGCAGCCTCCGCTGTAGATTATAGGCTCGCTATGCTCCTGTATGGTCTAAAAACATTTTTTCTATGTTCTCAACGAATCATCTAATGTTAAGATGATCATGAAAAACAAGGAAACGTAACAAACTGTGTTACTAAATAACCATCTCCTCTCCTCCGCTCATTCTTCTTCGTCTCGCTTTAAATCATCCACTTCGTTGATGCGAGGGCTGATGATACAATTCGATGAATGTATAAACAATTGCAAACCGCCACCGTCATATTTCAATCTTTATTATAATTGAACTGTAGGGCATAGAAAGCCTTACTTTGAAATCCGGTCCTCAGAGATTCGAGAACATGTCTCTGTGTAATTAAATGTAAGCAGCATGAATGCCATCTTTCCCCTGGTGCCATATCAGGTTGCTGTTTCCATGGAGGTTCAATTCTGGTGTTTAGAAAGATGATTGTCGCAGAATTAACCCATATAAATTGAGTGGAAGAGATTACCTTACGGTTAGAGCGTACGGTAAATATAATGATGGTCTCATTAATTTATAGGTTTTTCCTTTCTTCATCATTTGGTCGTGCAGATACCTAGCAACCTTCAAAACGTGAAATTCACAGTAATAAAATAGCACATTGTTTAAGCCTATCACTCTAACAACAAATGGTTTATTTTTTTTTTAATTGCTAAAACTTTTTTAACAACTTGTTTAAACTGTTGATTAAAAAAATTATACAGTTGTTTAAAAGGTTTAAACAGTTGTTTATAAAGTTTATACAGTTGTTTAAAAGTTTAAGACGGCCTTAAACAACGTACTTAAAATTGTAAACTGTGTTTTTACGGTGAAGTGTTCTTAAAATTCACCTTACCTCTTACCTTGTTAAGGTTTTGTTTTTAATTCATTTTATTGACGCTGCATTCTCAATGACTGGTCGTCATTGTTAAAATAGTCTGTTTCAAGTTATTAAAGATAAACGATGAAAGCATGTCCGTGAAGTTTATTTTTCAATCAGTTCAATCAACAGGTAAAAATATGGTTATCAAAATACAATAATACAAAGATATATATAAAATCACATGATCAAAAATGAAAAATGGCTTTTGTATAAAACCCTAGAGGGATTGTCTTGATAGCCGCCACAACATGAAATGAATTAGTAAAGAAACAGAATAACTCAGAAGGAACGAAACATCACAATAGTTTGATCGCATTAAAAAACACCAAAATAACCTTGATCAAGATATATATGACTCCACGAATTAAGAACCCATCCAAACTGGCAAATGTTTTATGTTCATTTTGAGATATCAAAAGAAATCTAGACCATGTAGACAGATGACAAGAATATACTGCGCACAAATGACGAATGCACTTCAGGTCGTTGATATATTTAAAGTTGAACATTTCAGCCTCATATTGGTCATCGAGCTTACCCTCGCTGCTTCGTTTCCCTGCTTATGCATACATTTAGTTAACATATCAATATTTATACTTCAAATGATTTGGAAGTTCACAAGGCTGATGCATCTCAATGAAAGTAATCATAGCAGGCGGAACGACACGTCGCGGCGCTGCCATGTCGGCAGTTGATTTACAACGTTTGCCTCAGAAGCTCGATCCGATGCTTATTTAAATGCGGTTTGTTGATGATGGCCTGCATTAAACTTCGAAAGCAGTTATAGCGACCGACATACAGTGGAGCCTCTCAGGGTTTTCTCCTCTTAAAAGAATTGGAGAATCCATTCTTAGAAATTTCTCACACATATATAAAGATTACCCTTCGTGTCATTCGATGATACCTTGTACCGTTGCAGATTTTCCTGGTGTTTAATTATAAATTATAATCTTGCTCAGTTGTCTGTCAGTTAAACTTCTTCATCGATTTGAATGCAGGGAATGGAAAAGAAGAGCACCGCTTTTTGAAGGTATGTTTCACTCAGTGTAGTATAGTATTGTCATCATCATCATCAAAACGGGAGGGGCATTTCATTTAAGAATAAAAATATTGTTTTATTGACTTATGTATTAAATATAAGTATTTCAGTCACAGACTCCTGTATGAAGGAAAGACAGTTGGCCAATTTTCAAGTGAATGCCCCTTCCCACTTTGTTAGGACTGAAGATGATGTCGAGATCCAACTTCATAATGATTCGATGACGTACCGTTTTACAAACTTCATGATATCCAAGATGGAATAGTATTTCTCTTTTTGCTATTAAGTACTTGAATAGTGTAAGGAAATACCCAATGCTGCTAATTTAATGCTGCAGTGAACATGATGATTTAAAAAAAAAGTTATCATGATAGTTTCAATCACATTTCTTCAATATATGTAAATTATTCGTTAATTCTACAAGAATTTCAGAGTGATAATGGCCTGGAGTAAACATCTATCTACCATCCGGAATGTGATCGTCCTGTTATTGATGACGAGGACTCTCATCGCGTCAACGATGTTGACTCCTGTATCCCAAGAGACCACGGAATCATCTCTGTCCTCAACCGGGCTGGACATGAATAGTCGAGAGATAGATTGTGAAGAACAATCACATCAGGAACCTCAAAGTAAGTAGAATCCTTTTTTTCTCGAATAAATAAATTAGCATCGACAGTTCTCTTTTTCTTAAAAAACACAATGAAATCAGTTTTATTTTTGTAATCAATAAACAATATAATAGGTTATGGGTTTAAGCTCTCACACTTGATAACTTGGCAGCTGCAGCAAAGTCCTTTGGACGCAGCGTATGGAGACGTTATATCATGTCATCTAATACAAGAACAGCTGTTTTTTTTATCATTAGTAGTTATATTAGTGGCAGCATGACATGGCCATGGGAAGTGGGTGTGCTGGGGTTACTGAAGTACCCCTAAACTTTTCATTGGGGATGCAGCGTGTATTATTTTACAAAGGCAACACCCCTATTATTTCTGGACGGTATGACAAAATGAAGAAATGTAACCTAATTGACCAAAATGTCTTTTTCAGAAACCAATTTTTCTTGCTCGTCAAATTTCTCGGGACGAAATTACCTCCATTTTAGAGTTAAATCTTTCTTTTTTTTGGCCAAATTGACATCAGCATCCCCAGTCAAAAAATCATTCCCAGGGCCCTGCAGCATGATCAGTGGAAGAAGAAGTAGTGGTAGTAATTTCTGATAGTAGTAGTAGTAATAGTAGTAGTAGTAGTAGTATTAATAGCAGTAGTAGTAGAAGTAGAAGTAGCAGTATGAAGCAGAAGTAGTAGGAAGAGGATGAGGAGTCTCTTCTCTCGAAATGATCATGATCATGTAGTAAAGAAAAGCCTTGGAAGTGCATGACTGTCCGCAGACGACGGGGAGGATTGTGGCTGTAGTGATCATTTTGATAATGATTATGCTAATACAGGATTCACGAGGGTGACTCGTTCAACAAATGTTAACAAACAACAAACAACTGGACCTTAACAATCACTTCATTTCAACAATTCTGCGTTCATTTTTCCAACTGCAGATTTACCCGACGGTCCATTGAATGTCACGATAGGAAATTTGACGATTCCGATTTGCCCCGACCGGCACAGTTGTCCAGAAAAATCTTGTATGGTAAATGAAGATGGTAATCGAGGATGTTCTTGTGATGAATTTTGTCAGTTCTTCGGTGACTGCTGCCCTAAGGCTGCTTCCAAAGATCACCCAAGAGAATCCAGCGACAATTCCACTTTGTACGGATACGACCGTTCTTACTTTAGCTGTGAAAGAATAGAAAAATTTCCAAGTTCGTCCTATTACTATCTCATTTCTAAATGTTCTGATGCATCTGTTGGCGATCAAATGAGGGAGAAATGTGAGTCCCCATCTGTTCATTTAGGATCACTCAATTATGAGTCTATTCCACTTTCTCTGGATGATATATTAAGCTATAGGAATGTATACTGCGCTATTTGTAACGGAGTGGAACTCATAAAACTAACACCGTGGAAGGTAACAATTCACTGTCCTGATGAAGTCGTTGAAGACCTGAAAAACCACTCGCGAACAGTAGATGGAATAATTCGTGACATGTTATGTCAATTTTCCGTGGTTCCTTCTTCAGAGGGAACAGCGGCGAGAATATGCATAGGAGATTCCGTAAACTACGTAGAAAAATGTCCACCCCTCTCTGACATGGCACTTCAGTTGGCATGCGCGTCTTTTAGCGCGCATATTTTCCTGGAGAATAGATATGGAGAATGTGTTTCGTATAAAAACCCTGTTTGTTACGCCTGCAACGTCGGAAAGTTTCCGCCCCGTCGACGAATGTGTCCCCCTGAATGTTCTCGAGGACCTGGATTTGGCATTTTGCCGCCGATTCTTAGTCCCTTGTCCATCCTCTTTGATTTTTCATCTGAGAGTGGGATCAAAGTAGTTCGAGAAAACAAGATTATTTCTGAAACAACAGTGGCGTGTCAGTCAGGAGAGGTTTTTGATCCATACATTGGCTCATGTCTTAGACTATCATGTCCTGATGGCTACGAAATGATCGGAGATGAATGTGCCAAAGAAGTTTCAGCAGATGATTCAGTTTGCCGTCTCCTGGAATCATATGAAAGCAACGTGGTCACGGCTATTATGATAACAAGTGACCGAAGTCTGTGCCAAAGTCTACATTTGATACATGAAAGTTGTAATTTCGCGACGTTACTGATCACTAAGAAAAACCAAACATTGATAGAATGCGAAGAGAATTATTTAAGTGGTCAGTCCAAAACGGTTCTCATATGGCAATTAAACCAAAACTGTCTGGATTGTGATTTCGACGATATAAGAAGCATGATTACTGATTTATCTCTTAACGCTTCAAACAACACCGAGTGTCGAATCTCCTCTTTTTCCATATCAAGTAGATGTGCACTGCTTGGTAATGGTGACAGTATCTGTACAAATTTAACGGATCTAAGAAATGATTCTGCCCCGAGAGGCGACCAGCATCCCTTCAACACGACCCCCAAAATACGTCCCACTAACGGATTTAAGGTATTCACAACAAGTTATAACTTTATATCCAATAGAAATGATACCACGGAGAACATATCAACGTTCAGATGTATCCCCGCGACTGACGAGCTCGTATGTCCCAGCTACGTATTTAACATCAGTCTGTTTATCCGTCTTGGAGAGAGTGGCATGTTGAAATACTTGCCATCAAGTGATGTCATTTCACCTGGCGATTACGTTTTACTTGATAGTGACACGATCCGAGTGTGTCAGTTCCTGAGCCAAAATGGCACGTTTAATGAAACAACGCAATACTTATTCTTCTACTACTCGGCCATACAAACAACCCTTAGCCTTGTAGGCACAACCCTGTCACTAGTGTCGCTATTCACAACGCTCGTCTGTTACATCACGTTTCCATCTCTTCGTCGGCTCGTCAGCAACCAGCTTATCATGATCTTTTGTGGCACCCTGCTAGTGGCACAGTGTCTACTCTTGTTTGGCGGTATGGCGAGCTCGGTGTCTGAACGCCTGTGCAGCGTTCTAGCGGCAATATCGCACTTCTTGTGGTTAACTACATTCACCCTGTCTTCTTCAATCGCATACGATCTCCGTCGAACCTTTGGATCCAGCAAGACGATCAGGGTATTGACAACAAATCGCAAAGTCCTCATATTTTACTTATCATTAGCCGCAGGGTTGCCTCTGCTAATTGTGGCTACCTGTCTTGCCCTGATGTTCTTCGTAGAAGGCATTGATTTGCATTACGGCGACGAACAAACATGTTGGATTGGCGGAGGGCAATCTAACCTCATAGCGTTCGGCGTCCCAGTCCTTGTGTTGCTGGTGTTCAATTTCTCCTGTTTCTTGGATACGATGCGTGGCATATTGAAGAGCAAAAGGGAAAGGAAGACCTTGCAAGAGGGAACAGAAAACCAGAAGGACCACCAGGAACTCCTCAAAATTGCCGTTAAGGTAGGAATATACCAAGATGAAAATGCCATTATCCATGCTGTAAATAAAAATATGGGTCTAGACAAAAAATATGTGAGGGGGGATACAAACATGTTCCTTGTGTACAGTTTTGTATATTTTTTACTTCTCTCTTAATGTATCAAACGTTCGAATTCAAAATAATAATTAAAAAAAAACCCGTATGCCAAACTGTTCGTTTACGGTGAAACGTATAATTAGAAGTTACTGGCTTTTGTTTTAGAATTTGCACGGTCCTGCAAGGTTTTCTTTGCTATGTATGTTGTGACTCTTGTTGGGACTCTTTTTTACTTGGAGAGGGGCCACATTGATAACGGATGATTTTTTTTTGCATTGGATTTGTGTAATTCTGAAACCAGGGGGTATTTCACAAAGATTTAAGTATGACTTAAACTCGCACTTAAATGCCTAGTTGTGCGCGGTATAAAAGGCATGACAGCATTGGTCAGATGTGAAACACCACCCTAATTCATATTTCATCCTGTTTACTAAAGATCTCTTCACTCATGGGCTTCACATGGATGTTTGGCTTCATAGCTGCTTTCAGCAAACAGCAAGCTGTCTGGTTTGTTTTTATCATCATCAACTCACTCCAAGGAGTTTACATATTTCTGGCTTTCGCTGCTACCCGCAGAGTCTTCGATCTGTGGCGTGGTCTAGTGATGGGCAAGTCGTCAGGTACAAGCCTGCATGACTCCTCTCAGCGGATCAAGGATAGGACGACGACGACCTCTGTACGAAATACATCCATATGATTGGGTGGACGTCTGGGTTTTGGATTTAACCAAAACCGCATCTACTGTAATTGACACCACCCGCTATACAAAATCTCGACCGATTCCTCTGTTCAGTAAAAATAAAAATCTCCTTAATGATTATATATTGCCAAATATAAAAAGATCCTATCACATGGTTTTGAAAATAATTTCACACTCCTGAGCACCGAATCGGATCAGTCGAGTGATATGTTTATTTATTTTAGGTGATGATCTTGTTAGTTATTATAATTGTGTACCCAATCCTGATAGCTCCCAGTGAAAATATACACGATAGACATGATAGAGATCGATCGTCCACAAAGCAAACCATTATGCCTTTAATCGTACGTAGTTTAGGTTGATACATGTTTATAATCGAAATTTAGAAAGTACATGTATCTTTTCAAAGACAAGTTCTCTCTATCCAATAAGTTGTGCTTGAACTGATTAGAGACCATTTTACGAAATCCAGCCTCTCACTGCTTTCCTCTGACACGTGTTTTGCACGAGGGGCGCAAATTTGGTAGTTTTTGTCATATTGTTGTCATTCGCTCAATGTGCGTCATTGTTAGACCAACGTTTTCTGTTCAACGCCAACCGTCTAAATGTTTTGTTATAGATTGCTAAAAAAATGTGCGCAGAGCTCGACGGCTTAAATAGTCAGACTGAAAAGCCGTTAAAAATACCCCTCCCCCGCCCAAAGAAAAGGCGCATGACTCTACACGCCAAAAGAACACCAGACATGCAAAGAGCGCGCTAGACCAACGCCAGACTAACGGAGGGCGGACGTTTGGTATTCGTAGCAAGTTCGGCGGCGAACAACTAGCGCTGACACAGCGCACGCATACTGCTTTAGACGCTTTCCCAGTCAACATGAAGCCAGCTGAACGAATGTTGAAGGGGTCTCTAACACACCCAACGTTCTTCTTGCCTGTTCCTGGCGATTACCTGGCGTATGGTATCGTGCAGTTGGGAACAGGATTATTAATTCCATTTTGTCAAAGAAATGTGCCGACTCAATATTCAAGATGGCAGCACTTTCCCAGACAATCCTCATTTTTCGACTGAATTTCAGTGCTTTGGTCGTGCGTCGGGCTATGCTTGAATTATTTCAGGTTTGATATAAATTGATTAGTGGTTAGGTTACAAAAAATCAATAGCATAAAACATGTGAATAAGAAATTATGTAAATAAAATAAAAAGTGATTAGTATAATGTGGTAATAACTATTAGTATTCAGCACAAGTTGATGCAAAAGACAATGCTTTGGCCACAAAAAATAAAGGATCACGTAAGTGAAAGGTTGTTTGGTTTATTTTGCGGATGTGTTTATATTCAGTTCATATGGTCACCAGCATTTTCTCTTTTTTATGATTTCATTTTGAATTTGTTTAATCCAAATTTTAGCTCTATCAAATGTAGATGAATACTGCACATTTCTGAAGTTTGTTTGTACATAATACACCTCTCTTGCAAGTAATAAATGGATATCGCGGCATTGCACTATTTATTTCGTCTATGGCTCATGATTTCTATATAGGATGAATTCGAATATACACAATTGCTTTGTCAATTTAGTACATCTATCAATACATCAGCTACGGCATGATTTACAATATTTTAACATTAATAATGATAATTACAATGATAATCATGATAATGCATAATGTATAAAACAAAACTTCTCGGGTCACGACGCAAAACCAGTGGAAGGTGCAATAGCTGACCATGGAGGCATTGCTCCGTGATCTGGCTTTGGTGATGATGGACTCCAGATACTTGGAATGAACTGGCACCCGATCTGCCAGTCCAGAATGGGAAAACAAGAAGAAAAACGAACATGCTAGAAATTCCGCCATCTCCATCTGGGTGCGAAATGTCTATAATCACCACACCTGTGAACCAAGGAGATATTTATCGCTAGTACTTGTTTCTTGTTCAAAACAACAATTTTAGCTAAAATTTGTCATAAATAACAGCATTGAGAACCGTCTTAGAAAGAGTTCCGATTGATCGAATCAACCACAACTATGGAAAGCCAGCAACAGCTAAAATACATGTTCAAAATGTTTTCTAGATGTGATGTATCAAAATGTTTTCTAGATGTGATGTATCAATTGTTTTCTTGAAAACTTGATGTGCTTCTCTTTGTTTACAAACGACATCATGCCAATTTCCCAGAGAAAAAAAAATTACATCGTTGGATTTCCTAAATAGTTTAAGATGATCAGATCAATCGTAACTCTTTGTAAGACAGGACTCTGATATTCAGGTCGTGGTATATGAAATAAATGCGCGGAATATTACTGGAAAAAATAACTACAAAGGAAGATCCTAGTAATACCTTATTAAATGAAAGCATCGTCATCATATAACGACGTGAAATGGTACATTTACACATCTTATTGCCTCATAAGAATTTGATTAACGTGCATGTCACACAGGGACTTTCATGGCGCCCGCCCCCAAAACAATTCCTCTACGGCGGGATACAACGTGTATGAATGCCACAATCCCCTCCTCCTCTGAACACTGAAAATATTTGTTTTACTCTTTCTACAGATTCATCCATGGCATAAATCTTGTGACACCTGTTGGGTGTTTCATAAAGCTTATCGTAAGTTATGAACGACTGGTGACACTTTCTTGTGGTAAATGGTATACACTTAAAGGTTCATTCGGGATGATTTAGCTAGTAAGAAAGGTTCACCAGCCGTTTTTTAAGTTGCTCTTAACTTACGAATAGCTTTATGAAGTGGCCCCTGTATTACATGTCCTCTCATAAGACTGAACCCATGAGCTTGCGAAAATAATGTATGTTTTCTCTTCATTCATAAATAAGAATAGTTATTACCATTTTCTAACAGAATGGCATGGGGATCGATAATGTGAATTTTAATTGAAGGTAGGTTTAGTACTTTTAGATACAAAATATACTCGTACATAGCACACATTGCAGACATGCAAATAATTTCATACTATTTTAATTATCATCCATGCACTATAGATCTCGTCTGAAATCATGTGATTTATTGTAAAACGTGTAATATTCCCTTTTTTGTGTGTGCAATATTCAAAGGCCGATCGTTAAAAATATGACATATATATGAATATTATATTCGGCTGCCAATGTGGTACGCTGTTTGCATTTAATATGTTTTCGTTGTAAACTTGTATTAGGCTACTGCATTTTGTATATTCATGGATATTAATATTTCATTTGGTTGGGTGGAACCGTCTTATCAAATATGGTTATTTACAGACGATGATAATTTGAATTGAACCATGGATCCTACTAGAACATGATTGAACGAAACATTCATGAACAAAGTAAGTAAAGTCATGAAAAAAATAAATGCAACTGGTATGAATTTCGAAAATATGGAAGTCCTAGTACACATTCAATTGAAGTAGAGCATTTGTACTTTGGATTGTTTGATTTCTAAGCTGCAGAAGTCATTGCTGATATTGATCAGCCGCGTTTTACTGTGACCGAGATGACCCTTACCTTGTTGACAGCAGATCCGACGTCACAAAAGTTTTAATTGGCATTGTCATTGCTTGGTTGAAGACAGGATAGACTATATAGGACTTTTTGGAAATATCTCCAAGTACTTCGAATTAGTACCCTAGCGGGGATGGGAGACACCTCTTTAAGCAGAGTCATGAAAGCATTTCGTTCCATGGACATGGACCTACCACAAATTATCAAGATGACCAAATTATAGGTCTCGCTCTCAGATGAATCAGCTATATTAACAAAGTTTGTATGTATACGAAGCGAAGAGGCATCGAGGTAGAAGGAGTCCAATATACATGTCTATTCATTGCAAACAAATTAATTCATTTATTTAGATATTCAACAACTTTTGGAATCAGGAAATAGGTATTTCCTTAGTATTAACCGCTTCAATCGTTATATTCTTAATAAGGTCACATTCGCATTGTATTTTATATTTCAATTATCAGATTATATTTGACCATCATGACCGTGACACCTGAATTATATATGCACCAGACTGCATGATGTTGAATCAATAAAGCTGGCATACACGAAAGATCAATAATACTCTTTGTCATGTAGGTTAGTAAAATATCGGCTCAAACAATCACTACTATCTTGACTATGGGTGTCAATAACACACCTTTTTGCTTTTCATATTTCATTCATACTTTACATTACACAGTAAAAATGTTGTTTAGAATTGCTATACAATGTTTTTTTACTATAAGAACAACAGTTTAAACAAGTTAAACAACAAAGTTCTTAATTTTTGATAACTCAATGAGGTGATCTGGGCTGGAAATATTAATATCTAAATAAATAGAGTAAAATTTACGGAGTGAAGTGCTGAAAATTTAACAAATCTGGAAAAAAAGAGCGGAGTTATGGAATTTGAAAGTTTAGCAATATTATTATTGTGAAAACAGTTATATGTACGTCATCACGAACATTCATTAGATCAGCTGGTAACGTCATATCCCCACCTTCCTTTTTCGTATGTTATTACATGAAATCTTCGTTGTTTCATTTTTTTCATTTACATGTGTGAATGATATGTCTCCCTTGTAATGATAATAATAATAATGTGACTTATAGAGCGCCAAATCCACTCTGTAGAGTGTTCAAGGCGGATAAAGAGCTAAGAGTTAAATAAAAAAAGTTTTTAGTAGATTTTTTAAAGTTTCGACAAAGGTACATTTTTAATGTCACCAGGAAGGCTATTCCACAAAGTGGGACATGCAAAATCATTTGATCTTTCCCCCCAGGTTTTTGAAACTTTTGGAATAACAAGGAAGCCAGAGGTGGATGAGCGCAAAGACCGCTAGTTCGATAAATGAAAGACTGTATTGTGGTGCTGATCCAAGAATACTACGGAAAGCAAGCAACAAAATCTTAAAGATAATACGATTTTTGATAGGGAGCCAGTGCAGCGAGTTCAAGATGGGAGTGATATAAGAGCGTTTATTTTACAATGACGATTCGAGCAGCTGCATTCTAAAGCTTCTGAAGCTTATATAATTGAGCCTGCAGTAAATTGAACAATATGACATTACACAAATCACGGCGGAAGGAAATCAAGACATGTAGGGGAAGGCGGGGTAAGTTGTGACACTTTTTGCATTTTGCATGTTAGAATTGATATGACTAGTACTATTGTAGAAATAAGTACCTTGCCTTTAAATTTGATTCTTGGGAAATGTTTCCCCTACATATAACTTTCTACCCCCACACTGAAAGTCATCGTGACCTTTGAAAAAAAAACGATGTCAAATGGCTCAACTTGCCCCACATATGGGGTAAGTTGTGCCACCATCTGGGGTAAGTTGAGCCACAAAAACTACGTACAAAATGTATGGGGGGAAAACCAGCATGTCAATTTTTTGTTTGAAGTCTTTTCACTAGCTAATTCTCTATAAATACTAACATCCTTTAAAAGGAAAAAAGCAGTCATGTAAATTTGCTCCTTTCAGCCTGCATTTCAATCGATTTTTATGGTTTGTTTGTTTTTTAAGATACATTACCATAAGAATTACTATGGCTCAACTTGCCCCATGCTGTTTGGCTCAACTTACCCCAGTCCGAACTTAGTGCGATAATTTTGTATCCACACATTTATTATGCATCCATCATATAAAAGACTACGACAAGAATGAAGATCCAGGCTGGACTAACAATGTTGTTATCATGTCTTTAATATATTTAAAGACGTGTGTGTGAATAAAGTACTTATCTATTTCACACTCTTTTTTACTTTTTTGGCTGAAATTCATACTTTTCCCTCTAAAAAAACTACTTTTTGTTTCAAAGTGGAAAACAATGTGGTGGGGTTAGGGGTTATGCTATGGGTCATCAATACATGACACCACCGCAATGTCTGACTCATTCATTATTGGCCTGGGGGTGGTGGCTCAACTTGCCCCTATGCTCAACTTACCCCGTCTTCCCCTAACTTTTCCGTCGCGGACCTTGATGAATATTTCCGGATAAAACATTGAAGTTTCGTTTAAAAGAAATGTGAGAAGAGTTGTTTTGAGTCACCTTGGCACTCATCAACAAGTTCCATAACGATCAGGGAACGATTTTTTTAAGTGGGGGTGCTGAAATCTCTTCTCAAAGTCGGGGGGAGGGTCACAATTGAGTTATCTAGTGTTCTTTTATACACACACATACACACAAACATATCATTGTTCTCTTCATCCATTTCTTTCACAAAATATTAAAATAAAAGAGGTGCAAAAGCTGTTGTGATTTATTATTTCACTCACACTTTTTTTTTTATTTTGAATAATGTTTTTATTCTGATTTCATGAACAAATAGTTACATAACATTTCAATTTAACATTTCAAATCATATATAATACTTTACACTTCATATTTTCACTTTTTTTCCACTAACTTAACAAAATCATGAGTCATATATATCTTAAAAAAACAACAACAATGAAATCAGTTATTATAAAAATGCTTAAAGACCAAACTTCCCCCTCCCCCCCCACCACAAACACACACATTCACCCAACACACCACTGCCCAGAAGATCTGCTCACACTCATTATAAATAAATCATGTTTAAAAGTACAAAACAATTCGATGAACAATTTTGAATATAACAAGCTCACGGGAGAAGCATTACATATATTGAAAGTAAATAAAGACTTACAACTTAACCTTGTCACAATTTTACTGTTTCCCATTTTTGCAAGTGCCGCCCTAATTTCCCCATTTTAATAGCTATTTTCTTTTCTTGATCCTTATATTCTAAAATAAGTTTATGTATATCGTCAATGGTTGGTAAAACCCCCTCCTTTCTAAATATAAATAATATATATTTTACCATAAAGATAAAAGTATTACAACTTTTTATTCTATTTGTATTGCCTGACAAACCAACAAATATATCCCGCCAATTCAAGTCCTTTATCTCATCTAATTCAAATCGCTGTATCAAACTTTCCCATATCAGTTTGACCTTTAAGCAAGACAAAAATATATGTGAATATGTTTCCGTTTCCAGTTTACAGTACGAACAGAGATTATCTTCAACAAATCCAAATCTAAACAAATTAACTTTAGTGTAAATTGCCCCATGCAGAAGCTTAAATTGAAATTCCCTCTGTCTTCCAATTAATGATGTTATTCTTGTTCTAAAAAACATTCACTAATTTCTTTCTCTGTATTATTATAATTATTTTGTCCATCTCTTATCTGTAAATCATATGACTTTTGCAATTCTTTAATAAAATATTCATATATTTTTCTTGATAATACCTCCTTAAAGCTAATTTCCCTCCCCAACAGAAGCAAGTTTATATTATAATTAATTAAGTCTATCTCACAAAATTGTATCGAACCTAAATCATTTCTCCAATCACTTGGAATTGCGTGATATATTTCACCTATTATAAACAAAAGATCACTTCCCATACCAAGGTTAAAAAGAATATGCGACTGGTTTAACATGTCCATTGTCAATGATGTGTTCAACCTTAATTAACCCTCGTTCTAATAAATCTTACCAAATATCATTTTATTTTCTGTACAAATATTCTTATTATTGAAAATGATTGGATTTTTAGAACCATTGAAATGTCTTAAATTATCAATCTTTTGCCAAGCATCTAGCATTTCCAAATAATAAGATGGAATATTCAACTTACTTTTTATCTTTTTCATTTCATAATCACATAGAAAAATTAACCTTCCAACTGAACTTAGGGAATAATAAAAAATAACTTCCACCCCAGATTTCTTTCTCCATACAAAAGTCTTTTTACCCACATTATACGCTGCGTTCTAACAAATATTTCAAAATTTATCATTTTAACCCCACCACAATTATAATTCTGATACATAATTTATCTTTTAATACGATCTTTCCCTCCCCATATAAAATCAAATGATAATTTCTCGATTTCTATATACACCCATGAGGGGACAACAAGGATGGATGAAACATAATTTAATTTTGTCAATGCATATGGTTTTCAATAAATGTATTTTTCCCATAATAGTCAAGTCTCGTTGTTTCCACCAACCTAAAAGCTTTTTTATTTTACTTAATATTTCTTTATAGTTCAGATCATCTTTTAATCTAAAGTCAACTGAAAATATTACTCCTAAAATTTTAACTTCCCTAACATATTTGCCAAATACATATACAGGGTCATTTGTTTTTCCATTTTCCTTACCCATGTACATAAAATGTGTCTTGTCCATATTTACCTTTAAGCCACTGACTTTTTCAAATTCTTCAAAAACATAATGCAACCTTTTTATTGAATCCATGTCTTTCAAAAAAATTGTCATATCATCGGCATACAAGACCTGTCTTATTTCATGCTCCCCCAAACTTATCCCTTTAATAATTTTGTCCCTTCTTATTTCATGTGCCAGTAATTCTATTGCAATCAAAAACAAATAGGGCGAAAGTGGGTCACCTTGTCTGACCCCCCTTTCTACATTAAAGTAACCGGTGGAATACCCACCATTCATAACACAACTACTTATATCCTTATATAGTATTTTCACCCAAGAACAGAATGACTCCCCAAAACCAAAAAAATTGAGTGCTTTCAATAAGTATTGATGAGAAACAGAGTCAAACGCTTTTTCAAAATCTACCGCAATAAAAAATCCTTGTCCTTGCTCCAAGTAATGTCTAGAGTAAAATAATATATCTTCTATTAGTCGAACTGCTTCCCCAATATTTCTATCTTTTATGTATCCCACCTGATCATAATGAATTATTTCGTTTAAAACCTGTTTGATCCTTGCTGCCAAAACCTTGGATAATATTTTGTAGTCTACATTTAATAACGTAATGGGTCTGTAATTTTTAATATATAAAGCATCTTTTCCTTCCTTCTCTATCAATGTGATAGTCCCTTGTTTTTGAGAAATTGTTAATTCCCCTCTTATATATGTTTCGTTTAATGCTTCTACCAACAAATCCCCTAACACTGGCCAAAGTGTATCACCAAATTCTACGGTAAAACCGTAACTTCCAGGTGACTTATTCCATTTCATTTCTTTTAACACCTTAAAACATTCTTCTTTTGTTATTTTACCTTCACATAATTCTCTGTTCTGTTCACTTAACTTTAAGACTTCGTTCAAAAATAAACTGTTATCATAATAACTTTTATTTTTCAAAGAATATAATTTTTCATAGAAAATCTTTATTTCTTTTAAAATATTATTTTTGTCCCTAATAATTTCTCCATTTTCAATGACTAATTCTTTAATAACACTTTTCCTCTTATTTATTTTTAACAGTTGTTCGAAGTACTTCATATTATTTTCCCCCTCCTCAAACCAATCTGCTCTAGAGCGAACTTTAATTCCTTGCCGAGAAAAATTATATAATTCATTTAACTTATCTTTTTTCAATTTAATTGTATCAATCACAGATCTCGATGACCCTTCGAGTATCTGCTTTTCTAAAGTCTTGATTTCAGCCTCTACTGTTTCTATTTCGCGTTTTCGTAATTTTGCTTTTTCCCGAGAGTATTTCATAGCGAATTCCCTCATTTTGATTTTTAAGAAATCCCAAAAGACTAATTTATTCGAAAACCTAGGTGCCCATTCATTTTTCAATTCAGATATAATATCATACATCTCTTTAATAAAATCTTTATCCATACAAAGACTATTATTAAATTTCCAGTACGAATTTCCATAAACATAATTTTCTTTCAAATTCTGAAATTGTAGAATAATGCCCGAATGATCCGGTGTTACTGATACTAAGATTTCACACTTATTCACTAATTTTTCTAAACTGCATGATATAAACCAATAATCTAAACGACTTTGGACTAAAGGCGACCTTTGTCTAAAAGTAAACACACACACACACCCTAACACACACCCACCCACCAACACACACACACACACATATATATATATATATATACATATATATGACAGTCACTTCTAAACTTTATTTTTATAAAAGAACATTAATATGAAATATTTTAAGCACGAAGCGCGAGCTATTTTTTTTTTAACTTCATGTAATTTGTCATGAAAAAATTGAACATTTTGAGCAATGTTTGTGATCCTGAACAAGATGCGTATGTAACAATAATAACTGCGAGCGCGATCAGCGCAAGCAGATATTTTCAATATACACTCTGGCCTGATCGAAAGGGACCAGTTATAAGGACTGTTTGCAGCTACCCCTGAAGACGATACATAATATCAACAATTAAATAATGCGAGCGCGAAGCGCGAGCTGAAAAAATTGACATTCCAACCTATATACTGGACATTATAAGCACTTTTTGTAATCATGAAAACGAAAGGTATATAACAGATGCGAGCGCAAAGCGCGAGCGGAAATAGAAATTAGATTTCAGACCTAAAAACGGGATATCTTAATCACTTTTCTAATCATGAACAGGATAGGTATAAACTATATACAATTGATGCGAGCCGCGCAAAGCGCGAGCGGAAACTAAATTGAGATTTCAGACCTTAAAACGGAACATCCTATTCATGTTTAGTAAATCAAGAAAATGAGGGGCAATTCGATAACTTCCTACATTAATGATGTGAGCGCGAAGTGCGAGCATAAAAAATCTTATCACTTTAAAACGAAAATTTTTATAATTTTGAGCACGTTTAAAAGGGTACTCCAGACTGAATGTATTATGGTTTGAACGGTCGGGCGCACGCACACTTGATTCAAATTTCAAGTCAAACCACACCCATGTCCCTCCCTGCTCACTATCGAATAGTGTGTGTGGTTAACACGAATCGCGTGCGACCACGTCGATCTGTATTGGAGTAGGATATAAGTTATTGGAATACTAGTATGTGAAAGACAGTAAATGATTTGTGATTGTCGGATGTGATTATTATATATTATATTATAAAATATTTAAAGAATACAAAGGAAACCTGATTTCGTCGGGGTGCTGCATATGGAAAACACGCAGCATCCCCAGGAAGATTTCACCCCCAGCACCCCCGCTTTTGCAGGATCATGCATACGAGGAAAGATTGCTTCGACCTCTTGACAGGAGAGTTGTCGCGCCAAATTCAGAAATTATCCCTGTCAATCAGTAGTCCACTCGTCCGCCACTTCGTCTCCAGCCTCCGTCGAATACGCTTCTGTACTAACAGTGATATCAGAGCTGTATCACGGGAAGTCCACGTAGCTCTTTACCTTTCTAGTTCTTGGTGGAGCGTGGATGTTGAGAAGCTTAAGTTCAGTGTTGTAGAGAAGAACAGCAGTATCGACGTTGTCTGCAGAAGAAATGATAATGCTGCTATCAGCCACACTCTGGACAAAAGTTACTCTACATCTCGAACGTTGCGGGATAAGTTGATCGAGTCCGACTGGGCTTGCTGAAACCAATCTCCCAAACAACTGCAGAGTGATATGAGATGCCCGGAACAACCTTCGGTTTAAAACACAGAGATCGGTCATCTGATTCCCGTACTATCACAACATCAAGTAGGTGGCCTTTATCATGAGAACTGACAAGCTAAGACATGGTGTGGCGACAAAGGAGAGAGTCAAACCTCTGCGTGTAAGATGAAGAGGCACTGTCGAGATGTATGTTCAAATCGCCGATAATTATCAATGGTGTAGTTCTATACATGCTGTCGTCGAGAAAGTCTGAGAATTCTTCCAGAAATCTGGAAAAGCTATGACTATTCGATGGCCTGTAGATTACCGCGACGTCGAAGCAACCGGAGTCGCTGGAGAACGAGTACCGCACATACATTCAAAACTGTCGTACCTATATATACGTGGGTTTAATGGTAACCTGTAGATTATACTTGTAGAGGAAGGCCACTCCGCCACCGCGCCTGGAGGCTCTAGGACAATGTTCGAATCTGTCAGAACTTGGGCGAAGATGAGCTATTACTACATCATCATCGGATGTGAGCCAAGTCTCACCTATGAATAAGTTGCAGCAATGAATATTTAATGCGCGTAATATTTATTTGAAAAATATAATTTCATACATTAAAATACAAAAGAACAAGTGGGGATATAACATCAGTTTGCACATTGAATATTCATGAGGACATGCCTAGAACTGTTTCACCGGAATAATGCAAACCTTTAACATACCATAACTTTGTCATTATTTTCTGATTTTTCTTAATCCGTTCAAATCATATCATTTTCAGCCTGGAGAACCTCTTCAAGCATGGTTGTTTAAACATGTTAAACACCTACTGAAAGTTTCATATAGTAAACATTGTTATATAAAAATTCAAACATAGTTTTCCTGTGTACCCTTTTGATTACCGCCAGGATAATCTGATCTGCAGGCAACCTACTCACTTACATTGTCTATTTCAATGACAATGATAATGTGATTTAAACCGCACTCTGAATACATGATTTACATCCTTTGACATTTGGAGTCGAAATATTGCGTATGTCTTCAGGATAAAAATTATACCGAAATACGATATGACCAAGAGTTATGGGGAGCAGATCACGGATGAGTCCATGTCAACGTCGAACTCGATGTCCATTCCGTCTCGATATCCCTCGATATCAGAGGCAATGGCTAAACAGAGGGATGACTTAAAAACCATGCAGTATGGTTCTTAACCTCTTGAAGGCAGCCGTCAGGAGAAGAAACCATTATTGGTACCTTCCAGGAAGAACAGTGAGTGACTTCATATGATCTATGTATAATATGATGAATGATTTATGACAGAGGAGAGGAAAAAGAAGGAAAATATTCATAAGACGTGTAATAAAAGATGATGGGCGATTATCGAGAGGACAATGGATAGAATCGGGAGTGGCGCAGGGGTGTCCCGATTGGGGGGGGGGCGACTTAAAGATATCATCCCTTTTTCCTCTTGAATAATGTGGATATTTTTGGTATTCTAACACATCTTTATGTAGTTTAGACAATCTTCTATCTTTCCTCTTCTTCCTCTTTATATTTTCTCAATTTCCCCTTCTTTTTACCAACTTAAGAAATCGTAGGGTGGTCGTCGCCCATGCTCCCACTGTTTGGTTTTCACTTATTGATTTTTAAACCTTTGGTATTCAAATTGACTTCCACGTTTGTCTTTTTATTTCCTGAAGTTCCCGGTTTCATCCAAGTTCGCCATCAAATGGCAATATTGATATTCCTTGGGATGACTGCCGTCTGCGCGATGAGGCAAAACGTAAGCGTTGCCATGGTTGCAATGGTGAATGAGTCCTACGTCATACACGACGATCAAATCGGGAACGAGAGTCAGCAAAGCATAGAGACCTGCGCAGCTTCTCCGACAGCAAACTCCAGTGCTGAACAAACGGTAAGTTTTATTACTTTGCTACTTTTGTAATATTCTTGAAGGATGAAATTCATCCCAGAAATAATAAACATAAAGTTGCCTTTGACAGCAGGGACGAGTCACCATCATCTATAGTCTTCTGTGCAAGCCCTTCACTCGAGTTAAGGGTCTCAATGCGCAGCCTACTCATGCCTTGTGTACTTAAGGCCATCTATGAGCTAGTCTTTGCGTGGAGACACACGTGCTGATCAAAGTTTCAATCAAGGTCTGTGTCTGCAGACTACATCATCTACATGACAACCTCGTTATGCTCGAGGGGCAAACTTTTCTGACAGCCCCCCCCCCTCAAAAAAGGTCCAAGACTTTCTTGTTAAAAAAATCTTGTATCAACCCGCAAAAACAATAATAATAGAGTTCACTATCGGTATCATTTTCTCGTCCAGAATTGGCTGACAACCTACATTCCTACATTGGCCAAAGAAAGCCCCCCCCCCCAAAAAAAAAGAACCAGTTCATGCAAATTCTTTCGAAGCCGGGGGTTGGGGGTTAGGACATTCTAATGAAGTTCTGTATATACATGATATAGGAAGTGTACTGGTAAATTAAAACTTGGAATTTAGTATTCATCATTATAGGAAAATAAACAAATTTGCCCAAGATACTACAACAACTAATCCACCAAGGAAGCGTAGGATATTCTACAGTCATAACTGCTTAATATTAATTGTGTAGTATTGCCCGATCCCCCGAATGGTATGCGTGCAAGTGTGAAAGGTTAATTTAGCATGTTTAGGTGAATCCAGATTTCACCTGAGTATGATGTATTTTTACCCGGATTATGTATATGATGGTAACATTTTGCAGAGATCCGGTGATTTCCTTTGGGATGCTCAGACTCAAGAGCTGATCCTCGCGGGCTTCTTTTACGGGTACATCTTCACCCAAATCCCAGGCGGCTGGCTGTCCGACAAGTTTGGTATGAAATGGATCCTTGCTTCTGGATTTCTGTTATCGAGTGTTTGTACTCTCCTAGGACCTGTGGCAGCTTATGCTGGAACGGAGTGGTATTTCGTCACACGATTCTTCAGTGGTCTCGGTGAGGTAAGGATCAGTAAAACCATGGACCTGGGGTCCTTTTCATAAAGGACTGACCGACAAGGACCCGGAGTCAGGCCTGTACGCGGAGCGAATTTGTCTTTAAAAAAAGGACAAGCAACCCCCTGGGTCTGTGTCTGACTTAAAACAGTTGTAAATTTTACTTTATAACTATGGCAACTATCATGATATCAGGGGTTAACAACAGCCAATTGCATTCTATGTTTTCATTGTACTAGCCATAGTGGAAAGTTGCCGTAGTCATGATAGTTAAATCTTTATGAAACGGGCTCCAGAAGAGAATGTCATCAACATTTGTTGTCCGACAAGTTGTCAAATCTTGCATTTATATTCGTCATGTTGAAAGAGACATTTGTTTTGTTGAATAATGGTTGGACGTGCAGTTAAGATTAATTGCTATGTCAATGATCCAGGGAAAACAGGTTATTGCTAACGTTTCTTAAACCTGCATACGAACCTGCATCGGGTTCCTTAAACAAAAAATGCTCTAGTGGTGATCACTGGTCCACTGAAGTATCCTGATTGATCCTGATTTTAATGCTTAGATAAGAAAACCAGCGCCATTTGCATCATTTCAATTACCATGTTGCATCCGATGTGATTCATTTTTCAGGGTGTCTCTTTCCCTAGTATGCTTGCCATGTGGTCTAAATGGGCACACCCGGAAGAGAGAAGCAGTCTGGGTGTCATCGGTGTCGTAGGTAAAAAATGAAATTTTATATACTTTGAATTTCTTTCCTTTATAATGAGTGAAATTAGGTAAAAATGTCCTTGGTCACGATGGTATTCATTACATCTCACTTTACTATTATCGACAACCTTCATCGTTGTCGTCGACATTGACGCCACTCCCGTTTTCTTCATCTTGTATTATCCTATCAATATTAAATTTTATCCATAATCGCTCATCTTCATGTTGCAAGTTTGCCCTTATTGGTATTGTTATGTCACATCATCTCCAAGAGCAGTGTACTACCAATAGGAAATATTGGATCTGAGGTAGATGTCAATATGTTCTTAATTAGAATATAATTAAGATTTTCTATCAACATTCAGACAGCTTTAACAGGTACACGCACGATAATGATAACGCTCTTGACTTATTATCCATGGCGCTTTTGGGCAATTCAAATGATCATTAGACAAAAATTCATCATTGAAATGATAAGAAAAATATTCGAATAATTATATGGAATAAGTTTGATACTTAAACTAAGGCATTATGAATCAATCACCGATCATCTGTTAAAGAAAGATTTTAATTTCCCCTGTCTTTCATCAATAGAAAGTTTTTTGAGTTATTCTACTTTTTTATTTTCCAAACTGCTCAGGTTTCAACTTTGGAAATGTTTTGGGTAATGCATTAACAGGATATCTCATCAACCTCAACGTGATAGGTGGATGGCCTCTTCCATTCTATATATTCGGTTTGTGATAACTACTTTTTTTCAAACGGAATAAGTTGAAATATAAAAATAAACAGAGGTATGGTGTAAAGATCCGCTTGAGCTGTTTCAATTCTAAAAATGGAAGAAAATTGTAACGCATCTGTGGAGGTTTTTTTTTAAATTATTTTTACTGACACAAGTTCTGAAAATAGAGCTAATATCCAAAAAAGCGTTTCATCAACATTTTTGTCCGACAAGTTGTCGGTTCTGACAACTTTGCTTGATTAAACTTGGCTGAGAAGCACTGTTACTATGACAACTGTTGGATAAAACAGGACTTGTGAATAAAACATCCGACATTGATGTCCCTTCATGAAACGCTCATCAGATGGCCTCGTTTAATGGGAACAAAATGCAATGTAAAGAAAGATTATATATTTTTTTGTCATGCATCTGTGTATAAGAAAATGATTTACATTTTGAAAGGAAAACGTATTAGGAAATGGTGTGGTCGCGATGGTTATTTGTTGATCTGTCATCAAACATACTTTCTGGAATAATCTTCGTCTGTATTCAACTGAATGAACAAGGTTTACACAATCTTGGACGTACATGTACTGGTTTGGTCTAACCAGGTACAGGAGAAGTACAGGCGAGTCGAACTTTCACCCGTTAAACCATTTGAACGATGCATTTTCACTTAACAACCGCTTAATTTATTTAGTCAACAAATTTTCGTTTATTAGATGATCCCTTGAAAAGCCTTCGGTCTTCAGGTGTTTAATGTACATTGATTTAGTGTGTGCATTGATTACTATGTTGACAAAAAAATAATAACATCTTACCATGCTTACAGGTTCAATGGGATGTCTTTGGTTCTTGTTATGGATCTTCGCTGCCTACAGTTCACCACGAGAACATCCCTGGATATCCCCAGAAGAGCGTGCATATCTCGAAGATGGTCTTAGACATTCTAACGTAGGTCACACATCATTTACCCATACTGGTACAGAGAGAGAAGCATATTCATGGTAAACCATCATACAATATAAATTGTATGAATCATGCAAGATTCTCTCTTCTTATTAAATGTGCAAAGTAAATATTCCCTTGACAGGTCTTAAGGTCCGGGTATCCTTGACACACTATCCAACGTATGGCATAAGGAGGGGCTAGCGCCTTCCGAATTTGTAAGAGTAATTTTACAACTACAAGTACTACTACTACTACTACTACTACTACTACTACTAGTACTCTCATGGCTACTACAACAAGAACAACAAGAACTATTCTATTACTACAACAACAGCAACTACTACTGCTACTACTACTATTCCGACAACTGCTACTCATGACTACTACAATAAGAACAACAACAACTATTACTTCTTCTACTACTACTACTACGACTAAGACTACAACAACAACAACTAAAACAGCTACTACTACTACTACTACTATTACTACTACTACTTCTAATAACTACTACTAATACTACTACTACGACAACTGCTACTCTCATGACTATTACAACAAGAACAACACACAACACACAACTACTACTGCTAGTACCACTACTTCTATTTCAACTACTATACTACTACTACTACTACTATTATAACTACTATACTACTTCTTATACTAAAACTGCCACTACTTCTACTACTTCTCCTACTGCTGCTGCTACTTCTACTACTTTTTGTTTTACTATTATTTTTCTTCTTCTACTACTTTTAGTACTACTACTTCTACTAACTTTACATATTACTATTGAATCAAACCAGAGCTCACCTTCGTGCAGAATTGCAATTCTTCTCGTATTATCCCTAGACACTAAGACCATCCGTGCCTTGGAAACACATCATCAGGTCTCCTGCTATGTGGTGCCAAGTGTTCACCCATTTCCCGCACACACTTGGGTTATTTACCCTCCTCGTCAACCTACCACTGTACTTCAGTGAAGGACTCCAGGTTTCCCTAGAAATGGTAAGTTTTCAGTGTTGTCCATGTGTTGTATAAGTTGATGAATAGTGACCATTAATGAAATATTAGTAGACTATGCAACAATTCATCAATGTTTATAAACGTTGCATACTATTACCACTGCTTTATCACGGCTACTCTGACTGCCTGATCGGGCGCTCGAGCATTCAAGGAATTCCTTTCATCTGGGTACCCATTTACCCCTCCTATGTAGAAAGTGATGAATATTGATAAACGCCTTGCCAGACGATGCGAGTGCTGCGGTTGGTTTGGAAATCACAGATATGTTTTTTGTTAATTCTGTTGTTGCTATAACAAATTAAAGTCACTTACAAAATTTACAAAGGAATATCGAACCCTGGATCTTGTGTTTCAGAGTCAAGAGACTTATCCACTGAGCCATGAGACCTCTGGTAGGCGATTTCATCTACAGATTATTGGCAACGATGCAGAACAGAAGGATCCCCTAAACGGAATCTCCTAGTGCTAGTTTTGTTATGTTACGTGTGGGTGTGGCAAGGTTTGTGTATGTGGGTTGTACTGGTGTGGATATGTGAAGGTGTATGTCAAGGTTTGTGTATGTAGATTTTGAGGGTGAGGGTGTGCGAGAGTGAGTGTGTGTGTGTATAAGAGGGTCGTGAATATGTGTAAGAGAGTTCTAGTATAAGAGCGAAAAGAATGAGGGAGGGGTACAAAGTTTATTTCAAGTTTTTAAGGAATTTACTTAGTCAAATTACGACCACTGAAATTCTAATAATGAATGCTCTGAATAATCAGGAAACTCAATGTGAGTTTAACTTTGTTAATGTCATTTTAAACATTACACATTCAGCCGCTATAAGGAAAATTAGGGACAATATGTGTCGCATTTCTAGGATACACTTGTCGTCATATATGACAATTACATCTTAATTAATAAATGGTTTTATCATTTTTTATTGTATTTCATATAAAAGGCAGGTGTATATTCGGCTCTCCCTTATGTCCTCCAATCTTTCACCATGCTGGTCATCAGTTTTATATCCGATGGCCTCGTCTCTCGGCAGATATTGTCTAAAAAGGCATCGAGGAAACTTATGTCATTTATAGGTAAGCATACTGTGTCTGTTGCTCTGAACCCTCCTTTACCATGTTTACAAACTAAATGAATCGGACATTCTTGTTTTTTTTTCGATTTGTTTTCTGGCAGCACACTTCGCGTAAATGATGTATTTATGATGCCTTGTTTTCGGTAAAAAAGTAAAATTTTCACTCTTAACATGCCTAACCAAACAACATGTTTAAAGTGAATATATATGCCTACCTGTTCGGGCTTAAATTCTGTGAGTAGAAACTCCTAAGTTCGGAATCTATCAATGATATCAGCTAATTCATTAAATAAAATACCACTAAATCCATCATAAGAACATCATCAACACTGCCCTGTCTGATCTGGAACACATTCAATTGTCACTGTATTTTTGGAGGTGTCGTCGGTCCTCGGTAGCCCTACAGTAACTCTGGGAAATTATTTCTATTGAATTGATGTAATATCCTGACATATTTGTAACAATATTAAGCATTTTTTCATATAATATTTTTGACCATTTAGGTTTCGGATCGGGTGCCCTCTTTCTTATCCTTGCTGGTTTTTCGCGGTGCAACACTGCCTTGTCTGTGACGTTTGTGACCCTTGCCATGGGCGGGGTTGGTGTCTCTTTCTCTGGTCATTTCGTGGCCTTACTCGACATCGCCGGACCCTTTGCTGGTTTTGCCATGGGGATGATGAACACGGCCGGTACACTGGGGGGCATCGTTGGACCATACATTGTCGGCGTTCTTACAGAAATACAGGTTTGAGACAAATCTCAATCAATACCTAGGTAGTTCTTATTAGTTGCAGATTGCTGATCAGCTTGAAATGTGGGAGACAGGGTGGAATTTGTATGCAAAATGACAAATTCTGAAATTCAAGGGGATTTATGTATTCATTTGTTTTTAGAGTGACTTTTTGCAGAAAGCCAATATTAATACTGTGGAATGAAAACTTGGTTTTATTTGGTTTGTGTCAGAAAGGGAATAAAAGTCACGTGGGATATACTTTATCAGCCCATGATGCCAACCATGCCAACGTGCCGAACTATAAGAAGAGTGTAAATTGCTGTAATCATGCATCCCCCTCTCTCTTTTCATTTTTCTTCTCATTCTCCTCTTGAATAAACGTTCTCTTACCAAGACCGATATTACAGGATGGCAGAAGGTGATGTGGACCATCGCCGGTATCTATTGCTTCGGCGGCTTGACTTTTGTCATCTTCGGCACAGTGGAACTTCAATATTGGGCCATACAGGACTACCAACCATATACAGTGATTGATGAATCGGCAAGCTTGATAAAAAATGAAAACGTCGACGAGTCTGTGTCTTCAACTCAGGACCCACTTGTTGGAGAAAAATGTCTATAAAGCTGCATATTTGAAAAGGGGAGAATACAAGGTGCTGCAGATGTGTTATATAGTTAATTGTCTTTTTCAAAGTTACACTTTTGTAAGTTTTCTTGCAAAAGGCCACATTTTGTTTTGATTGATATGACTACAGTACTGCTTCATGTTCTTGTTCTTTGTGTAATGTTACACAGTATGTGTACTTTGAATGCTCAAATAAATCGACATTTTAGAGGCTACAAACCTGACGTCGGACATTTTCTTATTACTCAACTTTTACTCGGTGAGGATTGCAAAGAGTAGAAGTATAAATGAATGTTTATCTACAGGCTTAATTCGCTCAAATATGTCTTTACCCGTTGACAACTAAATTTCGTGATTCCCATAGACTTTGTACACTATGTTCCTGTGTTTATTACAGTGTGTTCCTAACGGGTCGAAATAACGAGAATAAGCGAATGTTATGAAATTTAAGAAAAACAGAATGCATGAGTAAATAATATTTTGCATAAACGAATGTTTAAAACGGTCTTAACTGTTACAAGTGAGCATAAAGTTTTGTATATAGGATTTTGGTGTGCATATTACTGAATCATGGAAGGGTGTTGCGATTCAAGAAAGTGTGCGAATGTGAGACAGCTGAAATAAAGTATATATGGCATCAGAGACAGGGAGAGACAGAGGAGGAGAGCGAATGAAAGAGAGGAAAAGAGCCAAAGACAAGAGAGCAAAGAAAGTAGAGAGACAAGTGTCCAATCACAAAACACGTCAAAACCGCTTAAAATAAATTATTCCGCAAACGAAGGAAATCTGTGTAAATTAATCTATATTTTATTGCTTCATGTAATAACCTAGCATGCAGGTTTATACGCCATAGCAAATTAGTCATGTTAGTTAAGTATTATTAGCAATGCACATGATAACGTCAAGTTATCTTGAATTCATATACTCCGTATTATATCTCTCTTCATAATGTATAACATAAATCATGTATTACCGAGGGTGACATGAATCTGTTGGTGTTTTGCTTATAAATTTGCTTATCCAAATTGAATACCAAATACATAAGTATGCCCTCCTATGTCAAGTTAATCATGTCAAGTTACCATTTAGGAATACTCTCCAGGGAGTGGAGGATGTGCACACATAGTGTGCGAAAATGACTGATTCAATCCGATGACCGGGGTAATAATCTGTAGAGCGCTTAAACACCTCTCGTTCCGATGTATGAAGCGCTATATAAAAGCGGATTATTATTATTGGTTTTGTACTCACGTTTCTCTACTTACTAATCTCACATGAACCCTGTGGTAATATAAATTCAATACAAGTTATGATAGCAATTTTATCTACATTTGGATTCTGAATTCTATATACCATGTAGTTATATGCAAACGGTTGCATCCTGTTAAATTAATAAATAAAAATAGCATAAAGGTATCAGAACATTCAAGAACACAATGTTTCAATTATTAAAATGTTTCCCTTTTCTTATATACTTACTTTTAAAATAATTCACAACGTTCTTTAAAACAAGATGGCATAATGAAATGTTCCTATACAACATTTAAGACACTATGGTTAATGTGATGGTTCATATCAAGTCAATAATAATTGTACATTTAATAATTCGATACATGCGAGCATTAATGCAAATGTATAAGCATATACTACACATATATACCAACCGTGGTTTTAACATGGTATGAAGTATGCACGAATTAACCATCGTGATGTCATAGTCTTTCTGATAACTGTGAAAGTATCTTTTACAACAAAAGAAAAAAGTATCTAAGATTGATAGTGAAATACCCCCAAAATGAATGTTGAAATGCTTAATAAAGCAATCTATTTCGCCCACATTGTTGTATTATTTGTTCAGCAATATACAAAGGCGCCTGAAAAATATAGTTCATACTTTTATTTACAATTAATACAATGATAGCACATACATTTAACAGACATTATGTTTTCATATTTAGACACATTCATTTCAGCATGGAAATCTGTACAGAGTTCAATCTTAAATCAATTAATGGACTCTAAATAGATTGAATATTTGTTCTTGAAGAAATTATTGTGGCAGCGGTGGGATACGATTCCATCTAACTCCTTCAAGTTTCGAGCGACTTGATGTGCATCCTCGTCATCTTGCATTCCTCTGGGAAGCGCTTCGTGACTGTTGAAAGGGGTTGTCTGACGTTTTATTCGACAAGTCCCACTTTATCTTACAGCTACCATAGTAACATCGATTCTTAGCCAATATACATCAAGGAAAGTTGAGATCTGACAACTTGTCGGGACAAAAAATATTGATAAAACGCTCCCCTGACCAGTCCATCGCACGTCTAATTGATGTGAATGACTCGCTGTTGGTACCCTCATCACAGGTCCTTGGTAGCGTAGAGAGGATCTGAGACAATGTTTTCATGTAGGTCGATGAAGAGAGGGATGTAGGTCAAGAAGTCCAGAAAGTCCACCGTTGATTTCCCTTCTCGAGTGAACTTTGTTATCACCTGAATCAATATATTATATATAATAAGTTCTGACAATATGGATATATTTGGATTAAAACGTCATTATTTCAAGAGATAACGCAGTTGTTTTAAGGATACGAATAGCATGAATCATGTGAATAGCGCGAGAGTCGTTTCGAATTTGAAATAGCGGATCTGTATTCTAGATTATGGTAAGAATGGAATTATCGGTAAGAAAATATTGCTATTGGTACTAGTACATCAATAATGAAGAGATAACATATAAGCAAAAAATCGCATTATTAAAAAACGTTGATATGACATTAAATTACATATTAATAGCAATGTTTATTGAGGATAAATAAATAACAAACTTTGATAGAAACATTTCCTTTTTGCTACATGTGTTGTAAACAAAATATACTTTCTCAGTTGCAAGCGTAAACAATAATTGGTGCCGTGATATTTTGGTAGGTCCACCAAACCTTTCTTCAGAATACGCTGTGTGTGTGTGTGTAATTGAGTAAGAAAATTCTGGCTATTAAGTTGTTTTCAATTACCAGATCAACATGCTCTTTCCGGAGGCCACCTGCCTCCAGCTCAACCTTAAGGTTCTTGATGGGAACCTCACCGGGAAAACCGTGCTCCTCCTCGTCCTGCAGAACGACTCCCTGGCTCGATACATCTGCACATTTAGAGCCTCAAAGTTGATCTTGTTGATCAGTTTCTTGATAAAGGGCTAGGGGTGTCAATATAGAGTAGAAGTCAAAATAGCATGGTTATTGGAGGAAAAACGCTTGTAACTAATTATACAGAGTTAAAAAATTATTGATGGGTATTGACATTATTTTTTTCAACGCGTTTCTTAAATGTATCTGTATGGCTAAATTAACATATAGACTTGGAGTGCAGAATGCAATGTAATCATCTCTGTCAAATATAAACTAAGTATGTCTGTCTCCGAAATATTCGATGAGAAAATACGCTTAAACGAAAATACATTTTTAATGCCTACAAGTATCTGGTATAGATATAAGCTTCTTTTGTCATAACGTGGAATGAATGGGAACAAGGGAAGAATAAGTTAATGAATTTCGATTGATAAAAGCAGAGCCTTCATTTCCATATTTTGTTTGGAAATACTTGTTTGGGACAGGGCTGCATGCAAAATAAATACAAATAAAATACCAGAATGTACTTACTCTAGCCTTGATATTTTCTCGGACAAACATGACAAAGCTGCAACGATGGTGAAGAGCTTAAAATCAATTCGATGACGCTGAGGTAAATCAACAAACTGCAATACAAATTTGATAAATTCAAGATTCTTTAATGGGTCCATGTTGCTTCCTAATTATAATTCATACATAATTAATGATTTAGAATAGACTTTGCTCATTAAATGCGTATAAATTTTTATTTCTCCCTTATGATCTCCATTCCATTCAAATAAAAATTCAAATCAAAATCGTACTTCGTATCATTTTCTTCGGACCCCATGTTGTTGAACCTGTACGCATAATCGTAATTTTCCAACTTTATTTGAATTTATATTGCATTTGATTTGCCAGATAATAATGCTTGTCTATAACCAAATTTAGACTTGAACCCGCGCGATTTCAAAAATTATAACGGGTAATTTCCAGTCTCATTCTTGTTATCTATCCCTTTTACAATCTCAAGAAGTGAATTACGTTCAATATCTTTATCGAATCAGTGCGCTATCGAAAGGATCACATTGTAGCAAATAAGTGTGGTCGAGCTAGAATAGTGGAAATGTGGTACTTACGTGATACACATATTGGCATTCCTTTTCTGATATCAAATGACTATTGACTCTCTGCAACAGACTTTCCATATTTGCTGTCTCGATTTCAAACGGCTGTGTAAAACAATGGTATTAAAAAAGATAGTGGTTATCTCACATTAATTGACTTCTTTTTAAATTAGTGATAATAAATGCAATAATGAGAATGAATTAAAAAAATCACCCAAGACAAGAACATTCATGCTTCGAGTCCTATCCTTTATCACTTCCTGGTAGGGGGTGACGGTCCAAGTACGTAAATCTGAAAAATGCATGATTATGAAATCAGTTACAGGATAAAAAGATCAGTTAAATTGCTGGTTTGTTTTCATTTTTATCTGTACAGTGCTCTGGTCGTACCTCTGGCTATGCTTGAATTATTTCAAATTTGATATAAATTGATTAGTATTTAGATTTACATAAAATCAATAGCATGAAACATGTGAATAGAAAATTATGTAAATAACATAAAGATAAGTGATTAGTATAATGACGTAATAGCTATTAGTATTCAGCACGAGTTGATGCAAAAGACAATTTTTGTCCCAAAAATTAATGAAAGGATCACGTAAGTAAAAGGCTGTTTGGTTTATTTTTCGGATGTGTTTATATTCAGTCCATATGATCAACAGCATTTTTTTTTTTATTCATTTTGAATTTGTTTAATCAAAATTTAGCTCTATCAGATGTAGAGGAATAGTGCACATTTCTGAAGTTTGTATGTAATTCACCTCTCTTGCGAGTAATGAATGTATATCGCGGCATTGTACTACTATGTATCTCGTGTATGGCTCATTATTTATATGGGATGAATTCGAATATACACATTATTTTGTCAGTTTAGCGCATCTGTCAATACATCAGCTACGGCATGATTTACAATATTTGAATAATAATGATAATAATTGCAATGATAATCATGATAATGCATACACTCTAAAAATTGAAGTGCTAATTCAGCTCTTAAAGAGCGTGTATAATGACTGCACTTCGGAGTGCTGATTTGTCTAGTTCAAATTTAAACGAGAAAAATCAGCACTCCGAAGTGCAGTCACTATACACGCTCTTTAAGAGCTGAATTAGCACTTCATTTTTAGAGTGTATGAGCCAAGTGTTTTGTATAAAACAAATCTTCTCGGGGCACAACGCAAGTTCAGTGGAAGGTGCAATATCTGGCCATGGAGGTATTGCTCCATGATCTGTCTTTGGTGATGAAGGACGTCGGCTCTAGATACTTGGAATGTGATGGTTCCTGGTATGCCAGTCCAGAATAAAAGCCCCACCACACCTGACAGAATGTAGGCGGACGAAGGGTGATGAATGGGAAAGTGCACAAAATGCACGCGAATTCAACAAATTCTAATAAAATTCCTGTTAAATCATGCGATCAGTAACTATTGTAAAATTTTATCAAAGAACGCTAAGCGAAGGCTGAATATGACATGCGAAGAATATCGATTTTTCGGTTCACCTCTTTGAGTAAATTGCAGTCGAAGGCGAGCGAAGGGTTGATATAACCCAAAAAGACGAACGAACAGTGAGCAATTGTCTGATATGGGGTGCCACTGTTAGAAACGAAGACGAAGGAAACGATCGTTTTTTGTGTGCCCTCCTCGGGGTGTAAAAACCGACCAGGTCCGTCCGGTCAGAGAAGTCATCCACGCAAATTGCCAACTTATTCGTCTGGTCGTTCGCTCGCATTCGCAATCCATGGTTTGTCTTGGTATCTCTTAGCCTTGTCTTCGTGTATGTATCGCTATTGAAATTTAATGAAAGTTATTATTGGTTTTCCTTCGCATAGGAGATGGTAAGCGAAAATCCGATTGTCATAGTATCTTCGTTTCCATGCACAACTCATATTTTGTCATCGTGTTGCTTCTTTAAGGGTTCTTTCGAGATCGGTCCACTTCGGCAAAAACGAACGATAAACCAACGATCACCGCAGACTAAATAAGAGATGCGAATTCAAACAGATGACCAACGATTTTTTTTCAATTCATCGGGAAATTTTAAACGTGTTCAAAATTTCCGCGTGAATTTGAATAATCGCAGCTGTTACATGTATTTCAGAAGGTGTACGAACACAAACACGAAGCGTAAATATGTTTTACTGTCAGTTACCATTAAAAATGATTTTTAAGAAAATGCCTTTCGCCAGCCATCGTATGGCATATCTCAGGCAACTTGGTTAGGACTGGTGTGAGGGGGTCTTTAGGGAAAACAAATCTGAAGACAAACGAAGATGTTAGAAACTCCGCCGTATCCGTCTGAGTACGGAATGTCTATAATCACCACGCTTGTGAACCACAGAGATATTTATCACTAGTACCTGTTTCTTTTTAATACAGCAATGTTAGCTAAAGTTTGTCATAATTAACAACATGGAGATCTAGGCCCCTTCTCCCAAACAGATCAACCACAACTATGGAACCCAGCAACATCTAAAATACATGTTCAAAATGTTATCTAGATGTGATGTATAAACATACATCAACAGGGCGTTGTGGCGTGCGCCTGTAATCCAAGCTGTGGGGAAGTTACAAATTGATGCAGAGGTTCGAGCCCTGGTCACGTCTTTCGAATGGTGACGTTTAATAAAGGTCGGTCCCTGACGTAAATAATCATATCTGATTGATACACGTCTGACAAAATTCAAATACACACACACATACATCAATTTTTTTTCTTGAAAACTTGGTGTGCTTCTTTTTGTTTACAAAGGACATCATGCCGATTTCCCTGGGGAAAAAATGACATCTTTGGATTTCCTCTGTAGTTTAAGATGATGAGATCAATCGTAACTCAGGACCCTGATATTCAGGTCGTGGTATATGAAATAAATGCAAGTAACATTACTGGACAAAATAAATGCAAAGGAAGATCATAGTAATACCATATTAAATGAAAGTATCGTAATCAGATAACGACGTGAAAATAGTACATTTTCACACCCTTATTGCCTCATAAGAAGTTGATTAACGTGCATGTCACACAGGGACTTTCATGGTGCCAGCCCCCAAAACAGTTCCTCTACGGTGGAATACAACAAGTATGCGCTATTGCCACAATCCCCTCCTCTAAACACTAAATATATATATTTTCTTACTCATTCTACAGATACCTGGTGGATGCTTCATAAAGCTGTTCATAAGTTAAGAACGACTAGTGACACTTTCTTGTGGTAAATGGTATATACTTAAAGGTTCATTGGGGATGATTTAGCTAGTAAGAAAGGTTCACCAGCCGTTTTTAAAAACGCTCTTAACTTACGAACAGTTTTATGAAGCGCCCCCTGTATTACATGTCCTGTCATAAACCAGAACCCGTAAGCTTGCGAAAATAATATATATTTTCTCTTCATTCCTAAAAAAAAGAATGGTTATTACCTTTTTCTCACGGAATGGCATAGGGATGGATAATGTGAATTTTTATTGAAGGTAGGTTTAGTGCTTTTAGATATAAAATCTACTCGTACATAGCACACATTGCAGATATGCAAATAATTTCATACTATTTTGATTATCATCCATGCACTATAGACCTCGTCTGAAATCATATGATTTATTGTGAAACGCATAATATTCCCTTTTTTATTACAAGTTTGTTTGTGCAATATTCAAAGGCCGATCGTTAAAAATATGACATGTATATGAATATTATATTCGGTTTCAAGTGTAGAAATGTGTTTGCATTTAATATATCCTCGTTGTAAACTTTTATTAGGCTACTGCATTTTGTATATTCATGGATATTAATATAAATTTCATTTGGTGGGGTGGATGATAATTTGAATTGAACAATGGATTTTACTAGAACATGACTGAACGAAACATTTATGAACAAAGTTAGTGAAATCATGAAAAGGGTAACTCTGCAGCTGTTAGGAATTTCGCAAATATGGAAGTCGTAGTACACATTCAATTGAAGTAGAGCATTTGTACTTTGGATTGTTTGATTTCTACGCTGCAAAAGTCATTGCTGATATTGATCAGCCTCGTTTTACTGTGACCGAGATGACCCTTACCTTGTTGATAGCAGATCCAACGTCACAAAAGTTTTAATTGGCATTGTCATTGCTTGGTTGAAGACAGAGTAGACTATACATGTACAGGACTTTTTGGAAATATCTCCAAATACTTCGAATTAGTACCCTAGCGGGGATGGGAGACATCTCCTCAAGCAGAGTCATGAAAGCATTTCGTTCCGTGGACAGGGACCTACCACAAATTCTCAAGACTACCAACACATAGGTCTCGCTCTCAGATGAATCAGCTATTTTAACAAAGTTTGTATGTACGCGAAGCGAAGAAGCATCGAGGTAGAAAGAGTCCAAAATACATGTTTATTCATTGCAAACAAGTTAATTCAGTTATTTAGATATTCGAAAACTTTTGGAATCAGGAAATAGCTGTTGTCCATTTTTTTTTAAACAACAACAAACCGATTTTACGGTGTTTGAATACCTTGTCGAGGGAACATAGGTGTATATATATATATATATATACATATATATATATATATATATATATATATATATATTGCAGCAACTTTACTCTTTCCATCGAATAAAAACAAAAGCTTGAGCTTGTTGGGACGGCAATTCAGTATGAAGTATCAGAGAGTAGTATTAACCCCTTGAATTGTTATATTTTCAATAAGGTTACATTTGCATTTTTTTTTTACATTTTGAATATCGGATTATATTTGACCATCATGACCCTGACACCTGAAGTATATATGCACCAGACTGCATGATGTTGAACCAATAAAGCTGGCATACACGAAAGATCAATAAAACTCTTTGTCATGTAGGTCAGTCAAATATCGGCCTTCAACATTCACGACTATCTTGACTATGGGTGTCAGTAGCACACCTTTTGCTTTTCTTATTTCATTCATACTTAACATTACAGAGTGAACATGTTGTTTAGAATCTTATTCACTGCCGTTTACTATATGAACATTACCGTAGTTGTTTAAACAGTTGAAAAAAAATAAATTACAATTTTTTAATTCTTAATAACTTAAAGGGATGCTCCGGAATGAAAATATTTATATCTGAATAAATAGAGTAAAATTTACAAAGTAAAGTATCTGATAACAAATAGCGGAGTTATGAATTTTTTTTAATTTAGCAATTTAATGTAAAAAGAGTGATATGCACGTCATCATTAATATTAATTTGATGGGCTGATGATGTCATATCCCCATCTTCCTTTTCGCTATGTTATAACATGAAATCTTCATTGTTTCATTTTTTCATATACATGTGTGAATGATATGTCTCCCTTGTAATGAAATAAGTTGCAGCAATATCCAATGCACGTAATCGGTTGTTATTCCAATATTTTTGGTTCTTGAAGGAAAATGTTTGAATAAATCTAGTTTTACATATCGAAATAAAAAAGAACAAGTAGGGACATAACATCATCTGTTTGCGTATTGAATATTCATGAGGACATGCCTTGAACTGTTTCCCAGGAATAATGCAAATCTTTCACATGCCATAACTTTGTTATTCATTGTCCGATTATGATCAAGTGTTCAGTGTTTTGATTGTCTGATTTTTCTTAATCTTTTCCAATCACATCATCAGCTTGGAATACGTTTTTAAGCGTGGTTGTTTAAATTGTTAAACAATTATTGAGCTGTTAAACACCTACTGTAAGTGTGATGTAGTAAACATAGTTGTATAAAAATTCAAACAGAGTTTTAATGTGTATTTTCTGTACCACCAGGAGAATCTGGTCTGCAGGCAACCTATACCCACTTTATATTTTCTATTTCAATGACAATGTGATTTAAACCGCACTCTGAATACATGATTTACATCATTTGACATTTGGAGTCGAAATATTGCGTATTTCTTCAGGATTAAAAACAATACTGAAATACGATATGACCAAGAGTTACGGGGAGCAGATCACGGATGAGTCCATGTCAACGTCGAACTCGATGTCCATTCCGTCTCGATATCCCTCGATATCAGAGGCAATGGCTAAACAGAGGGATGACTTAAAAACCATGCAGTATGGTTCTTTACGTCTTGAAGGCAGTCGTCAGGAGACGAAACCACTATTGGTACCATCCAGGAAGAACAGTGAGTGAATTCTGATATTGGCCTGATAAATTTTATATACATGATATAATCAGTCTCTAATTTTGAATACATGCATGATATATTTATGTTTTAATATTGGAAGAGGGCTTATTTTCTAATCATATATGTATAATATGGGGAATGATTTATGACAGAGGGGGAAAGGAAGGAAAAATAATCCTAAGACGTGTAATAAGGGATGGTGGGCGATTACCGAGAGGACAATGGATAGAATCGGGAGTGGTGCAGAGGTATCTCGATTTTTTTCTTTTTTTTGGGGGGGGGGGAGAAAGACGACTTATAGATAACATCGTATGTTTATCTTGAAGAACGTGGGTATTCTTGGTAACACATCTTTTTGGACAATCTTGTCTCTTTCCTTTTCTTCCTCTGTATATTTTCTCCCTTTCCCCTTCAACCTGAGAAATCGTAGGGTGCTCCCACTATTTGGTTTTCACTTATCTATAATTATTGGAATTAATTTGGTATTTCAAGCTGACTTCCACGTTTGTCTTTTTAATCCCTGAAGTTCCCGGTTTCATCCAAGTTCGCCATCAGATGGCAATATTAATATTCCTTGGGATGACTGCCGTCTGCGCGATGCGGCAAAACGTAAGCGTTGCCATGGTTGCAATGGTGAATGAGTCCTACGTCACACACGACGATCAAATCGGGAACGAGAGTCAGCAAGGCATAGAGACCTGCGCAGCTTCTCCAACAGCAAACTCCAGTACTGAACAGACGGTTAGCTTTATTACTTTGCTACTTTTGTAATATTCTTGAAGGATGAAATACATCCCTGAAAAAAAATTAACGTAAAGTGGCCTTTGACAGCAAGGACGCGTCCCCATCATCTATAGACTGCTGTACAAACCCTTCACTCGAGTCAAGGGTCTGAATGTGCAGCCTACCTATGCCTTGTGTACTGAAGTCCCTCTATGAGCTAGTCTTTGCGTGGAGACGCACGTGCTGATCAAAGTTTCAACAGGGTCTGTGCCTGCAGACTACATCATCTACGTGACAACCTCATTATGCTCGACATACTCATGGGCAAAATTTTCTGACACCCCCCCAAAAAAAGGTCAAAGACTTACTTGTTAAAATATTGTATCAACCCGCAAAAAAAATATCAGAGGTCACCAACGGTCAATTTTCTCGTCCAGAATTGGCTGACAACCTGCATTGGCCTAAGAAAGCCCACATAAACGAAAAAAAACAGTTCATTCAAATTCTGCCGAAGGGGGGGGGGTAGGACACTCTGCTGAAGTGATGTTTATAGGAAGTGTACCGGTTAATTAAAACTTAGAATTTAATATTCATCAGTATATGAAAATGAACAAATATGCCCAAGATAGCACAAGAACTAATCCACCAAGGAAACATAGGATATAACTGCTTGATATTAATTGTGTAGTATTATCCGATCACACGAATGGTATGCCTAAGTGTGAAAGGTTAATTTAGCATGTTTAGGTGAATCCAGATTTCACCTGAGTATGATGTATTTTTACCCGGATTATGTATATTGATGGTAACATTTTGCAGAGATCTGGTGATTTCCTTTGGGATGCACAGACTCAAGAACTGATCCTCGCGGGCTTCTTTTACGGATACATCTTCACCCAACTCCCAGGCGGCTGGCTGTCCGACAAGTTTGGTATGAAATGGATCCTCGGTTCTGGATTTCTGTTATCGAGTGTTTGTACTCTCCTAGGACCTGTGGCAGCTTATGCTGGAACGGAGTGGTATTTCGTCACACGATTCTTCAGTGGTCTCGGTGAGGTAAGGATCAGTAAAACCATGGACCTGGGGTCCTTTTCATAAAGGACTGACCGACAAGGACCCGGAGTCAGGCCTGTACGGGGAGATAATTTGTCTAAAAAAAAGGGGGGGGGGGGTCAACAGCCAAATACATTCTGTTTCCATTGTACTTGCCATAGTCATGATAAATATTTTTTTAGGAAACGGACTCCAGAAAAGAATGTCATCAACATTTTTCGTCCGACAAGTGGTCAGATCTTTTCATATTCTTCATTTTTAAAGAGAAATTTCATCTGTTGAATAATAGTTGGACATGACAGCAATTTCTGAAAAACAAAAGCCATGTCTATGATCCAGGGACAACAGGTCGTTTCTAACGTTTCTTTAACCAGTATAAGAACCTACATTAGGTTCTTTAGACAAAAATGCTCTAGTAGGTGATCATTGGTCCTTTGATGTTTCCTGCTTGATCCGGATTTTCATGCTTACTTAAGAAAACCAGCGCCATTTGCACCATTTCAATTACCATGTTGCATCCGATGTGATTCATTTTTCAGGGTGTCTCTTTCCCTAGTATGCTTGCCATGTGGTCTAAATGGGCACACCCGGAAGAGAGAAGCCGTCTTAGCGTCATCGGTTTTGTAGGTAAAAGTCACCCTTAAAGTTTCATATACTTTGAATTTCTTTACTTTATTATGCTGGTGAAGTTAAATAAAAATGTCCTTTGTCGCGATGGTATTCAGACCATCTCACTATTTACTATTATCTACAACCTTTATCGTTGTCGTCGACATCGACGCCACTCACCTCTTATTCATCTTGTATTATTCTATCAGTAATACGTAATCTGTAAGCAAGTTTGTCCTTATTGGTATTGTTATGTCACATCATCTCCAAGAGCAGAGTACTAGCATTATGAAATATTGGATCTAAGGTAGATGTCAATATATTCTTATTGTCAGAAGAAAATTAAGATTTTCTTTTAATATTCAGACAGCTTAAACAGATACACGCACAATAATGATAACACTCTTTGACTTATTACCCATTGAATTAAAACGTGCGATCTCAAACAAAATATTCAAATAGTAAAATACGAGTTTTACACTCTAAGTTAAGCATTATGAATCACTGATCTTCTATTCCGAAAGGTTTTAATTTTCCCCGCTTTCATTGATAAAATATTGTTTGAGTTTTTCTATTTCGTTTCTTTTCCAACTGCTCAGGTTTCAACTTTGGAAATGTGTTGGGTAATGCATTAACAGGATATCTCATCAACCTCAACGTAATAGGTGGATGGCCTCTTCCATTCTACATATTCGGTTCGTGATAACTACTTTTTTTTCAAAAGGAATACGGTGACCTATTGAAAATAAATGGTTGTTTCAATTCTAAAAATGGAAGCTGTACGTTATCACGATAACTCATCTGTAGAGGTTTCTCTTATGATTTTTACTGATACAAGATCTGAAAACAGATGCCGATGGCCTCGTTTAATGGGAAAAATATGCAATGATGTATTAGCAAAATTATATTTGCACATGTATCTGTATCTAAGAAATTCATTACCATTTTAGAAAGGAAAAACACATATAAGAAATGGTTTGCTCGCGATGGGTATTTGTTGATCTTTCACCAAACATACCTTCATTCAATTCAATTCATTTATTTATTCAACCATCAAAAGGATAAAAACAGTACAATATACAGTATCAACAAAGTATCAGAAAAACAAACAAACAAATAGATGGTTCGGAGACCCCAGAGAAGCAATGCTTATGAAAGGGGTCACCACGCGATACATTAATACATTACAATTGACAAAATTAAGGAGTAAAAATCCCAGATCAAAATTAAAAGAAACACTCCTGCAGCAAAAAAAAAAAAAAAAAAAAAAAAAAAGAGCTAAAGGGGGGGGCAGCACTATGTAAGATGTGAGATCATATGCATTCGATCAATAAACAGAAAATAACATTTTCCTGCATAAAGATCTAAATCTTGATAAAGTAGAACTATTTTTTATATCATTTGGAATTTCATTCCATAGTTTGGGGAAGTAAGTCTTAAATGAATTAAAAGCAATGGATGTTCGAACATATGGAGGGCGTAGGCATTTGCTGTGACGAGTATTATGAGAATGGATTTGAGAATTTGAAACAAAAATGTCACTGAAGAGAGGTGGTAAGATTCCGGCATTAAGCTTGTACATAAAAACTAGTGAATTTAATGATATCAGATCTTTTAAAGTTAATAAATTTGATTGTAAAAACAAAGGCTTTGTATGACTATTAAAAGGAGCATTTGAGATAAGTCTTATTGCTTCTGGAATAATGTTCGTCTATTTTCAACTGAATGAATAAGGTTCACAGTCTTGGATGTACATGTACTGGTTTGGTCTAACCAGGGACAGCAAAAGTAGAGGCGAGTCGAACTTTCACCCGTTAAACCTTTTGAATGATACATCAGTTTTGACTCAACCGCTTATTAGTCTAACAAATCTTCGTTTGTTAGATGAACCCTCGAGTGGCCTTAATTCGGTCTACAGGTGTTCAATGTACATGTACATTGATGGGATGTGTGCGCATTAATGACTATGTTGACTAAAAATAATAATTTTTAATGACATCTTACAGGTTCAATAGGATGTCTTTGGTTCTTGTTATGGATTTTCGCTGCCTACAGTTCACCACGAGAACATCCCTGGATATCCCCAGAAGAGCGTGCATATCTCGAAGATGGTCTTAGACATTCTAACGTAGGTCACACATCATTTAACCGTGCTCATACAATCATACAAATTAAATTTTATTAATTATGCAAGATTCTCTCTTCATGTTAAGTGTTAAAAGTAGATATTCCCTTGACAGGTCCTAAACCAGGTCCTTGACAGGTCCCAAGATCCGGGTATCCTTGACACACTATCCAACGTATATGATTACGAGCGACTGTTTAGTAATATGGCATAAGGAGGGGCTAGTGCAGTCATTCTCAATTACTTTTGTTGAAGCTCCATATTTCTGGTTGAGAATCTGAACTGCTTCACTAGCGCTAACGAGCGAAATATTACTGAGGGCCAGCAAGGGCCCCTGGTGGGCTCGAGGGGGCGGAGCACCTGGAAGCTTTGGAATATGAGGCTTTTTAAATGGCCAAGAAGGGATCTAATTAATATCAATACAAGAAATACAAATGCAAACAAACAACACAATTATTTTTCAAATGATCAGTGACTTTTCATAACATACCAGTGATACTGCTAGTTCACGAGGGCATGCGCATATCACAGCAGGCAATACCTTAATTGCAGCACTTTTCTTTCATAACCTTGGATTTTAAGTAATCGGCTTCGGAAACAAAGTTTGTGTTTTTCAATACGTCCAAAGCTCCTTAATTCTGTGAAAATTATTTGTTGGTTAAAACTTACCCGACTACTTTTCGTGATGCCACACTAATATGCAAATTAAGAACTTTATTTTATATCTGTATATGTCACCACTTTTTCCGATATGATGTGCTTTGCCAGGAGTCCAAGCTGTTGATTAAAAGCATGGCTTGTCAAGTATAAGAATATTAAATTATGTATTCATTGTCATCATTTCGAATGCTGCATCTGAGCTATTCCATCAATGTTCATTGGTATAATCTGGAAATGCGAAATTACGAGCCCTAAAAATAGTTGCAAACGTGATTGTATAGGCCTACCTACATGTTTATCGTGATGCACATACTTACTATTGACAGTCGCACATGAATCCATACACCAAGCATATAAAAACCATAACGTTAGAATAAATAAAAATAAAATCAATGAAGTTTAAAGGAAAACTGACTTGTTTTCCCCCTTTGTGTAAAATTATCATCAAATATCAATTCTACATACATATTTTCCCCATTTTTTCATACCGGCTCCCACGCGCCACTCCGCAAGGCTCGGTGCGCCACAAGTGGCGCGCGCGCCGCTATTTGAGAATCCCTGGGCTAGTGCATTTCGAGTTTGTAAGAGTAATTTTACAACTACCACTACTACTACTACTACTACTACTTCTTCTACTACTACTAATATTACTACGACAACTACTACTCTAACAAAAACTACTATTCTACTACTACATCAACAACTACTACTACTGCTGCTACTGCTAATCCTACTACTACTACGATAACTACTACTCTCATGACTGCTACAACAAGAACAACAGCAACTATTACTTCTACAAGAACAACGACTACTACTACTTCTATACTACTACTACTAATACTTATACTACTACTAATACTAATACTAATAATATTATTGCTACTACTATTATCACTACTATAATACTACTAATACTAAAATACTTATCCTCCTACTGCTGCTGCTACTTGTACTTCTTCTTTCACTACTACTTTTTCTACTTCTACTACTACTACTACTACTACAACTACTTTTTCTACTTCTACTACTACTACTTCTATTTTTACATATTACTATTGAACCAAACCAGAGCTCACCTTCGTGCACAGTTACCATTCTTTTCTTTTTATCCCTAGACACTAAGGCCAACCGTGCCTTGGAAACACATCATCAGGTCCCCTGCTATGTGGTGCCAAGTGTTCACCCATTTCCCGCACACACTAGGGATATTTACCCTCCTCGTCAACCTACCACTATACTTCAGTGAAGGGCTACAGGTTTCCCTAGAACTGGTAAGTTGTCAGTGTTGTCCATGCGTTGTATAAGTTGATGAATAGTGACCATTAATGAAATATTAGTAGACTATGCAACAATTCATCAATGTTTATAAGCGTTGCATACTATTACCACTGCTTTATCACGGCTACTCTGACTGCCTGATCGGGCGTTCGAGCATTCAGAGAATTCCTTTCTTCTGGGTACCCATTTACAACTCCTAGGTAGAAAGTGGCAAATGTAGATAAACGCCTTGCCTGATAATGCAAGTGCTGCGCTTGGTTTGGAAACCCCCGGATCTTTTTTGTTAATTCTGTTGTTATAACAAATCAAAGTCAATTACAAAATTTACATAGGATTATTGAACCCTGAATCTTGCGTTTTAGAGTCAAGAGACTTATCCGCTAAGCCACAAGACCTCTTGTAGGCGGTTTCATCCACAAATTATTGGCAACGATGCAGAACAGAAGGATCCCCTAAACGGGATTTCCCAGTTTTGTTATGTTATGTGTGGGTGTGTCAAAAAGTTGGTGTATGTGGGTTTTATTGGTGTGGGTGTGTGACGGTGTATGTCAAGGTTTGTGTACATTTTTGTGGGGTGAGGGTGTGTGAGTGTGAGTGTGTGTGTGTGTGTGGGAGGGTTTTGATTGTGTGTAAGAGGGAAATATTATAAGAGCGAAAAGAAAGAGGGAGGGGTGCAAACAATGTTTATATCAAGTTTTCATTGAACCAAAAAGTCAAATTACGACCAGTGAATTATAATTATTAATCCTTTGAATTATCCTGGTCAGTGTAAGTTTAACTTTGTTAATGTCATTTTAAACATTCAGCCGTTTTGTGTCGCATTTTCAGGATACACTTGTTGCCATATATGACAAGTACATGTTAAAGCATAAATGGTTTTGTTTGTTATTGTAATTTTATTTCACATGAAAGGCAGGTGTATATTCGGCTCTTCCTTACGTCCTTCAATTTTTCACCATGTTGCTCACCAGTTATATATCTGATGGCCTCGTCTCTCGGAAGATACTCTCTAAAAAGGCAACGAGGAAACTTATGTCATTTATAGGTAAGCATACTGTGTCTGTTGCTCTGAATCTTTCTTTGCAAACTAAATGAATCGGACATTCTTGTTTTGTTTTGTTTTCTGGCAGCGTACGAATTAATGACGCATTGTTTTCGGTATAATAGTTTATGTGTCACCCCTAACCAAACAACAATTTTACATGAATGCCTACATGTTCTGAGTAGAAACTCATAGGGTCAGAATCTATCAATAATTTCAGCTGTTCAAAATCATGAAAACCTAATAAAAATATTTCAAAAAAGGGATAAAAAATAATAATATCAGCTGATTCATTAAATAAAACACCACCAAAACCATATAAGAACATCATCAACACTACCCCGTCTGGTCTGGAAAACATTCAATTGTCACTGTATTGTTTAGAGTGTCATCGGTCCTTAGTAGCGCTACAGTAACACGGGGAAATTATTTCTAATAAATTAATGTAATGTCTTGGCATACTTCTCTCTAATATTCGTGCATTTTACATATAATATTTATTACCATTTAGGTTTCGGGTCGGGTGCCCTCTTTCTTATCCTTGCTGGTTTTTCGCGGTGCAACACTGCCCTATCCGTGACGTTTGTGACCCTTGCCATGGGCGGGGTTGGTGTTTCTTTCTCTGGTCATTTCGTGGCCTTACTCGACATCGCCGGACCCTTTGCTGGTTTTGCCATGGGGATGATGAACACGGCCGGTACACTGGGGGGCATCGTTGGACCATACATTGTCGGCGTTCTTACAGAAATACAGGTTTGAGACAAATCTCAATCAATACCTAGGTAGTTCTTATTAGTTGCATTAGTTGCAGATTTCTGATCAGCTTGAAATGTGGGAGACAGGGTGGAATTTGTATGCAAAATGACAAATTCTGAAATTCAAGGGGATTTATGTATTCATTTGTTTTTAGAGTGACTTTTTTGCAGAAAGCCAATATTAATACTGTGGAATGAAAACTTGGTTTTATTTGGTTTGTGTCAGAAAGGGAATAAAAGTCACGTGGGATATACTTTATCAGCCCATGATGCCAACCATGCCAACGTGCCGAATTATAAGAAGAGTGTAAATTGCTGTGATCATGCATCCTCTCTCTCTCTCTTCCATTCTTCTCCATCTCAATCCCTCCCTACCCCCCTCTCTTTTTTCATTTTTCCTCTCACCCTCCTCTTGTATAAACGTTCTCTTACCCAGACCGATATTACAGGATGGCAGAAGGTGATGTGGACCATCGCCGGTATCTATTGCTTCGGCGGCTTGACTTTTCTCATCTTCGGCACAGTGGAACTTCAATATTGGGCCATACAGGACTACCAACCATATACAGTGATTGATGAATCGGCAAGCTTGATAAAAAATGAAAACGTCGACGAGTCTGAGTCTTAAACTCAGGACCCACTTGATGGGGGGGGGAGTCTACTAAAAGTATAAAGCTGCATATTTGAAAAGGGGAGACTACAACGTGCTGCAGATGTGTGATTTAGTTGTCTTTTTTATGACTACACTTTTGTTAGTTTTCTTGTTATAAGGACACATTAGAGATGTCAATTAATGTATTATTTTAATTGATATGACTACAGTACTGCTTCGTGTTCTTTGTGTAATGTTACACAGGATGTGTGCTTGAATTGATCCAAGAAATCGACATTTTAGAGGCTACAAACCTGACATCGACACTTTCTTATTACCCGATTTTTACTCATTGAGGATTGCAAAGAGTAGAAGTATAAGTGAATGTTTATCTACGGGCTTAATTCGCTCAAGTATGTCTTTACCCATTGACAACTAAATTTCGTGATTCCCATAGACTTTGTACGCAATGTTCCTGTATAGGCAATGGGTTTATTCCAGTGTGTTCCTAACGGGTTGAAATAACGAGAATAAGCGAATGTTATGAAACTTAAGAAAAAACCGGAATGCATGAATAAATAATATTTTGCATAAAACGAATGTTTAAAACGGTCTTCATGGTTACAAGTCATTTTAAAGTGTTGTTTATAGGATTTTGGTGTGCATCGTGTTACTGAATCAAGGAAGGGTATTGCGATTCAAGAAAGTGTGCGATTGTGAGAAATCAGAAGTGTCTATGGGATAGAGGAGGAGAGCGAATGGGAGAGAGAAAAAGAGCCAAAGACAAGAGATCAAAGAAAGTAGAGAGACAAGTGCCAAGTCACAAAACACATCAAAAGTCTCTTGGATAAATTATTACGCAAACGAAGGAATTCTGTGTAAATTAATCTATATTTTATTGCTTCATATAATAACCCAGCAGGTTTATACGTCATAGTAAATTAGTTAATTATTGTTAGCATTGCACATTTTAACGTCAAGTTATCTTGAATTCATATACCAAATACATAAGTATTCCCTTCTATGTCAAGTTAATCATTTAGTTTGGTACACATGTTTCTTAGTCTACTTACTAATCTAACATGAACCCTGTGGTAATATAAATTCGATACAAGTTACAACATTCTATCTACATTTGCATTCCGAATTCTATATACCATGTGTAGTTCTATGTAAACGGGTGCATTCTGTTAAAATAATAAATAAAAATAACATAAAGGTCTCAGAACTTTTAAGAACACAATTTTTCAATTATGTTTCAATGTTTCCCTTATACCTACTTTTAAAATAACACACAGCGTTCTTTAAAGCGAGATGGCAAGATGAAATGTTCCTATACTAAATTTTAAGACACTGTGGTAAATGTGATGGTTCATATCAAGTCAATAATAAATAATTGTACGTTTGCAATAATACAATTATATACGAGCATTAATGCAAATGTGTAAGCATAATACTACACACAAAGATAATGATATCAACCGTGATTTTAACACGTTAGGCAGTATACACGAATTAACCCTTGTGACGTCATAGTCTTTCTGATAATGGTGAAAGACTATTTTAAGGTTACCATGGCATAACTTGAGGTAAAATAATACACTGTATATTCAATTCGTTGATTGCTTACAGTAACATATACGATTGCCTTATTCCTTACCCCAATATATAGATCACACCAAGTAAACAATTTTGAATAGTATTGTAGAAGTATGCATCATGACGCCACAAATGTAAATACCAACAATATATATTGTGAGATTGCACGCTTATTCACACGATTTACATCACTGTATAACGTGACGAGAAGCACAAAACCGGTAATGGTAACAAGTCTTTCAAGAAGAGCGTGACAGAGGGGAGTGGGTGGAGCCGTTAAGAAAAGCAAAGGTGCAAAATGTTGTAATGTCGAAATCCATATCGTTTACGTTGATTAAGCAGATACAAATAGGGAGGGAGGATAAGAAAAAAATACCGGGAGAACATGAACATGACGAGCATGACAGCATGGGCAAATGAGAAGGGGGAAATTTGAATAACAAACACTTACAAAATATGAGGAAAAAGTGAGAAACCAGAAGTAATAATCCACATTCTCTAGATATTTCTTGTGTATGTACATGTTAACCAGTGAACACTTTTTACAGGAAACCTAGTATACTAAACCAAAGCTACAAACACTACTTGATTGTCATAGATTGAGTACAATATGAGTATGCTCTCAGTAATCAAATTCAAATTTAACATAGAAAATAGCAAAGAGTATGTTTGCTACAAGGCATTTAATGCACACACTTATTTAAATATCATTTAAAGTAGACACTAGCACTAGACAGGACACAATAAAATTTTATCAATACTACTAATGCTGGATTCGTATTAGTGAAGAATAATACTGCATTATTTGTTAAATAACTTTAATGTTAAATTTGTTGGACGGCATAATAAAAACATCTTAGTCATGCCAGTAGCTCTTACAACAAAAGAAAGAAGTATCGAAGATTGATTGTGAAATCCCCCAAAAATAAATGTTAAAATACTTGATAATGCAATTTATTTCGCTCATATTGTTCAGCAATTTACAAAATGCCTAAATAAAAATATGTATCATACTATTATGTACAATTATGACAATGATAGCACATACATTTAACAGACTTTATGGTTTCATATTTAGACGAACACACTTTGTCTTGGGAATGGAAATCTGTACAGAGTTGAATTTCAAATCAATTAATGGACTCTAAATAGACTGAATATTTTTGTTGTAATTCTTGGAGATTCACTAGTAGCGCTAGAAAGGAAGTCCCTCTTAGTGATTAAAAGTTTCTTCTCTGTTGTTATTAGTTTCCTTGTTCTTCAAGGAATTGTTGTGGCAGCAGTGGGATACAATCCCATCCAACTCCTGCAACCTTCGTCTTTGGTTTTCGAGCGACTTGATATGCATCCTCGCCATCTTGCATTCCTCTGGGAAGCGCATCGTGATGGTGAAAGGGGTTGTCTGACGTTTTATTCGAAAAGTCCCACTTTACCTTACAGTTACCATAGTAACACCGATTCTTAGCCAATGTACATCAAGGAAAGTTGTCAGATCTGACAACTTGTCGGGACAAAAATGTTGATAAAATGCTCCCCTGACCAGTCCATCGCACGTCTAATTGATGTGAATGACTCGCTGTAGGTACCCTCATCACAGGTCCTTGGTAGCGTAGAGAGGATCTGAGACAATGTTCTCATGCAGGTCGATGAAGAGAGGGATGTAGGTCAAGAAGTCCAGAAAGTCCACCGTTGCTTTCCCTTCTCGAGTGAACTTTGTCATCACCTGAATTATAATGTTATATAAAAATATAAGGTCAATGTGGAGATATTTGGTTTCAAACTCATTCTTTCAAGAGATAACACGGGAGTATTAAAAATACGAAAAGTCGACGACAGTCATTTCGAATTTGAGATTGTTGATCTAAATTATCGTCAGTAACTAGTTTTCTAAAGTTTTTCTAAAGGCCGAACACATTGTGATGTGGGTACATAAACTAAATAAATGAATAAGAAGGAATGAAATAAAAATTAAAATAAAGATTCGCGTTATAAAAAACACATTGAAGAGACATCGAATTACATACCAATAGCGATTTTATTAACAGGAATAAATCCTTTCGGGCATATTTGTTATGAAAAGGGGAAACGTTCGCAGTGTGAACAACGCTTCGTTTGCTGAGATATGTTTATAGTGTCACCTAACCTTGTCAATAATCTTGTTTTATACAGTGCGCTTATACATGTTATAGTCAGATTCTTTTTTTTTAACTCACCAGATCAACATGCTCTTTCCGGAGGCCACCTGCCTCCAGCTCAACCTGAAGGTTCTTGACGGGAACCTCACCAGGAAAACCATGCTCCTCTTCATCTTCCAGGAGATAGAACAACTCCTTCGCTCGATCCATCTTCACATTTAGAGCCTCAAAGTTGATCTTGTTGATCAGTTTCTTGATAAAGGGGCTAGGGGTGTAAAGATAGAGAAGATATGGCATGGTTATGGAAGGGAAAGTTAGGAATACGCCTAAAAACCATCTTATATATACAGTTACAAATCCTTGATGGGCGTTCAAACGGTTTTTTGGCGTTTCTAACATATCTAAAGTGTGTCTGTTATGTTTACGTATGGCTATATTGACATATAGAATGTGGAGTGCAGAATGCAATGTAAACATCTTTGCTAAATATAAACAAAGTATGTCTGTTTCCGAAATATTCGATGAGAGAATGCACTTAGATGAAAATATATTTTGTATTTGGTATAGAGATCTTTTCTTTTTGTCATAAAGTGGCATGAATGTAACAAGGGAATAATAATAATAAATAGGGTATTTATATTGCGCACATATCCACCTTGTTAGGTGTTCAAGGCGCTCTTATATTACCAGGCTAAGCTAGGCGTTCATAGCGCACGCATCTTTTTAAGGAATTACTTCCTACCGGTACCCATTTGTTTATGAGTTTCGATTGATTCTATCTACAAAATTAAGGCAGAGCCTTCATTTCAATATTTTATTTAATAATACTGGTTAGGGACAGGGCAGAAAATGCAAAATAAAAGAAGAAAAAAAATAAATACCAGAATGTACTTACTCTAGCCTTGATATTTTCTCGGACAAAGCTGCAACGATTGTAAAGAGCTTAAAATCGATTCGATGACGCTGAGGTAAATCAAGAACCTGAAAATTCAAAGTTTGATAAATTCAAGATTATTGGTCCATGAACAAATTGCACATGTCTTGCTTCCTAACTCTCAATAAAAGAATACGTGTTGTTTATTAGATGTCCTTCATAAAATCATCTCCATACATTCAAATTCAAATAAAAGTCGTACTTCGGTCTCCATGTTGTTGACCTTTTAAGCTTATAGTCGTCATTTTCCCCATTGTGTGTAATTTTATAATAGTTTTGCTTTGCCAGATTATCGTTCAGTGCTCGAACCTAAATAATTTAGACCTGGATTGTGCGATTAAAAAAAAATAAATCAGATTGATATGTCTGTTCTCATTCTTTGTTCTCTATCTATCATCATAACCCGAGGAAGGAAATAATGTGTGAGTGAATAATATTCCTAGCTTTCATCCATTTTGTTCGCTTTTAAAATATCACAACTGTAAAAAAAAACTGCAACCGAACTAAGATTATAATGTGGTACTTACGTGATACACATATTGGCATTCCTTTTCTGATATCAAATGACTATTGACTCTCTGCAACAGACTTTCCACATTGGCCGTCTCGATTTCGAACGGCTGTGTAAAACAATGGTATTAAAAAGGATAGTGGTTATCTCACATTAATTGATTTCTTTCTACATTAGTGATAATGAATGCAATAATGAGGATAAATTAGGAATCCTCCAAGACAAGGGCATTCATGCTTCGAGTACTATCCTTTATCATTCCCTACTACGGGGTTATAGTACGAAATAAAAAAAATGCATGATTATGAAAATTTACACCATTAACGAGCCTTTGAGCTAGGCATGACTGACATGATACAATTCAATAATAACAAAATATCTACCTGGTTATCTACCTGTTGTGCTCAAACTTCATTTAATATGCCTGTCCGAATATATTGCACCTAAATTATTCTGAACTTTTGCGTCTATCGCCCACATGTGTCGTCGGAAAGATCTCATTATAGAATGTATTGTTTCCGTCTTACCTGTTCTTGGTTCATCATATTGAAGAGAGTGCTCTGTTTCCTTCTAAACTCTGGTTTGGATGCCATCCGATCGGACGATTCATTCTCTTTCATCCTCGTTTCAAGATCTTCCAACATCTTCTTTTCACCTGCAAAGCAATAATTTTTTTTAAAAGTTGAAAAATCATGTAATGCACACTTTGTTTCTACACAGTAAAAATTGAAGTGTTAAAATGTGTAGATAAAGGACCACATCATTAATTTAACTCCGGTGTTATATTAACAGCATTAGTTTAACATCCCATGGGTGTTATTACAACACCTTCAGCTGTTACTTCAAGACTCTTTCGTGTAATGTTCAAACTCTAGGGTGTAATTTTAACACCTCAAGGAGTGATCCTCTAGGGGAACCAGCTAGTGTGAGTTTTAACATGCAAGTTTTATGCAGAACATATATGAATATAATTGTTCCCAGATCTCCCCGCTACTTCTTTTGGTAACGTGTTTTAATGGACTATGTGGTGATAAAACATTTCAAACATTATCTTATAAATCTTATAAACGATAACCAACTACACGCAAGTACTTGGTGTTAACAAGTACTTGAAAACTGTTGGTATATCACATTCTGATTTATGTTCCTTTTGTTCAGCACACACGGAAACTATTGCTCATTTTTAATATTTTGGAATGTCCCCTTACTCGTCGATTTTTAGATGATTTTGAAAAATACATTCTTAAAAGTGAAATCTTTTAATGACTTTGTATTTGGCATACCAGCTGGAAATTCTTCTTTTAATTTTGATATTTTATATGCCAAATATTATATCTTTTCAACTAAATGTCTAAAAGGAAACTTATCATTCTCATCATTTCAAAAGAAATTAAAGTATCAGCATGAGATAGAACGAACTATGCACATGCAACAAAATAAGTTTATTGTATATCTTGATGAATCGAGGCACATCGAGCTTATTTAAATTATGTTTATGTATGATATTGAATTTGATGTATCACATACATTTTGCATTTGTTTATATGCGTTGTGGAGAAATATTGAATAAAGACTTTCTTTGAAAAAAAGTACACAGAAGATTCATCTCCAGAAATGGAGGGAAATGTTAAAGCTGGGATTAAACCACATTGAAAATGAATAACTTATAATGAAAATCACATTTATTATCTTGAACATTTGACTTGAAATGATTTTTTTTTCGGATTGGCTAATAGTATCTTACCTTCTAGTTCTTTGATTTGTTTATTCGCTGCTTCCAGTCTCTCCTCCGTGATTTGTTTACTAACAGTGAGTCTGCAAACCTCTGCATCAGTCTCGGCCTGATAAAAAAAATCATCACTTTATCAGATGATATCTAAAGCTTGCTTTGAACAAAATCTTAAGCTCCTTGTTTAATGCTCTTTTTAGTGTTGCTACGTCATCGTCTGAATTTCAACGTATTTTTGTCTAAATCTCCTGTTTTCTTTTCACCATTTCTCATCTTTATCTTTCCTCGTTTTCTTTCTCCATCTCCTCTTCTTTATTATCTATTTTTTTCGACTTCTCCCCCCCTTCTTCTCATTTGTTTTCTTCTTTTTCTTCTTTTTGTTTTCTTTTTATTCTCGTCCTTCTTCTTCTCCCTCTTCTTCTTCTTCTCCTTCTTCTTCTTCTCCTCCTCCTCTTCTTCCTTCTTCTACTTCATCTTCTCCTCCTCCTTTTCAATCTTTTCCTTTCCTCCATATTTTCATTCTTTAATTTCTTGTTCAAAAGTGAATATTAATTTTCCCTCACCATGGCAACCTGTTTTTCGGTCATTCTGCTCAAGACCCACTCGTCGGTCCCATTTTTCAGGATAGGGAATCCCAAACTGCCAATTTTCGTTGTTTCTGTTTCTATTGGTTTGGTTGACGATGAAGATGACAGTGGTGGTGAAGCTGACGTTGTATCTGCTTGATCAATTACCACACTTTTTGGTCCTGATGTCTTTGATGCTGTTGGAAAAAAAGAAACCTTTCATTATGGATAATTTATCATTACTTTTAGGCCATACAAACAGACATATCGTACAATCTTAAAAGACAATGAATTCACTAATTGAATCCAAATAAGTTTTTTTTATAAAATGGAAGAAAATGAAGAGAGTTAACATATTTATCCATGGGTCATGTCTCACACAAATCAATACTGTTGCCCGGAGGTATGCATACCATCACAGAAAGATATTCATAAAAACAATTTGTTTAATTGTATATCATTTCAGCAAGTAAGATGATATGGAATACGTTTTCCTTCATTACAACAGAAATTATATTCGAGAGGCAAATTCACATTTTCTTTTCGTTTAGAGATGTCTTAACATTCAGAAAGGAATTGAATAAGCATAAAATGCATTCGAACTGAAAAGAGACATACAGTGTTCCTGTCGATTGAGGAAGGAAGATAATTATCTCTAAAATCAACTTCAAATACACATGTAGATCACACCTTTGTCTTTCTTTTTCTTCTTTGATTTTTTATCCTTCTTCCTCTTCGCCTCTGCTGCTGCTGCAGCATCTGGGTCCCAGTCAAAGCGGAAGATCTCGAGAAACTCGTTTCTTGCAATATCTGCGATCGCCTTGTTCCGAGAAGCTGTAATAGAATCGGTAAATGAGGGCAAGAATGATTACCAATACCAACGTAATAAGGCAATAGAGACACAGAAACATGCGGTATATACATATATATATATAACGATGTATACACGATTCCTACTTTCGACTGACTGATTCTGAAAAGCTGTACGATATCAAAAGTGAACTATTCGACTGACTTATATATGAAAAGCTGTAATAGAATCGTTAAAATAAGAGCGAGAATGATTACAAATTTTAGAGTGCATTATAGCTCCTCCTTGGGTTAAAACGTCTAACATTTTACACTGTTCACTCAACGCACTCTCAAAGGATGTAAATCCCACTATAAAAAATCATTGAGACCAGATTAGCACTTTTACACCTACAGTGTAAGCTGTTAATGGAAATGATAGTAATGATATTCAGTTCTTCGTAATCCATGACACATAGCAAAGTGTATCTCTATGCACTTATAAGTTATATGACACAACAACATTAAGTACAAATTAGGAAATTAAATTCGAAATATAAGTGAGGATCGCTAGGCACCAAGTTCATCAAATGTCAAACAAATACATTTTGGTGAGATTTGTTGGTGAGTCTATCAAGGCCTTCAATTTATTCATCTGGGGGCAGATATAGATATGATTTAGATTTCTTGCGTGCATGGTGTATATATACGTCACATATATCACCATTTGGGGATATTTTCCATCTTAGCTGGTCAACTTACTTTCTAAGTACGAAACTTTCTCCTTCAAAGTGGCCACCTTCTGTTCTTGTCTCTCAAGCATAAAGCGGCTCCTATCCAGTTTTTCTTCGACGTCAAACTAAAAGGGGGAAAGAGAGAATGTTTTTTTGGTTATCCAGTATTGAGTATAAATTATTGTCAGTGTTCAATAAGACTGAACAGAGGGCATTGAAATTAGAAATGGCAATCAATGGCCAAAGGTAATAATCAGTGAATAGATTATTGACATTTACATTTCATATGACACTATTTAGGGTTGAACGAGAGTAAAAAATTTATTGACTTTCTTTTCTGGTTTCTTACTACACCGATTGTAGATGTGAATATAGTATTTGAATATACTTTTGTATTCTTATCTCATGTCTCATAATATTCCCTTTTCTCTTTTTTCCTATGAATTTCTTTGTAATGTCATTTTTATTCTACTTTACTGTTTATCATGTTGAATTGCTTAGAGCATTTGATCGACGGTTAGAATGGATATGTCTGCATTAGAAATAATGTATGAATTATTATCAATATTGATGGGAAAAAAAATCTTTAATAAAATGAACATACCTTGTCATTGATTCCATAGGATGCAATCTTTGCTTTCAACATCCTCTGCGGGTCGTCGCTTGAGGCACTATCAGCTCTACCACTGTCAACATCGTCATCTTTGACATCGCCTTTAACGCCTCCATCCTCGACATCGTCCAGTTTCATCGGACTAACATAGTCGTCTTCATTGACCTCCATGGGTGTGGTCTTAAAGGTAGCACTAAACTCTTCCAAGTCACTCTTGAACCCGAGATTGACCTCGCCTGGCCTCACTATTGCACTTCCGTATCCAGATGACTGCTCCGTGGTCATCGATCCCGTCTCCGACTGGTCGTCGATGTCGTGGTCACCCGCTGCCCTGTCCGAAGACGCCGTGTTCATCCATTGCCTTAACGTACGATCTTCAACGTTGATCCCCGTACTCCGGAGTTGGGTGTTGAAGACACGCTGGTAATGTGGCACACGTTCTTTGCTGAAAGGACGAAAAAATATCATACGAAAATGAAATTTGTGGTTTTCCATAGACCTGTAACCATGATTACGTTGTCTCATTTATAAAAGTCTCGAAGTAATGGCCCATACACCATTCAGATATAGAGTCATTGATGTAGAATTTATAAAAGAATATGGGTATAGAAATGGTAAAATAATACATTTTTGTTGTTGGTATCTCTGTCCAGAAGAACATTTTTTTAGAGTGGTATAATAGTAAGACATAAAGTTATAAAAATATTTACTACTAAGACCAAAGCCTAACAAACCTTTGTTTGTTAAGTCTTCTTATAGAATTATGTTCTTCCTGTAACATTTATGTGCCAATACGTTCTGTCTTCTTAAGAGACAATGCACTTTTATTGGTTTCGTTTTGGTGCTAGGTCAGGTATTAAATTGAAGACAAGACAAATAAGATTGGTGTACAATGAACTTACTGGACAATGCAGTACTTGGCAAGATAGTCGAGTGGATCCCTCAAGGCTGGGTCCGGGCTGCTAGGGGGGTTACCAGCTTCAACCTTCCTCCATTTTTTCTTCTTAGGTCTGAGAGAGAGAGAGGGGGGGGGGGTGGAGGGATTACATAAGTAGGAGATTTTAAATACCATCTTAGTCTCGATCCTATACCTTCCTGAATTCTTTGTCTCTCTATGATGGGCTATATGCCATTTTTTAATGGTTCATCAATATGGTATTACAGATATTAAATCTATTTTCAAAACATTGAATTATTCAATGATAAATAATTCCTACGGATAAACAGGATGGCTATGTATTCAATGGCAATAAGATTTAAAACAACTTGAGTTGAATAGTTTAGTAGCGAGCCTGCATGATACCATGATGTGATGGGGAATGGAATACAGGCATGACATAAAAGGAGTTTGAGTGGGATCAATTAAGTTCCAAAGTGCGAGAAAGAATTGATCATTACTTGTATTCCGGCCGTCTCCTCCACATGATTGGCTCGGGCTTCTGGGGCAGGGGCATAGGTCGTTTCCGGGGCTCAGGAACGGGTTCCTCGACTGGCTTCGGGGCTGGTTGAGGTACAGTGATCTCGGGAAGAGGTGGGAGTTGTGGTTCTACGGGGGCAGGTACCGGGAACGCAGGCACAGCAATGTCCGCAACTCGTGGCCCAGTGTCAGGCATTTCCCAAGGATCCGATGGCGGTGGCTAGTTGGATAAAACAATTGAGTATTAACTAAGCCCGTAACTAAGTCAACTAATCTCTAGTAAACTGAGTAATCCTGCATCTGATTTATTTGTCAAACTTACACGTTATGATATTTTTACAGTTTAAGTCAACCAACAAACGATTGATTCGAATTAATAGGGCCATTTTACGAACAGACGACCTTCTAAAGATTGATTAATTCCATATTTAGAAAGTAGGGATTTCACAGAAAATGCTTATTTTATTCATTATAATTCATATTGTAATAAAGTGTAATGTCAATTCAAGTGATGAGTAGAATGTAACGTGATGAAATGATTCGTTCAGTGTCTTATGTAACTACGTTTTATGTGTAACACGCAGAGAGAATATGATTATTATGCGCTATAATATTATAAGTAATATATCAAAATTATTGATATAATGATTTGCAGATCCAGCAGGAAGCAAAACATGATTGTGTTTACGAACTTAGTCATGAATAAATGATTCGTCTTTAAATCATCACCTAATAGGGTTTCGAGTATTTCTTAATACATATAATATTTGGAGTGGAATAATATAATATTGTTATTGAAGTGAAGCATTATGTTTACTCACCCTGACTGGCATAGGCGCTGCCACACCAAGGGGTTTGACTTCTTTCCTCACCCGCTTAGGAAGCTTCGCTCTTCGGTTCTTCTTCGGAGGATTAACCTTCGGCTTAGACTCTGCAAAATTAAAAAAAATATTAAGAAAAATGAAAACAAACACGATGAAAAACATAATAAACTGTGAAAACTGCGGTATTAAAACTGACACCAATTTGTGTTAATAGAGAACCACACCCTGAGGTGTTAAAATTACACCCTAGAGATTAAACAAACACCAAAAAGTGTAAATGTAACAACAAAAGGTGTTGTTTTAATAACACCTATATGTGTAAAACTAACACCACCAATTTAACACCGGTGTAAAATAACTGGTGTGGTCTTCTATGTACACCGGTTAACACCACAGTTTTTGCTGTGTACACTTTAACGATTACAGGTGGATTGATGATAGGCATATCAATACCAAATTGTCATTCGTGATGATGCGCAGCCTTATTCCTCTTCCTCCTCTCTTCATTTTAGCTGAACCATTTCCCAAACAGCCATAATTTGCATCAGGACCAAAGAAGGAGATAAAAATCAGAGACACAATGCCGAAGACAGTCGCGTTAAGAATCACCACAAAGTTGTTCTTTGAAGTCCTTTGATATGCCAAAGTGTCCGAAGTGAGTTTAGTTTAATACCAAAGTTCAAAGCCTTACACCAAGAAGGCCTACGCTTGTCGTCTTTTTGTGAGGATTTCGGTTACCACTTCTTATCCATCGAACAGTTGACTCCTAGATTTCTTTTAAACATTCTAGGCTGCTAATAATCGCCATGATAAAATCAAGGTAGATAACATCACCAATGTACTATCATGTCGATTACGTTTAATTCACGAATACTCAACAGAAATTTATGAATCAGTGACTTGATCAAGAATAGAAAAATCATGATAATGTTCCGTGATAACACCGCTTTTTTCATAGATACTGACACGCAATACGATTCAGACGTGATTCCATCTCTCGCATAATACCAAGGAGCTTCCAAATCGGTAGTTTATTACACTTATTGGACTTCTAAGCAGCTGGATAAGATTTGCAGAAAAGCTCTGATTTAATCCCCATGCCACAAGCCCACAACGGGAATCCATACAACCATATACTTGTATTCTGGAGGGATTTGTACTGTATATTCACAGGCACACTTCAATGTTAAACGTTGAAGTCGCTATGGACTAGACGTTTTTATAGTATGGTATTAATTAATGGGAAATAACTATGTTATAAGTTCAACAAGAGGCAGATAAATTGGAAATTAGCGGGACGGGCATCGCCCTTTTGTCTTTGGACTTTCTTTCAATCGATCCAATTATTATCATTGAATTTTCTAGTCCGTCGTGGGTTTAATCAATCAAGCATTACTGCGTGCTCGCTCTGCCGTGCCATTTAACACAAAGAGGGATGCTTTTTCGGTAGCCATGGCAACTTCTGATTTTATGGTGGACGAGCTCGTTTCGATCGAGCTTAGAATAATCGGATTTGTAAGCTATTTAGAATTTTTTTTTAACTGTGTCCGATTCCGACTTTATTTCTTTATCTCCCCCTTCTTGAATTCGATAAAATGAAAGGGGGATTTACCACAATGTCGGTAAGTATACTTGTATTTTATCGTTATGCTAGGTGATCGAATAACAATCCAAGTTTATTTGCAACTCAAATATACAAATCTTAGTTAATAGGGAAATAAAACTCAGTGCAAATTCTGCTGTAATTAGAATGTGTGTCAGAAGATAGTACAAACAGTAGGCCTATGGGACCATGGCTTCTATAAGTAACGCCTGCATGCGTCACACCAACGAAACCGACTCCAAAGCGACTGATGATAAGCCATTGGATATAACGTAATAGCTTTGATCAGTGTGAAGTCGGCACCGGCTGTGTGAATGGCAATTTTAGGACGTACCTTTTTCCTTGGTTGGAAGTGAGACGGGTTTCCTTGGTTCCGGTTCAGGGGCGGGAATAACTTCCTTTACAGGTTCTTCGGGTGGATCGGGAGGAGACGGAGGGAGCTCTTGTTTCGGTGGAGGTGTCCGATCTTTTTCTATAAATCAAATATAACAAAATGTTTAGGAGTATTGTAAGAGGTGAATTGATTCAGAGACAAACAAATCAAACGATATTTTTTTTTGAATGATGAATTTTTTTATAAAAAAATTGTTGTATAAAAGGCCATTAAAAGTAACAAAAACATATCTTTAGAAATAATTTTAAGCTCGATACGATGCGAAATGCATTTCTTATCACCGTATAAAGAACAAATCTATGAAACACGATTTCATACTACAGTTAAGATATTGTTATTATACTCTAGTTATTGTTTTCAAGGAAGTAAGCACAAATACGTAATAGTCATGATAGTAGACAAATCTATAATTGTTATCTATAACATACTTAAGCAAACAGTATTTGCACCAACTAAGTAGACTAATCACTTCCAAAACTACTGCATGTATTAATATATTCTAATAAAAACGATAAAACTTTATATGATAGATACAGAACAAGAGGTCTTAAAACACATTATATTCCTTATTGATCTTTTATTTCAATTTACTTAAACTTTAATTACCTGGTGATTTATATGGAATAATGGGTATCTTGACATATTCCTTGGATGATTTGGCTGGAAAGAAAGAAGAGAAGGTTGTTGGGTTGATGTTGAATATAGGGGGATATTGGGGATAATAGCTTGATCACCCAAGACTCCAGCCCCCCCCCCTCCCTCATAGACACCCTCCCTTTACAAATCAAAGTGGGGATAAATATATCAGAGGAATCTTAGCACAACTGCTTACAAATCGCCCAGTAACAACACTGCTTTCGGAGTTTTGATGCTTGTGCATTATCATGTTAAACTAGAAATGGGTAGAATCCGTACTGCAGAACAGGTAATTGCCCCAAACTATACTCTTACAAAAGATTTGAAAATAATAATCAACTTATTATATTTTTAAAACGAAAGTGAATCAATTTTTAATGTAATTATTTACCGTACTGAGGGATAAACACGCGTTAGTATACTATTTCTAAATTAGTTTTATTAAGTAATCTTAAAATGACATGCATAACACACACACTACACAAACTTGACCATAGATTAACATTTAGAATGTCACATTACGACTAACGTATTATTAGACAGACATTTTAGAACATTCTGGATTATTACCTAAGCTACTAAGAAAAAAAAATACAAAAACTTTCGAAAAAACCTCAGAGGAAATCCAAAATAATGTTAAGTGAACAATAGCAACAAAATCAATAAAATAAGATATATTAATCGTATATAGTCATTATCTTGTAATGTTTCACAAAAAGATTTTTTATTAAGAATTATTGCACTTTAACCGTAAATCTATAGGAAAGTGACATTAATGACAAACCGTTACCATGGTTAAATTGTTGTACGTTAGTTTTCAAACCTGATAGATAACTTTACACATTACTTACCATCCTGTTTCTTGTTTTTATTTTTCTTTTTCTGTTTTTGTGGTTTCTTTCTCTCGGGTGGAGGTTTCGTTTCTGAATGCGTGTGTGAGGTTTCAATCATGAAATACTCGTAACTGAAGCAATTATTTGTGAATTCTTTAACCTCATGGTGAAAGTAGTTATTTATCGGGAAATGATGAACTAGGTGATGTATGATATCAACTGACCCAACACCTTTAAGTTTTTTCAAATTTATCGGGGGCCTTGAAACTGGGGGTGGGGGCTTTAAAAAACTACAATTTCATTGAAATTTGCATGACCACCCCCCCACTTTCACATCGTTCCACAGCCCCTGTTAATTCTGACGGTTGAAAGGGGAATTTAAATCTTAAAGAAAATATAAAACAAACGAACAGAACAACTGTCAACCAATAATTGAAAATCAAGATCTTATGATAAATTAATAGGTATTTACCTGTAGTGGAATGTAAATTAAAGAATGACAACTCGTAATATAATTCATGATAAAGCATAAAAATATTCGACATTAATTGAGATATGAAATAAACAAGCGGTATACCTTTCTTCGGCTTCGGTGGAGGAGGCGGCGTAGGGTCTCTGGGGGGTGGTACCGGGGTCGGGTCTTTGGGAGGAGGTGGTGTTGGTTCCTTTGGAGGGGGTGGGCTGGGTTTGCGTGGGGGAGGCGGTGCTCGATTACCTGAGGCTGTCATAATATTCAATTACGTATTATTAGAATTAAAGTAGAAGTAGTGGCATTATCAGAGGCCTTCAGCAGAAGCAACAGCAGCGGCAAAAGTAGTAGTAGTAGTAGTAGTAGTAGTAGTAGTAGTAGCAGTAGTATATGGTAGTAGTAGTAGTAGTAGTAGTAGTAGTAGTAGTAGTAGTAGTAGTAGTAGTAGTAGTAGTAGTAGTAGTAGTAGTAGTAGTATAGTAGTAGTAGTAGTAGTAGTAGTAGTAGTAGTAGTAGTAGTAGTAGTAGTAGTAGTAGTAGTAGTAGTAGTAGTAGTAGTAGTAGTAGTAGTAGTAGTAGTAGTAGTGGTCGTTGATGTCGTTGCAGTGTTGTAGCAGCTGAAGCAACATCAATAGCATTAGCAGTAGGCATATGATTTTTACCAAGCGAGCCGTGAAAAAACTATGCACCTCAAAATTCGCCAATTTACTAAAGAAAAGAAAATATTCAGGGCACAATTATACGTCCGAAATAGAATATTCATCAAAATTACTTGATACATTTTTATGTGATAGCCGAATTACATGCATGTTCATACGTGCATGTTCAATGATAATTAGGATGTATAAAGTGAAAACTATATCAAATGCCATTTTTTTAAAACATAATATATACCAACTTCAAATGTGAAATAGAATTTTGGCCAAATAATATATAATAAGCGGATTCAATAAAAAGCTCACCTGCTGCTACTGGCTTCGTCGGAGGCTCTTGTTTCTTGCTGTAAAAGAAAATTATGAAAAAATACATCAAAAAACGCCCTCACAAAATGAAATTTCCAACGTATTAATAATAAGCCCATATTCCTTAATTAAACATGTTAAAAAATAGTACAATGAATTTTGAAGAAACAGAATTACAAGATGGTACATTTTAGTCCTTTAGACTCGTCTCTTTATGATAATGAATCAATTTTTTGTTGTCACAAGTTTTACAATTTTTTTTTCCACTCGATATACGTTTTCTTCTTATTTATTAATTTTAAGGAAAAACTTTGAATACCTCATCGAATATTTCATAATTTCAAACATGTCATACTGTTACATCATTTTGGTAAAATGACAAAATACCATGGCAACGCTATCGTTATCCATTCATTTTTGTTTAATTTAAGTACATTTGATTCAGGGTAGGCATTTGTCACCAATAATGTAACTTTCATGTATTTGGGATAATCAGATCAAGACCCGGTAACATAAGAAAGGTACAATCAATATTTTACAACCAATTGTTATAATGCATGTACATTCTATACATAGACGAACGGTTAGGCATGATTATATAATTGATTGTATTTGTTTATGTTACGAAGGCTATAGATCACTTCACACTTGCAAGATTAGATTAATATTGATCACACAATGAAGATGTGATTATAAGTGCTTAATGAACCAGGGGCAATGGGAATAAGGCATTACATTTGAACGCAATTAACAAATAATTAAACCCAAGTCCAAAATATAGGCATCTGATTGGATAAAATTTATAAGCAGTGTATATTTTCGAAATGGTATTTGGTTCCAACTCATTCTGTAGTCTGCAACGGCCCCAGTTACTATGCAAAAAACGTGTATTAATTCATTGCATTGACTGTGCGAACACTATAGATTAAATCAGACCACACTTTTACGAAGTGCATATCACAATCCCATTCGTTTAGTAAAATAACACAATCGTGCAGTGAAAAGTTGTAACACAAAAAATTGCAATGAATTGGGAAGAAATATGTAAGGAATAAATGGATATAAAATAGATTAAATGAATATTTATAATTTAATACGTTGTACTTGTCATGGATGTTGAATATGAAGGTGAAGGAGACCCCCCCCCCCATTCATTGAGAGTGTGTGGAATTAAATTATTTATACCTAGAAATACTGGGCTACTCTGGCGCCTAAAAGGGGTACCACTACTGCTGCTGATACAGCACCCAAGTCCACTGAATCTCGACACTTGATTGAAGTCATTATTTGCAGGCATGAATCATTTCTTTGTACAAAAAATAATATCGTTTTCTAAATTGTGATATGATATTTTTTATAAAATTGGGGGGGGGGGTCCAAATTACAACATAAGTATTCACATTTTATATTTTTCCATATCGATTGATTGATTGCTTGGTTAGTTAGTTGACGGACTGATTTTATTTACCAAGTCAGCAAAAACTACAATGGATTTTATACATCGTAGAATATAACCTCGATATAGGCTTGAACAGGGTAACCAGCGAAAGCTCGAAAAGCTTATTTAAAGAGTTAAGCCAGGCTTGTTTGTTTATTATGAATACCAACCATGATGGAAAGCTTTACTTGCTTTGTAAAGCAAACAAACAAACATACAAACGGAAATATTATAACTTCTTAAGTTATAATTATACACACACATTATAATCTTCATCTTCATACACCTCATCATTTCCAAGCATTTGAATTCCATGACCACATCCAAGCTTTGTACACTTTCAAACATTTCTTATGTTTGCAAATCTTAGAGCCCCTTTTATGTATAGAACATACAAATGTGGTCAGTTAGTCATTGCGATAACTATTATGTGAATAAGGCTAAGCAAAAATCACAATCACGAATGCCATGGTTACATGCATTGAATTGGTACCCATAATATGGAAAAGTTACCATAATCCTGTTTTTTTTAATGAAACATGTCTTTAGTAATGATAATTATTATTGAAAAATTATATGTCTAGCCATCCGAATCACACAGGAAGCAATGTCGCTGTTGCTAAATGTGATTCTCTAAACTAAAGCTGAAAGGTAGATATATCAAAGTTAGTCAATAAAACGACGGATGACAAACTGGCTAACAATATTGGTGAAATCAGACAGAGTGTATAATTACCTGTACAAGACGGAGCAATCATCAAATTTATCTGTCATTTCTTACAAATCTCAAATCCTTTTGAACTTACTTCACCTTAGAATACACATGCACACTGAACATAAAATCAACACAAAACGCAGTTAGTAACAACAACAAAAGTGCGTGATATATAAGATGTTTTTTTTTCGATCGAGAGTGATGGATTAAAATGGGCTACATTATCATGGTTATGATTAATATTCGAGTATAGCAAAGTAGTGACAGTGCAGATGTGATGTTAAAAAGCACGACGCTTTTGTGAAATGCTATAAATTTTCATTGTTTTTGTAAAGCTTCAGCAAAAAATGATAACACATAAAGCACAACTATGAGAAAATTTGATAGCTCATTGACTTTCTAATGGTGAAAGCCATAAAGGGAATGCACGTACAAAGGGGAGGTTATAATAGCAATTAGTAATATTGCTTCGGTTTTACAGGATCTGTAGTATAGGTGAAGGGATGGTGTGAGTGCGTTGCAATGCGTAAGTGGGTGCGAGCGTGTGGGTTGTGGATAACTCGGGTACATCCGATTTACTCACACTGGCCGGATTTCCTTTTTCGGTTGTTCCTTTACCACCGGTTTGGGTGTCTCCTTTACAACCGGTTTGGGTTTTTCCTTTACTATCGCTTTGGGTTTCTCCTTTTCGACCGGTTTGGGTTTCTCCTTTTCGACCGGTTTGGGTTTCTCCTTTTCGATCGGTTTCGGCTTTTCCTTTTCCGGTTTCTCCTTCCTAGGATGTTCTTCGACTTTCTTCGGTTTCTCAATGGGTTTTGGAGGCTCCGTCTTAACCGGTTCAACTTTCTTAGTTACTTCTTTCTTCGGGGGAGGGGGAGGATGCTCCTTCTGTGGTCGCTGTTTTGGCTCCGGTTGCACTTTCTCTTTGGGTGGTTCTTTTGGTTTCGGTACTTCCTTTGGTTTAGGGGGTTCTCTAACCGGTTTTTCGACAGGTTTTGGTGCGGGTTTCGGTTTTGGTTCCGGCTTTGGCTCTCTTTGTTAGGAATGAAAGTCATACATTTGAAATAAGACATAGATCGATAGAACATGCAATTGACATGAAAAAGGAAGAAACTAAATGTGTATTTTTAAAAAAGAATAATGCTTTTGAAACGCGTTTTTAGTTGCAGAAAAAAATATTTAAAAGGTAATTAAGAGATACAACTGAGTAAAACAATGGAGTGTGATAAAGTATAATGTAGGAGTGATAAACAATAAAAAAAACTACAAGTGTAATGGTATATGAACTAAATGTATTTTTTTCACAGGAAAGCATTGCCTTTAATGGATGCGAAACGCATCGACGAGAGTGATTTTATGCGATTCAAACCAGAATGGTGCTTACTAAAAATATTTCACAGAAACAATTTCCAATGAATAGAAAAATAATATGGCTTAAACTTACATTGTACAATATGGACAATGATCAAGAGACTTGAAAAACAATGTATTGTTGAAAATTGGAAAAAAAATAAAGGAATGCTTCTGCTCGACAACATAAATTCAATTGTGCTAAAGCATGGTTAAAGAATGGTTGCATTTACTGCACTGCCTATTATAATATAAATTCTAACTCGCGAGGAAAATACTACTTTGGAAAATGACGTAACCCATAGTAGGAAGAAGGGAAAATTAAACGAACTTATCGAAAGAACGAAGAAGGCTTTTGAAACCAAGAGATCGGAGAAATTAGATGATATTCTATATTAAAAGAAGTGTGAAAAGGAAAACGATGGCAATTACGCATAGTCTCAGCTGAATCGTAAAACCTAAAGGAAAAAAATGGAATGAAGATGAGGATTCGAAATAGTATTCAATAACTAAAAAAAATACCTTTTCTGTTGAGGAGGTTCTTTCGGCTTTTCAACGGGTTTAGGCTTTTCAATCGGCTTCGGCTTTTCGACCTGCTTCGGAGGATCGGGTTTCTTCGGAGGAGGTTCTCGCTTTTTCGGCTCGATGGGCACTGTGGGTTTCTTTCCTTTCGGTGGAGGTGGCGGCGTCGGCGGAGTCGCAGGTCTCAGTCTTTCGGGTCTTTCCGGGGGCTTCCAATCCGTTTTTGTTGTTTTCGGTTCCGTCTTCGTAAGTTCAAATTTCTTCGGCTCTTTCCATTCGGTTTCCTGTCGGGAATGCTCGATAAACTTTGTCGTCTGCTTCTCGGTTTTCTTGAGTTTGAACCCTTCGTTCTTTGGAATGTTCAGATTTCGATCTGTCGAGAAGGGGTCCTTAGATTCAATTTCTTTCTTCTCAGTCTTCTTCAACTGGAATGCTTTAGGAGCTGAAATATAAGAGTGATAGTGTTCATGATATATATCCTCCAATAACTGCGAAAACAGAATATCATTTCTCTTGCCTGACGGAAGAAAAACAGCATTAGCCTCGATGTCAACAAAATGATAAAGCATATGCTAATACTTTAACTTTAAATTTTACATATTACATTTTCACATTTTACACTACATATTTCTTATTTTATACTTTACCAATTTACAATTTCAATAACTTTTGTAATTTTGACATTTTTTCGTTTTACATTATACATGATTTATTTTCTTTCATGCTAAATAAAGAAATTCATTTAGAAAATATGTGTAACTTACGTTTGTAAAGATTTTTCCTTCTCTCTGCTTCCTCTTCTTTTCGCCTTGCGTCTTCTTCTAATCTTAATTGTCGTGCTTCCTCCAACTGTCTTCTTCTTTCCTCTTGGCGGCGCTCTTCTTCTTCCAAGGCTGCGACATGAAACAGATAACCAGATCGTCATTATTTCTGTTCGACGGCTTGGATCCAACTTATTTCAAATAGTACAATTGTCTGAACTGAAATCAAACTAGTTTTCTTTTTATACATTTATTAAAATGGTAGAATATGCCTTGCCTGAAATTATATTTCATATAAGGTTTTATGGTTTATTAATAATGTCATTCATCTTGTTTTGCTAGAAAATACAACATAACATGAGAAAAAGGGGATGAATAACTCATGACATTGAAAAAGATTTGACTAAATGTTTGTGACTGAGACAGGTCTTATTATGAAAGGTACATATACAAGATGGATTTAACATAGAAAACTAGTAGAATACGTTCTATCACATATCTGAGTGAGATGTATGTGGAAACATTTGGAAATTCAAGGAATTACATAAAGATGAAGGCATATCTGATATATGGGATGATATCATGGGCGAAAAACATAGTGAAATGACAAGAATTGTGGATGAACCTTCTGAGCCGATAGAGGTGCCGACCCCGGATGTCGAGCCATCTGATTCGTCTCTCAAGGTAAAGTATTCCGGCCAATAGTGTTTGAGAGCTGCGATGACGTCATGAATAATGAATAAAGATGAATCGTGGAAAAAGGATGGATGTTGGAAAGAAAGTAGAGGAGAAAACAAAATCAACACGTTATTTCAAGCTTATTGCTAGTTATACGAAATTATTTTTCATGTTTTCCGTTATTTATTTCAGTTTTATCTTTCATCTACAATTTTACAATTAGACTCGTGTCTATGATATTTAGAAATCTTAGTACAGTTAACATCATTAAATGATTTCTCCACAAATTCAATACATCATTACGATGAAATAAGCACTACGCAATAGTGGTTTATCAAAATGGCAAAAGAATAATTCAACTACACTGATGGCAACCAAAGATAATTTTAAATTTCCATAAAGCACATTATCATGATCAGTTTTTCATCACTACTCTGCTATTGTTAATTTGACAATGTATTCGTGGTTTTTATATCGGTCAAATAAATAATAAGGATAATAAAAACAATAACGGCAATAGTGATAATAATAATTTTAGAAATATAAAGCAGGGAAAAGGCTTACCTTCGCGACAAGCGTAGCAATGTCCTGATTGATGGATGTAATGAAAGAAGAAAATGAAAGATTTAAAAATTACCTATCAGAAGAAAAAAATAATGTGTTGGGATTGCTGAGCGCAAACGTAAGCTGATAATTCTTCACACCTTAACCATGTTAACAGTAACTAAATAAGATCCTGCCAAATTCTAAAATTGATAACTGGTTTCTAAGTTAGATAACATCAATAATGATGCAATTATGAGGACACGTGAAAGCCGTCAACGAAAGATGGCCGTGTATGGCACCAACGGCGTAATGAGCAAAAAAAAAATGAGCTGGCCAGATATGGCATTAAGAGATTAGGGAATCTGCGAGCGAAGCAAGCGAGGAAATTTTCAATTAAATTTTCTAATAATCTTTTTAATGATTTCTTTAATACAGGAATCTATTTATGTGATAAATTTTGACATGATATTCAGAGAATGATATCACATTTTACCCTTTTCCTTTTCTTTCCTTTCTTTTTTTCTTTAGTCCAGAAAATGTTAGGGGTTCCATTGCCCCAAGCCCCCTCCCATCATATGTAGCCCGGTGTTTGGCATAACTGCATCAATTTTTTTAATGCCCATCTGTGCTTTCGTGATTTGTCACTTTTGGCCTAAAATTTCTACCTGTTCATTGCAGCCACTTAAAATACTTACGTTCATGCAAGCTGACAGCCTTTACATCTTTGGCCTTGATCTTTTCCAAGATACAAAGTGGGATCGGGAGTGGTTTCTCCCGTGGGATTGACGGGAGCGGGAGCGTTGGCTCATCCAGCTTTGCGACATTGATATAATCTAAAATCCCCCTTTCTTCCTCGTCGATCTCGGCATCGTAGTGGCTTTCGATGTCCTCATCGTCTGAAGACATGTCATCTTTGGATGGTATCGAGATGTGATTTATGACATAGGTGAGAGGAGAAAATAGAATGGATGGGATGTTGAGATGATAATGGACGAGGAAAAATAAGAGAGAAGGGGAGAATTCTTTTTTGGAAGTAATATCGAATGAAAAATGGGAAAGGAGAAGTCACATGTAGACCTGAGTAACAGAGGAGGCGATGATTTTTTTTTCTGGAGGAGAAAGTAATATGGTTTGTTTGAACATCGAAGAGTTGGAATAACTTATATAGTTTATTCATGGAAGAGAATCTCGATGCGTACATGTAGAATAGAAGCATATGCCTGTCATGATATGTGTAGCTTTAAGAAGTTTTAATCAAATAAAAAGCAAGCCGTGGTATAGATACTGGAAATGATGATACATTCTGAAATATAGGTCTACGTATTAAGAGCATGGAATGATGTGAGAAACGACATTGGCAAGAATGTACATTCAAGAGGTTGAGTAATTGTACACAACATGAAATCATACTTCATACCATGATGTATTGATTTATGAGAGTATGATGTAATACCTGGTATATATGTTGAGGGTGGGGGCGAACCGCCATCTTTGGGTATGTCTCCCCTGTAAGGCTCGACAGCTTGACGTACCATGGTGTATCCGCCACCTACTCGACGTGGCTTCGTCACATGCACACTGAAAATAAATTACAAAAAACACACATGAAGTGAACTAATTAGATTTTTTTATTATCATTATTCATTGTATTTCATTTATTTATTTATTTATTTATTAATATTTATTTATTTTCATTTTATTTATTTTTTTTTTTTGGGGGGGATCTGTAAAATCCGATATTATCATGTCTACTTGTTAAACCTATAAGTTAGTGGTGACATATTAAGTTACCTTACTAAGTCGAATAACCAAGAAATGTCACAATGACGACATGTAACTTTATTTAAAGTCAACTGAGCATTCGAAAGATACATTGCCAATGGAGTTTCATGTCACTTTTTAGAAGTCGACAAAGCGAGAAAAAAATGTCGCCATACATTTATCTTATAAAGTTAATAAGTCGACAAAAGTCGACTTAACACAAAGTGTCTCGCCACCTCATTGGGTAGATGGAACTTGAAAAAATCCTAACGAATATATATATAACTGTTTAAGAATGTAAGAGATTGAGTCAAAAATGATGACCAGATGAAAGGATCAACTGGGGAGATCATCATTGTCTAGTCGCATTTAAAAAGAACAAAGTCGTTTCTGACTATTATATGAATATGCAAATGAGTTATTCCTAGAATGATTATTAATCTAGTCCAGTCAAAACTTTAGAACGTAAGATAATACAAATAAATTTATAAGAACTTTATACTATACAGGGGCTGCGGAAGCCATGTACAATAACGTAAAAAACGACCATGTGATTGTGATTTTTGCATGGTCAGCCCCCCCCCCCACACTTTGAAAACCGTTCCGTGGCCCCTGATATACTTTACTTATATACTTAACATAACTTACTGTGGTAGTTTGCTGAGAGAACAGCCGTAGCAGACTCGGGTGGTAGCAACGTGTTGGTGGGCGGGGCCATTTTGTGGAACCAACTGCGCATGCTCGATACCTAATCGGTCATCATCCGTGCTATCATCTGGATTGTCAAGAAAGAACAGAGGTGCCTGGGTATGGAAGAAAAATGATAGACATTGTTTAGTTGCATATATATATTTGAATTCATCTAAGGCTTTTCAACGCATCATGCTGTAAACAATGATGAAATGCATGTACTGTTAGGTTGTGTAATTGTCCCTCTTTTTTACTAGACCCTTTGATTAAAGGTGCTTATACTTTACACAGACTTATGTTGTGATTATGGAGAAAAGGGAATATCAACTCGACTCGAATGAATTCTTTGGATATGAAATAAAAGAAATTGCGTAATCAAGTCCAGATTGCTGGCAATTGAACATGCACAACTTTTGTTACATTTACATCCCAAAACAGACCCCATGTCACTATTCTATCTGCAAAGTATAGTGAGTTCTCATTTCATGCACCATTTAAATTGTCCGGGTAGAATTTTATCCTAATTTCCACAAAAAAGTATTAAGTGTCAACTTTATATGAGTATTGCAATACATTCATACTTCCTAACCGAATAAGAGATTTTCCACTCCTCTCATATTCCTGTATAATAACACAAATGCCGCATCATGGAGCAAATAAAACGAAGAGTGATGAATTCGTTTCTTACTTTGATATCTGATTGATTCCCTAGCTCGGCCGTGCAACCGTAACAGAAACTAGGAGGCTGTGAACTGTCATCCCGCCGAACTGTAGGGGTGAGTTCCTTGGGATGAAGACGAGCGGTACCAATAAAAGGGAGATAGCTGGTGCTGTTCAGATCTAATGAGACCGATGTCGCACCCATCGACGACGACGCCGCCGCCGCAGACGACTCCCATCGTTTCCGCAATAGATGTGAAGGGTAGCTGGCAGATAGGTTGGCGAAGAGGCTGTTGTACAGTCTACGACATGAACGGAGACAATTTTTGTTAGATAATTGAAAGACATTACGAGTAGCGGCGGATCTAGGGGGTGTCCTCATCAACAACACCTTTGTCAAGTTTTGTGTTTTATATATGTATTTTCAGAGTCATACTTCGTCATCTCAATTTCCTAATAAGGTGCTTTACTCATCCTATCACAGTTTGCCACAAAACAAAAGGCTGGGATGGGCGGAGAATATCACATAAATGCCGTTTTGTCATATAAATTGACAGAAAGGCTGTAAGAAATGTAAGGATTATAAATGCCACTCACTTAAATATGGTATGGGACAAATTTACACATCGGCACACATTACAGTGTAAAATAGAAAAACGTCTTCACTGAGATTGAGAAAACGTAGGCCTAACACACTTCATCAATGCGTCGGAAATATGCAGCTCGATTGAGTTAGGACAAGGATAAGGGGTTTAAACTTTTTGGATAGGAGTAGGAAATTGTGGTCATATTCTTAGTCGTTTTCATCAAAAAATTGCTAAAAGTATGAATATACCTTTCCCAACGCTCAAGTTCCTTACGATTTTGCCAATATTCCCTTCTCTTTATGAAGGCAGCAAATGCGTGGCAGCAATACCGCTCAAGCCGAATGACATTCCTTGGTTCATTAATATCTTCTGGTGAATTCTCTGTCATTTTCCTGTCTTCTTTCCTGTAACTTCCTTTATTTGATGTAACAGCCAAATATTCCATTCTTGATCAATTTGCTATCAACAAATCTCAACACAGTGGTAACACGCCGCAAGAAGATGACACTCCGAATTTAAATTTCTCGAAGATCGAAAAGTATTTATACGAAATGGGAAGATGTTATCATTCTGAAGATAAAAATCGGTCCAATCCATGAAATCAAATTAGTCGTATCATTCCTCCAAGCAATCATTTTTATCAAGTGTCTATTTGTTTAACATGTCTCGTCACGTTAATTTCCAAAATTTCAAAGCTATAGCAATCGTGTTCTTCTAAAGCATAAACCCTTAGTTCTCCCCAGAATCTTGTTGTCATGGAAATTAATTAATAAACCCTCTAACGCCTCTTGGTAATTGTCATTCACTGATGAGAACAAACGTGTATATTGAATCTTGTTTTCTTATGCAGGACTAAAAATTCTACCACCTGCCGCCAGTCAGGCATCGCCGCCTGGCAAATCGATTTCTTCCATTTCTTTGAATAATTGAAAAATAAATCAAATTGGTAATTCCACAACGCGGCAGTGAAATACGGTGTTTTAACAAAACTATGCACCTGTTTTGTCAAAGGCAATTAAACAGAATGAATGACCAGCTCCCGTGACAAACGAACATCTACATGTATTTATGTATTTTCAGCAACTCTTCAATCATCCATGAATGTTCCGTGTAGTTTTCTTCAGGCGGCTTTCATAGTTTATGTCTATACGTCTTATTTTTCCAGAGATGTTTATAAACACATTATCAAATGTCAAACATGAGAGTATCCAAATGGAAATAACAAAATGTATGTTTACATTGACAGTATCATGTTCATTCCCTACACATGTACAGTATCTGCGATGTTCTCAAAACGTTACAAAACACGTCATCAAATATCAAACATTTACAAGAAAGGGATACCGCAAAGTGTACGTTTGAATTGAGTGTACGTCTCATAGTCAGGCAGCATATGTCATGATTTACAGGCTACTTCGAAAAATTGGCTAAGTCTGATTTTTCACTTTTATGATTGTGATTGGTTACATCACAAGGAACAACTTTCAACTTGGTGACAAATTTCTAATGGTCATCTTGACCATGTTAGGGGTCAAAATAAGGTCAATAGGGGTCAATTTTTTAAATTGCCCCAATTCTCTCAAATGACACATCAAATTATTTGTTTTGTTAAACTGAACAAAAAAGTGTACACAACAATATACTCTTGACCCCCCGTTAAAAAGTTATGACCGGAAATGTCAAAGGTCAACGAACTTTCGTTAAATGGCAAATTACACCGGTGTTGAGAAAGCTCATTTTTTCCGTGTTTTTATGCATGTGTAAATTTTTTTTTTCGATTTTGATAATTCCATCGTCAGAGGTCCTTATCCAGAAGATATAAGGGGTCAAGACAAGGTCAGGGAAAGGTCAAAAGGTCAACAAACTTTGATTGGAAGCCAAAATACACGTCTAATAGCGGTTAGAAGTTAAGAAGCCTTATTTTTCGTGGGTTCTTTATTTTGAGTCTATATCTAAGAAGACATTTTATGTATAAAGGGGTCAAATGTGCTTATTTAGGAAAAAATAGATAAACAGAGATAGACGTCGTATGCATTCAGTGTGGTATTGCGAGAATACCTTGAAAAGACTTGACAAACCCTTACGCCCTTAACATCTTATCATCTTCAAGATGTGAAAAGTGCAACCAGGCAGTTTTTTTTATTTAGGAATTCAATTCAAGTTCAGTTCATTTTCGATTTACTCATCTTTGATATGTAAAGAAGTCTTTCCTTCATTTGCCTTGTTAGAATATCTTAATTACCAGAAATTATTGTAATGTATTGGGGTACAAGTATAATACTATGTTAACAGAATAAACACATCGATTGATCAGTGCTCCCAGCTCCTAAGAAAGATGCCTAATATTTCATTTGGATTATCTTGCAAATAAGATAATGAGGTTACGATTGAGGGTGATAAGTTGGGCTCCAATTGCTCCTGAATTAATTCTAATGTATGACGGTTATTATTTCTGACAAAGAAGCAACATCGTGTAGGCATGCTCATTGTAATCATGGATGTCCATTATGCTGATGTGATATATTCTGACCATTACTCGATCTCTGGAGTCAAGAAGGACTACACATTTATGGTTCATGTGCTGTTCTAAGCTTCTCATTGGGCCCTTTTGCATTTTGTAAAGTGAAAATTTATAAGGATTTCGTGCATACTTTTAGTCAATTATTTATATGTTTTTTTTTAAATGCAAGTCTTCACAATTTCTGGGGGCAGCTGCCTTCTCCCCCCCCCTTCCCGCTGTGGTATGGCCGTGGTTTACTTCAATTATATAATTATTCTTTTTAGTAACATCCAGGTAATTCAGCAAGTAGGAAAAAAAGAACAAAAACAAAATCTGCATCTGGTATTAAATTTAGTTTCACGTTGTATGCTCTGGAAAAACACACTTGATAAAATAGTACAAGCCGTGTTAATGTCAGCACATAATCAGGAATGTGTAGTCGTTGGCTCCAGAGATCGAGTAATGGTCAGAACATATCACATCAGCTTGATGGACACCAATGACTGACTACAATGAGCATGCATAAACGATGTTGCCTCTTTGTCAGAAATAAATAACAGTCACACATTAGAATTAATAGCAATTTGTCCAACTTATCATATCATCCCCATTCCTTACCTCATCTTATTCGTAAGTTTATCCAAATAAGATGTTAGCTAGGCATCTTTCTTAGGAGCTGGGAGCACTGATCAAGCGATGTGTCTGTTAACATACATGTAGTGCACATAATTATATACCCCAATACATTACAATACTTTCTGTTGATTAAAATATTATGTACAAAGCAAACGGACTAAATATATCTTTACATATCAAAGACTAGTAAATTGACAAGGAATTGAACTTGAATTGAATTCCTAAATCAAGAAAAATAAGAAGAGCTGGTTGCATTTATAAGTACATCATGAAGATGATACGACTTTTAAGGGCATTATAGGGTTTGTGGTTTCGAAGTATTCCTGCAGTACCATACCACACTGAATGTATTCGACGTCTATCTCTGTTGATCTATCTTGTTCCTAAATAAGCATATTTGACCCCTTTATATATAAAATATCTTCTGAGATATAGACTAAAAAAAGGAACCCACGAAAAATAAGATTTCTAAACTTCTAACCGCTATTAGACGTGTATTTTTGGCCTCCAATGAAAGTTTGTTGACCTTTTGAACTTTCCCTGACCTTGTCTTGACCCTTTATATCTTCTCTATAAGGACTTCTGACGATGGACTTATCAAAAACGAAAATAAAAAAGTACACACATGCATAAAACACGGAATAAATGAGCTTTCTTAAGACCTTCGGTGTAATTTGCCATTTAACGAAAGTTCGTTGACCTTTGCCATTTCCGGCCATAATTTTTTAACGGGAGGTCAAGAGTATATAATTGTGTACACTTTTTTGTTCAGTATAACAAGACAAACAATTTGATGTGTCATTTGAGAGAATTGGGGCAATTTAAAAAATTGACCCCCATTGACCTTATTTTGACCCCCAACATGGTCAAGATGACCATTAGAAATTTGTCACCAAGTTGGAAGTTGTTCCTTGTGATGTCACCAATCACATTAAAGTGAAAAATCAGACTTAGCCAATTTGTCGAAGTAAATGACATATGCTGCCTGACTATCATGTCCATAACCCTGCTAATTGTATATATTTCAGGATTGTTAAGTATGAACCAGCCTCTAACTCAATCACCTTAGCGTGATTTAAGTTAAGATAGGATGCATTTATTCCTGCCATGTCTGAAATGAAATACTTTAGAAGTCAGAAATTGGCTCCATGGAACTCTACATTTCTCGAAACATTTCTCTCTACCCCCCCCCCCCCCCCGGCTCTGTTGAGATTTCAAAATGCATCGCATATATAGTCTCTCGAAAGTCTTTGTAACACAATTCACACATGTTCTTCTTCAAACTGTGCATTTGTATTGACAGTACGTTTTACAGATAAGTTTCTAAAAAGTCAGAGAATAAGAACTTTATTTTCTTCAACTTATTTTAAAATTTTAAATTGCTGCGATAGCGAATTTGGATCTATTATTACAGCGCAAAGCGACGAAAGCAGATATTTTACGCTTTAATAGACAGAAAGCCTAGAATTCCAGATGATTCAAGGCATAACTTTCATAACGACTATAAAATGATAGATTAAATCAAAATTTAAAAATATGAAAAGATTATTACATTATAATTTAAATCAACTTAAATACATATTCCTTGATGAAAGATACTATTCTGGTGTTTTTGGAATCGTTATCACGAGAAGAATAAACATATATCTAAAACCAAGAGATCCCGATCATGACTGCATTGTTTTTATTTTATTTAAAACGAATAAAATATCGCCTATTTATAAAATAATAAGTGATATATACTTACGCATCAATTGGTGGAAGAATGGTCTGTCTTTCAGCATTCTTTGTGTCCTGTGCAAATGAAATATAATTGAAGGTATGAAAATAATAAAATCATACGTATTAACTGTACAATGTCATAACAAGCATTCAAATATCACAAGAACAAACATAAACTGGAATAGGAGTATGAATATTCTGCACAGCAATCTATCAATGTGGATCAATAATGACAATGATATCATCAAAATGTACAGGTCTTTTTGAGGTTTAGGCTAACACCTAAAGCCGAATTAATGAACCGAAATTGTTCCTTCTTTCTCTTTCGATAATTCTCTTATTCCTTCATCCTTGTTTCCTTCTGCTTGCATCAATGTTACATTTCTATACAAAAAAAAAGAAAAGATAAGAAATATTCTTTGACTATATCTAGATACATACCAAATAAAACGTTTTAACCACAGGAAATTGGAATTCATAAAACGATATAGTCGGTCTACTTAATGTCCCACCGACGGCCATTTTAGGATCCCTTGTTTCTGCCTGTGGTCGTATACTTCAATTAAAAAAAAATTTCCAACTGTCTAGTACACTCTCTTTAGCTCCATTCATGTAAATGTATCAACTTACTTCGGACAGAGGGAAGATAAATACTGACATAAGAGTAAATCAAACTTTAAAGAGAATGAAGTCCGGCTTGAATTTAAAAGCTTTTAGCAGGTTTATGCTGTTGACCAACTTCAAGAGAGAATGGAGGCGTTATTTACTTGTACACAATGCAATAATGAATTGTCGCCCTCTATCGATACATCGAAATTTCATTAGCAAGCTGCAAGAAATAATATTTGTATGGACTGCAAGCACCTGAATAATATTACACAATATATCGATATCATGTGTTATGTATGAGTCCTTTCATGTTTACTGATGAGATAATTTATGTTTGACAATCAATTTAGATATGCCATGTCAGCTAATTATTATAAGCAAATTGTGTTACTCTTCAGGGAAAGGTTATTCTCCCATCTTTGATTTAGTTGTTTTATTTGTTTTGTTTTTATTTTCCTAAAAATTAAGATTAAACGCTACAAAGGGTTGATTGAAATCGAATTTCCCTCTTGAAAAATATAAAAGTATGATCGCTTTATTAGTTCTTTAATGCAGTTGTTTCTAATTATTCTGTTTTTGTACTCAGTAACTATATGTATTTATCATTCAATATATCCTATAAAGGAAGATTATTACCGATTATCACTACCGTCACCATTTGTTGATAAATTGTTTTCGGGCAACTGTAACATATCCAACATTCCAATATAACCCGGCTGTCATTTTTTGCAACATGTTCATATTTATTGTCAAATACATCAACATCGATTTGCTTGTTCATGGTCGGATGTCGGAGCTACAGATCATTATCAACGGCGGAATTTTCATTTAATCATTTTCATGCTCTGCTCTTTGTTTGCATAACCATGAAGCGTGTTAGTGCTTATTGATTGCTTTACAGAGGACTACCCACATGAAAGTCATGTGTATAATGATTTGACTTGCAATTTTTATAAGTTTACTTAACATTTCTCTCCTCGTCATGAATATTATCATAACTGATCATCGTTTTGTGGTTATTTTCGTTAATGATGACGGTTTTGAGACGTGTACCACATGCGCCTAATGATATTTCGATGGTAGGGCAGCCTGTTTCTAAGAAAGATCGATGAATCATTAATTTCAACGGGTAAGTCTAGATTTGAATTAGAAAGCTTTGCCCTCAAAATTATACTCCGTCTGAGACTTTTTAATACGAAAACGAAATAGAAAATATAATATTTTTCATTTTCAGTTCATTGATACTAAATGAATTCTGGAATTCTAGGCCTATGCTTATAAACGTTATTTAGTAATATGACTTATAAAATTTCCCTTGAAAGTTATTCAACGCTTGAAACAACCTGATCAATCTGGCAATATTCGGGCGTGTTTGTAAACAGAGCGTTCGAATCACTGAGACCATGGAGCTCATAACTCTGTGCCGATACCAAACCCTTGATCTGCAATGCACAGGTCAGTCGACCAAAGCGAACGCACCAAGAAACGACACCACTCTGGTTGCTAAGGAGACCGCGACGCTTGGCGTTCCGCCCCCTTGGTTCACAACGTGGATTTTAGTGTGGTATAGTAAATACTGCATGAAGCGGATGCGACGTTTAACTGTCATATAAAACCACCAAGATGGGAGACTTGCTTGACCTGCGGATTAGGAGAACATTCCATCCTATTGAGTCAATTTAAATTCTAGGTTTTCACCAGTCACGTTCATATGAGAAGAGTCCATGACCTCTACAAGTTGACAAAGCAAGCCGGTTTCGGATAACATTTTAGGCCTATATATACTATACCAAACCCAACACTAAAATATCGTCGTCATGGCCATACGACTCGTGCTGTTCGTGTATGAAACTTTCAATAAGAAAGTTTAAGAGGAAATACGATTTAAAAAAATATTTGTTACAAAATCAATGAAAGACAATATTAGTCCAGTCTTATTTCCTTCAAATTTGCATTAAACAGTCTTTCATTGATTTTGTAACAAATATTTTTTTAAATGGTATTTCCTCTTAAACTTCTTATTGACATGTAATGATTGCAATGGTATAGGGGGTATAAGATTTGAAAGAACGATAAACAAATAACTTAACTGGAGCTTTCTTGCTCATTGGACTTTTTTCAAACAGGCCATGATCAAGAAACGACAACTTAGGCCTTCGTGAAAAAAAAGCAAAATGATAATATGACAGCAAACTTCCAGCATAATCTAAACAGATAATAGAATAAAACTAAGACCCAGGACTCAGTCTTCCCAATTCATGTTCTGTCGTTGGATGATACACAGCAAAAACTGCGGTGTTAACCGGTGTACATAGAGGACCACACCAGTTATTTTACACCGGTGTTAAATTTGTGGTGTTAGTTTTAGACCTATAGGTGTTATTACAACACCTTTTGTTGTTACATTTACACTCTTTAGTGTTATGTTTAATCTCTAGGTGTAACTTTGACACCTCAGGGTGTGGTCCTCTATTAACACCAATTGGTGTCAGTTTTAACACCGCAGTTTTTACAGTGTATATTCTTTCTCGACTCCCCTTTTTCAAACAATGATTTTAAAACACTCTACATTGTTTTCATTTTCTTTCCAATAGAATTGGTTGTTAAATCTTTGATAATTCATTATGATATGTGTCAAAATCTAGCTCTTTGTTGGCATTACAACATCACTGGATGGTACTGTGGTCGTTACAAAAAATAATTCACAAAATATTACTTGTCACTTCCAAATATTTCACTATAAATTTCACGTTTCAGTATGTCTTAAAATGAAGAATATCATAAACTCTTATTGTAAATAATTGATTTACAACAGTCGGAGTCAATGACTAACCTAACCTTGTTTACGATTAATTGACTTTTTGTTCGCTCTCGATCGTGACCTCAAAACGATTTTAACATGCGTGAATAAAACCACAATCACATTGTCAGTCTCCATTCAATTAAACATTAATTGCCGCAGACCTCTGAGGTGAGTACAAAAGAAAATGATCAAGATTAAAAAGTAATTACGAAAGCAAGGTTCTACTGACCTAATAGGAGAATAATTAAGAGTATGAAAGGTATCACACAGATTCGGTATTAATCAGGTATACGGACAGTGTTGTTTTCAGTAATAATTAGTCGTGATTAGATATTCTAGAGTAATTAGTCCTATAAATAGATCAAGTTAACCCTGAATGTACACAATGCAGCCTTTGAATCTTTCACTTGGGCTAGCAATTAGAATTAGAGAACAATGATTATGTAATGTTAAAATACCACCTCAAAGAATACTTTTCAACCATGTCACAATCACCTTCACTGTTTTCTCTTTCTTTTCTTTTGAAAAAATCTCAATTTAACTATTTTTCTTTTTAATTCATCATTTCCTATGTCACATGCCCAGGAGGGCCATGCATGCACGTTCCACTTGAATCTTTCAATCAAGAGTTCTTGATCCATTTTGTATGGGCTTTAATAATGACTAGACAACAAGGATAATCCATTGCCACCACCATGCTAACATTGGCTAATTGCGGTTGGATTTCCTCCTACATGACCGTATCTTGGATCAATATCATCCATGTTTTGCATGTTACCCGATAATAATCGAATGATGATCATTGTTTTGTAAGATACCGCAGTGGCAAATTGCCCCGAGGCTCTTATAAATTGGTGAAGTGATGGGATCGATCGTTCGTTGAAAAGCGAAGGTGGAAAGTTGTATTGAATCGGTGCTAAGGAACATTTCGATGACAAGTTCTTTATTGATTAAAATGGAGGGAGGATGGGAACATAGTGGAAAGGTGGAAAGAAAAACAAGGAGAGGAATGTGGGTTATGGATTATGACAACTATATAGGTGTCACACCTGTAATTATTTCCCCGTAGACACGCGTGTTAAAATAGATCATAATCTATAAAAATCTATAATCTTAAAATAGTTCAGAAATCATATGAAATAAGGAATGAATTAAGCATATAAGAAGACACATTTTTACTAAATTTATATCAGAAGATAGGAAATATAATTTATATAACATTTCATTATCTGACCATCAAAATGTATGTTCAATAATAATATATAATGTTTACCGCTGTATGTTGACCGCTTCATTTTGGAAATAAATCTTGTGACGAGATCTCATCCATAACCAAACAAAATTAATTTCATAGCTCCGTTTCTCCCCCCAGTCAGATATTTCACTCTCATTTGGGAAAAGGGGTTGCCATTCCTTATAGAATCAGTGCAGGAACATTCCTGGTATCAGTATATCCAATTGCAAATCTTGGGAATGGGATGGAACGAATGAATATTTTTGCCTTCTTGTTAATGTTGTTGCAACTAGAAGTGTTAAACAAATCGATTGAGAAATATACAGAAAATTAAAGTGTATACTTGTGTATAAAGGATAGAAAACTGTAATGAAAGAACAGTGGGAAACGTTATAGCTTAAGTGGTATAACTATATACTTTTACATAAAAATTGAGATCTTTGCAAAACAATGTACATTGCACACTGCTATGTCGATATAGAAGTAGGCCTACTTATTCCGATTTTACCTTAAATAGACGTTAAAACCGTTCAAAGTAATAAAATATCATGGTGATAAATATAACAAAGTTATCATTACTTTTGGTTTGATAAAGAAACTTTCTATCGACTATACGCTCACAGCCCCAACTCCACCCCCCCCCCCCACTCTGGACTCCAGTTGAGGCAGCGTACAAAGACAGCGAACCTCCCCCCCCCCAAAAAAAAAAAAATCGAAGTAAATGTGGGAATATGGAAACAGATTTTAATAAACACAATGGTAATACAATTGTTATGGAAAATGTTTACTAAATATTGTTTTAGATTGTAGCATTGCAATGAAAAGATAAACACGCGGTTTTTAAAGACAAATACTGATATTGGCTACGGTTTTAATACATATCATTGAATGATCTTGGTTGGTAAGGAGAAATAAATCGATGAGAGCAAAACATTTGATTAATTCAGGCATATTTTTCTGGCTCTGACTAATAATTTCTACAAAAACTCGGCAGTCAGAGAAACATGTACCACATGTACCACATGAAAAACAAGAAAAAGTGTACTGTTATCTAGGCGATTTCGTCGTTTTTATAAGGTTACCACGACGCATAGAGCGTATAGATTAGACACCATTAATGTCTCAGACAAATTTATTAATTATTAATCAAATTGATAATGATCTTGTTTATCCAAACTACAAATCATGTTGGGAATAATGTAATTGTAATGAAAGATAAACAAATATCATATCACTATTAAACCTGAATTATAGAGAATCAAAGTATAACATTATTTGTTCAGACGTGATAAACGTCGGGGTTTTTTTATTTGTTTGTTTTGCTTTTAGTGTTTGCATTTCTTTTTCTTGGCGGCATTTCTGCATTCAATAATAGAACAAATTATATACATGAATTGATTCATGAAATACACAATATAATCTTGAACATAAAGGAATCATAACAATGATATTTCAAAGTAAAAAATATAGTTAATGTACTGCTATCGTGAGGCGTCAAGCTTGAAATCAATGGCGTCCTTATCGGTGGTTTGTTGTCATGGAGATGGCCAGGGTGTATAATCTTCTTATCTCATTTGTGTTATTTGTGTTCAAATAGTGAGGCTCGTTTAGATAAACTATATTTGCCTACAAGTTCTCAAAAATTATCCAATTGTTTCCCTTTCCAAATGGGGCATATATAAGCCAGCGTAATGATCGGAATATAACTAAGTACACACAAAAAAAAATTGCACATTGCAAATGCAATGTTCAATCATTTTTTTAAAAGAAAAATTGAAATGTGGTAGGAAAGCTCACTTGCCTGTAGTATCATTGAAAAGAATCATCCAACTTGTTTCCGAATACTGATGTGGTATAATTCCACATTCTAATGATTTTTCACGTATTAGCCTGATAAAAAGTTGAATCCGTTTTTTCTACATCACATACAGGACGTCTGCACATAACAATACCATAAATATGCTACACTGTCAGCACGGTGGCTACATTATTGTATAAATAGTAATACTTTGTAAACTCCTTGACGATGAAAATATCACGGATGGGGGGTACATGTGAATAAGGAGAAAAAGAGACCTAATCTTTAAAGTACACTAAATGAACAAAAAACGAACAAAGATTCTACATTGGAGAGTTCTTGAGAATTGCCAATCTATTGATACAAGTGCATTGAGAAGCCAGACTTATGAATAGAAAAAGGGCGTCATGATGGGTGATAGCTAGATCGAATCATTGGGTGAATCGGATTGTAAAGTCGTAGAAAGTATTGTGAGATTACAAAGGGGTCGGCCCTGGAAACCATAAAAAATAGCAAACAGAGGGAAAATAGAAGCCCTGTGAATATTTTCTGGAGAAACTGAAAGACATAAAACCCATACGGGGCTCATAACCTCCCAAATCAGAACAATTTTCTCGATGTCATTAGTGTAATGGGGCGTTTCATGATGAATACGTGCAGGGGGAATATATAACTACCTCTTTTGATGGGTGTACTTTTAAAACTCTAATTTATCACTAAAATGTAGTTGAAATGGTTGAATTATATAGAATACCATCAAATATACATGATACTGGATCCTTCAGCCTGTATTCAGTTATTTCTGACATGTCTAAGGGGTAATCTCCCCGGTATATTAGTGTTATTAGTGATTTTAAAATCATTGTTTAGATAAAGGAAATGTGAACATTTAATTTTGATTTTAAAAAGAGTAAGAGCAACTTAGTGTTTTATGATATAAATCAAGCGCTCTTTATTTATTTTCAATGTTTAGTCACTGCCTTATAAGGTACCTCAATCAGATAGCACACTATCTAATTTGAAAATTAACTTGTTTTGTCGTTTGTTCCGTTTCACGACAAATATCGACTGTGAAATCAATAGAATCTAAAAGAAAAGCAGCCCTCCCCTGAACTTACAAAACTCTCTATCACTAAACATCTTTAAATCTAAATTAAAAACATTTATGTTCAGTTAAGAAATTTACTAACTTAAGATTTAGCTGTTACCAAGCGCAGCAGAATTTAACAAGCTGTGCTGTATGCAATTTTTTTTTATCCTTGATTAATGTTACACTTATGTGAACATAACAAAAAGCCCAATCGTTTGGCTTTACACAGAGCACAGCACGGCAAGTGAAACATACCTGGCCAAATTTTTGCAAATGATTTGGGATTGTTCAAGAAACTATCAATTTCATAGGGACTGGTTATTATCATACAATAAAATACTATAGAGATGGATGTTCGCCATCAAATGTCCTTTTTCATTGACAATGTGTTTGTTCATATACCCATATATATTATGTTAATAATGAATTAATCATATCACTTTATAGTTTACTGGGCGGATTTCGGGGGGGGGGCAGGGTAAGTGACCATAGCCCGGGGAAGTGCAGGGGCTGGGGCACCCCAAGATTTAACGGAAGGGGGGGTGCGTGTATTATTCATATAGGCAGTACCCCTGGAAATTATGCTGAAGAGCAGAAATTTAATCAAATTACCTTTATTTGTAGCGAACAAACCCTCTTTATTTTTGTTTGTCAAATTTGCTTCCAGACAAAAATCACCTATATTTTAAACCTTTTTTTTCTAATCGAATTAAAACCAGAACCCCCCCCCCGTGAAAAAAAATTGTTACCAGGGCCCTAAAAGTGCCCTGGAAGTTTTTGAATATATACCATTGATATTTTACCATGTTTCTTGAAACCTAAAACTTGCATATTATTTCATGATTGTAAGGTCTGCCTTAAAAAAATGGTCTTGTTTAGTGTCTTTCGATTTATCGGATACTGACCGTCCCCACCATCCTCCACGAAACTGTTAGAAAATATATGATAGTGATGGTAATGATGGCGATCATTATGGTAGAAGAAGAAAAAAAAAAAGAAGAAGAAAAAGGAAGGAGTAGGAGGAAGAAGAAGAAGAAGGAGGAGGAAGAAGAGAAGAAAAGGAGAAGATGATGATGATGATGATGTTGATGAAAAAGAAGAAGAAGTAGGATGAGGGAAAAGAAGAAGAAGAGGAATATAAGTGAAGATGGAAATGTGATTGCAGAAACGAATTAAATTATTTTTTAATCAATTAGATCCATGATAAATCCATCCATAATGTTTAATAAGACAAATAGGCAATGGAATCCTTGGCAGGGGGTATATTTCACCCCTGCATGATCACCAATTTATGCTAAAGATCAAAAGCTTATTATGTACCACGTTGGGGGTAAATGGTTTTATTGATCATGTTGTTATTTAGAAAAATCAATCATGCGCATTGAGTTTTAAGAGACTATGACTAGTTGTTTGTAGACTGTGGCATAATCAAATTTAGATCCACATTTTGACACGATATTAATGGCTTATCATGTATTTTAACTTTATAAACGTGGCTCAAGAAAGTGTGGGTGCTGGAACACCCTAAGATTTTCTAAGGTGCTTCGTATGGTATAAACCAAAGGCAGCACCTCCTGAAAATCAGAATGGTATGCTAAAAAGCAAAAATTTGCCCGAAATCACCTTCATTTTGAAGAGAATCCCCCTCTCTTTTTTTTTTGGGGGGGGGGACTTGTGATTACCCCCCCCCAAAAAAAAAAATAGCAACCTTCCCTCTAAAGAAATTGTTCTCTTATTATCCATTTACAATGTTACAGAATTAATTTATAAAGATTTAACACTTATTCAATATCTTTAGATCACGGTTATAAGAAATAAAAACCATTTCTTTTCCTATGAAATATTCTCTCTATGATAGCCTGGAAAATATGTTGGCAATCAATTAAAAACAATACATGATTTACTCTGCGGATACAAGAACGTAACGTCTGGAAAAAGAATAACATATCATATAATTTCTTTTCGATGTGCTTGGTTTACATTGTAGGAAAACAAATGTGCGCATTGGTAACATTATACGTGTGTATAAGATGTTTTTGAAATATAACTCACGGAACAAAAAAAATCATTTGCACACTTAGTCCACACAATCATATCAGTTTACTTTAACATGTTTAACATGAAGTCTTCCCATGAGGCCGAGGGTTTCCCCCTCATTATTCCGACATTTGTCCGAACAAATGTTTTATGGCTCCTTCGTCCATGTAGGCATTACATTAAAAAAATGATTCGATCATATGACGTATCTAAATAACGTATTTTCTTTCGTGAAATATTATGAAACGTTACACCTTGATTACGTTAATGTGAAAACTGTGAACGAGGGACTCTCCCTCACCCTTATGACTTTATCTTTACGACTTTACAAACGACTGCATGTAAAGAACGTTTGTTCTTTCCTTTTCTTTCTTTCTTTCTTTCTTTCTTTTGTTTGCCGTTGATATATTTTATTCTATAAATCATTGATACATACTTGCATGGAAAAAAAGTGATCAAAGATGAAGAACCAATTATAACGCATTTTAGTACTAGTATTCAATGATATTGTACTAATTCCTCCATTTGGTCTCGAATGAAAGTTATTTACATCATATTTTCATTCCTTTTCTAACTCTTACCAACACTGTAGTAAAAGAGACATTATGTGTTTAAAATTATACTGTTTTATGATGGGTTCATCAGATATGGGGGAAACCACTCCGAAGTACCAAAGGCTAAAAGACGACTTCAACGCGTTGACATTATCTGTCATTATGTTCTAATATTTTGCTAGATTCAAACATTCATTAATGATTTAAATTAATGTGCCTACTTTTCAAAATGTTTGAATAAAATGATGCAGATTTGTAATTTGTTTGTTCCATTGCCAATAATTCATATAGCACTGCAGAAAAATAATGAAAAGATTTTTTTTTACATCGATTGAAAAGATTAGAAACTTACAGATTTAGCTCTTGGGAATGTTTCGCTTCTTTTTCTTCGTTCTTTCCTGTTTCGTTTGGCCTCCAGGTAACCCCCTGTAAGAGAAGCCACAGGACCAGTTCTTGTATAGTCAGGTCGGGCTGGCAGAGGTGCATGGGGCAACCTCCATTCCTCGGGATACTCGGGCCAGTTGCCCTTGGCAAGTCGAGCTCTGGCTCTGGCAATGGCCTTTTGGTAGGTGTTGTCTAACCAAGAAGCTTTGATCCGCTTCGTCACAAAATGGATCGACTGCTTCTGTCCTTTATTTTTGCCAGATTTTGAATCTTGGATATGATCGTCCTCTTTGAAGGAAACGACGAGAGGATTCCGGCGCTCGACGTCCGACTCAACGCCGTCGCCGGCATCATCCTCAATCCCATGGTCGTGGACGCTGTCAGCGATCACAGGAGTTTCGTCCAATGTGATAACTGTTCCATCATCTCTGGTGTTCAACTTGAGGACACTCTTGTTCTTAGAAGCTCTTGATGCTACAGAAGTGATCTCCGAAGCCACTGCAATTGGGTCCACAGAGCTGTAATCGTCAGCCGAAAACCCGCTATCGCTCTCATAATTTCGCTCATGGTATGCTACGAGTTGGCTCGTGGAAGGATTGAGCAACGCCATATCTCTCCCCGACAAAATCCTCCACAAAATTATTTCTTCTGAAACTGTCCTACATCTCGCCAATCTTTACCCGTTCTCCATCGCAAATAATACCTCTGTGTCAAAAATATCGAATTATGATTTAAGCAAAATGCCGGCTGCTTATATTATTCTCTCCACTACTTTGCGACGGTCGGTGAACAGTTTGCAAACACGGTGTATAAAACACTGGATTGTCCCCATGGAAGTTTTTCACAATGGGCCTCCTAATCGTCATAGGCCGATTGACATACTCTATTGAATACCTTATTGTGTTCCTTTGCTTACGTTATCATTGATCTTTGCCCGGACTCTTCACTGGAGCTTGGAGTCTGAGAAATAGCGGAGACTGGTGAGCTATCATTTCTCATCCAATAAACATGTTTTCGTTATAATATCCGTTATCCGTCCATATATCTGTGGCACATGACTACAATCATAACATATATATTAATATTCTTCTTCAAATTACTGTTATCATTCTACATGATCGTGGAACATGGCTTAACTTATATTTCTCACACCATGAGCATATCGTTTAATATATGTGCATGTACATCCTGAAATATCTCTGGCACATATATGATCCTCATAACTACAATATTATTTTCAAAAACATCGTTATGTCAACGACCCGTGAAATAAATACACTCATGCCCGTATTATGCACACCTTGTTGGTTTTAGGATATATTATTCAGTGAAAAGTCTGGATTATAAAAACTTATATATCGCCCTTTGCCTTGAACACCACTTAACCCCCCGTTCAGCCCCCTTTTTTATCATAGTTTATTCCTCATCATTATCATGATGATAATGATGATGATGTTATTGGTGATGATGATGATAATGATGATGATTGTTATTATCATTATCATTATTATTATTATCATTATCATTACTATCAATATTATTGACTCCGTGTATCTGTAAGTTGACTGATTGAAACTTTACCCAATCAATCTTAGCTAAAGGCTTCCGCACACTTTACGACTGGTCAACGATCCGATTATGAAACAAATTGCATTTTCTTACTTTCTGGAAATGTGGATGTAAAGTATCTTTTTTATCTGAGGTTCATATATTATCAACTGTGAGGATACTAACATAACGACATCAATTTCGAATGATTGCAAGCCTCCATTTTTTATTATTATTATCCAACTTAGTTTCAAATTGTAGACAATCGTACGATTGCTATGGCGTCATTACGATATTCAAATATCTTTTATTCGAATAATGATGATACCATAATCACAAATTTGAACGCAGGTATTTGTACGAGGATTTAGAACATTAAACGACAAGATCATGGACCTAGTAGGTCCATAAGATCAAGTTCCATGTGACGATATTCGTTGTGTGCTATAATCGGGTCGCAGCTCATAGTAGACTTGTTAACTGCAAAAAAGGGGCTTACCGCTGCATTTTTGAGTACAAATGTCCCACTTGGCACAAATGTTCCTTGAGTCAAAAGAAAAAGATTCATCCAAAGAGACACGCTGTATCTATGCAAATAAGCAAGTAATTTGCATAAATTTGCATATTATGTCGATATAGTAAAAACAAGTAATTCAGAATAAATATTTCAACAGAACTGCCCTAAAATATGAAATAAAGACTTAGGGTAAGACAGGGAAGAAAACTGTCATAAAATAATTGGGATATCCTTGTTTATTATTACCTAATTTACATAAATTATGCAAATTATAATTTAAAACAGAGTATTCCTTCAAGAATCCTGAACTGTTGTTATAAATAACAGCAATTAATACAAGATGTCAACATTCTACATGAAAGAGAATATGTTAGCGAAAACATCGATATGCTTCATGACAGTATTAGTGTCTTAATTTGCTTAGAAAGAGGGCAAATATGTCAAAATGTATGACGTGATATTGCGCTAAAACGAGACCAAAACAACCTCTATGTCACAGTCACACTCACGAATCGGACAATAAAGCGATCAATGGTATGTCATTCGAGATAACACAATCTCAACACAATAGCTTCCATTGGCTTCTCGTATCGCTTTTGTTGGTGTGTCTGCCACACCGTAATCTGTGATACATACGGGCAAAATGCATTTCGGTATCGGTAAAACACTATTAATTTTGTTTTATTTGTTTCTAATTGGTTTCTCCTGGAAAATTTACAGGAGACATTGCTTTGCAGGTTACTGCTGAAATGAAGCTCTGGCACATGAATCATGACGAATGTACCCCACATCATTCCATATGTCTTTTGGAGACCCCGAAGTGGCAAAACTGCATTCCCCGCGGCATTCTCGGTACTTTACAAAACCAGTTTGACTTGTATTATCGACTTGGAAAAGACAGATGTATGAGACATCAGTGAACATGTTTCCTGAAGATAGTTTTTTTTTGTATTATTTAAGACTATACGTCCACGGGAGCCCTCCGAATTTACTCCATCCTCTCTCTGTATTTCGACACTAAATAAAAAAATATCGTGTTTAAAAACCACCGGCAAGGCAAGTTGCGTTTTTGGTATAATAAAGCAACTTTTATATCTATGTTTCATATTTATCTATATTAATAATATTATTTATGTTATTATTATTATTATTATTGTTCTGCAGTTTGTAATAATGTTCTAGCACAGTAAAGGCTATAACCCAACAGGAGCATGCCTAGGATACCCTTTTCCCTTTTGGTTTTATGTATTCAAAAATAGTTTATTGTCTTTAGAACTCTTAAAAGATTACTTTTGTTTGTATCAGGGGCGGAAATTTCTCCTAAAAGGTAGGGGGGGACAAGGGTCTGGAAAATTTGACAAGCAAAAAAATAAAACGCTATTACCTAAAATTAAAGGTCATTTTGACGAAAATATATTTAACAAGCAAAAAAAATTAATAAAAAAAAGGTCATCTCGTCCCAAACCGTACGTTTTATTCCCATTTTGAGTGATATATTTCTTAGCATCACCAAAGACCCACAAAAAGTAGGGGGACATTTGATATTGTGTCCCCCCTACTATTTTGAGTAGGGGGGGACACGTCCCCCTGTCCCCCCTGGGATTTCCGCCCATGGTTTGTATTGATATCTTGGAATAGATTGAGGAGAAAATACTCTACAATAATATTGACATGTAGAAGAGCTGTAGTACATTGAAAAAAAGCCACACGTAAGCTCTAAAATACTCAAACCCCTTTATTGCTTCCACTCTATGTTAAATTTAAATATTTTCAGAGCCCATTCGGGAGAAAGATACATTTCTACTACACACAGTAAAGCCTCTTTACTTTCTCCTCTTGAAAAAAACAAACATAGAAGGCATTGTTTTATATCTCATAAAATAAGTTCGTGTACATGACGGTGGCCTGTCAAAGTTGCCCAACCCTTTATTTTGTTTTGACAATTTAGAATATTGTCTAAATGAAGCCCTCATCTGGAAAAGGGCACTTATTAAAGGCAGCATCTACATTACGTAGAGGAGGCCCTGGTACTTGGAAGCGGGGGCTGAAGCACAACGCAAGATTTTCCGGACGAGGGGGCGGGAGGGGGGTGCTGCGTGTGTTATTCTCGATAGATAGCACCCCCTGGAATTCCGACAGATGTGACAAAACGAAAAAAAAGGAACGTTACCCAAAAAAATTCATTTTGTAGTGCAATCCTTTTTGTTTATTTCCTGTAAAATTTATTGATGTAAATTTGAAAAACGAAAAAGGTTCAATGTAAAATTTTGGTCCCAAGAAATCAAACAAGCTTCAGCCCCCTCTTCCAAGTGCCAAGGCCTCCTCTATATAATGTAGATGCTGTCTTTAATAAGTGCCCTTTTCCAGATGAGGGCTTCATTTAGACGATATTCTAAATATATATTGCCAAAACAAAATAAACGGTTTTTGGCAACTTCGACAGGCCACCGTCACGTACACGAACTTATATTATGAGAAATAAAACAATGCCTTCTATGTTTGTTTTTTTTCAAGAGGAGAACGCAAAGAGGCTTTACTGTGTGTAGTAGAAACAGTGGCGTAACTACGGGGGGGCATGGGGGGCACGTGCCCCCCAATCGGCTGCCCCCCCCCAAAAAAAAAAAAGGGGGAAAGGGCGAAAAAGCGGGAGAAAGGAAGAGAAACGTAGTGGGGAAAGAAGAAATTATGTTCATTATAAATGTTATATTATATTATAATTATGTTATATTACATAATCCTGAAGTACTAAAACCTTCTGTTTTCAAATCAACACTGTACACCAAATACATTACCTCGCAATTCGAGTCATAATTTTTTCATGTAGTGACATTTGCTTTTTTTATGACTACTTAAATTGATTGCCCTATTTAAGGTCTAATATAAAACATTTCCTGTCCGTGCTAACGTTCGCATTAGTTGTTTGGTGAGATGTCTACTCTTCAATGAATTTCTAAAATCAGTCCTTAAAATGTCTAGTCTTCTGATCTCAATATCAAAAATTTTCAGCTCGCGCTTCGCGCTCGCATCATTTGGTTAATGAAATACGTACAGTCTTAGTGAATTCCTGCAAACAAACAAGACTTAGAATGCCTCTCTTTAGGTCTGAATTTCCGAAATTTTCAGCTCGCGCTTCGCGCTCGCAGTATTTGATTAGTGAGATGCGCATGATAATAATGATTACCATGTCTCCAAAAATGCTTAATGTGTTTAAATGTAATTCTAACAAAATCAGCAAAGGTTGGTACTAGCATTAGATTAGATCTTAATGGATTCCTAAAATATATTCCCCATTTTGGGTCAATATATACAAAAATTTCAGCTCGCGCTTCGCATTGTAAAGCGAGGCAGGTACATATCATGATTACAAAAAAAATGCTTATAATGTCCCTTTTTAGGTCTGAATATCAAAAACTTTTAGCTCGCGCTTCGTGTATGCATTATTCAATCAGTGAGATACATATCCGTTTAATAGCACTGCATGTCTTTAAAATGTTTCTATTAGGTCAGTATACCTAAAAACTTAGCGCGCTTCGCGCGCTCCCTAAGTGACTCGATTTTTTTTGCTGGTGCCCCCAATGCCGTGGCCCACGGTACGCCACTGAGTAGAAATGTATCTTTCTTCCGATTGGGCTCTCAAAATATTTAAATTCAACATAGAGTGGAATCAATAAAGGGCAGTGTGGCTGTTCTTCAATTTACCACAGCTCCTCTACATGTCAGTTGAAGAGTTTTTTCTCCTCAATCTATTCCAAGGTATCAATACAAACAAAAGTAATCTTTTAAGAGTTCTAAAGACAATAAACTATTTTTTAATACATAAAACCAAAAAGGGAAAGGGTATCCTAGGCATGCTCCTGTTGGGTTATAGCCTTTACTGTGCTAGAGCACTATTACAAACGGCCGAACAATAGCCTTTACTGTGCTAGAGAACTATTACAAACGGCCGAACAATAATAGTAGTAATAACAATAATAATATTAATAATAATTATAATAACAATAATAATATTAATAATAATTATGACAATATCAATAATGATGAACGTAAATATAAAGATATAGATATAAAAGTTGCTTTATTATAACCAAAAAAAAAACGCAATTTGCCTTGCCGATGGCTTTAAAACAAGATATTTTTTGTATTTAAAGTCGAAATACGGAGAGGGGATGGGGTAAATTCGAAAGGCTCCCGTTGGCTTAAATAAACAAAATTTTTTTTTTTTCAGGAATCATGTTGTCTGATGTCTCATACATCTGTGTTTTCCAAGTAGATAATACAAGTCAAACTGGTTGTGTAAAGTAGCGGGAATGCCGGGGAGATGCAGTTTTGCCACTTTGGGGTCTCCAAAAGATACATATTTTAACAAAGTTAAAATAAGGATTGAGGTAGGATACATTCGTCATGATTCATGTGCCAGAGCTTCATTTAAGCAGTAACCTGCAAAGCAATGTCTGCTGTAAATTTTCCAAGGGAAACAAATAAAACAAAATTAATAGTGTTTTACCGATACCGAAATGCATTTTGCCCGTATGTATCACAGATTACGATGTGGCAGACACACCAACAAAAGCGATACGGGAAGCCGATGGAAGCTATTGTGTTGAGATTGTGTTATCTCGAATGACATACCATTGATCGCTTTATTGTCCGATTCGTGAGTGTGACTGTGACATAGAGGTTGTTTTGGTCTCGTTTTAGCGCAATATCACGTCATACATTTTGACATATTTGCCCTCTTTCTAAGCAAATTAAGACACTAATACTGTCATGAAGCATTTCGATGTTTTCGCTAATATATTCTCTTTCATTTAGAATGTTGACATTTCGTATTAATTGCCGTTATTTATAAAACATTTCAGGATTCTTGAAAAAATACTCTTTTTTAAATTATAATTTGCATAATTTATGTAAATTAGGTAATAATAAAAAAAGATAGCCCAATTATTTTATGACAGTTTTCTTCCCTGTCTTACCCTAAGTCTTTATATCCAATTTTAGGGCAGTTCTGGTGAAATATTTATTCTGAATTACTTGTTTTTCCTATATCGACATAATATGCAAATTTATGCAAATTACTTGCTTATTTGCATAGATACAGCGTGTCTCTTTGGATGAATCTTTTTCTTTTGACTCAAGGAACATCTGTGCCAAGTTGGACATTTGTACTCAAAAATGCAGCGTTCAACCTCTTAACAAGTCTACTATCAATCGTATTGTGAATGTGTCCGGTGGTCGCTTTCGTTGGTGTAACTGTTCATAAGCAGAGTAGAGGTGCCGTGGCCGAGTGGTCTAAGGCGCCTGGCTATACATGGAAAGTCCGGGGTTCGATCCCGGCGGCGGCACCTATGCCCGTGAGCAAAGCATTTAATCTACAATGCTCTTTTATCTTGCTTTCAAATAAATGAAAATGCTATATGCATTATTGGTAACTAGGTGTGCACTTGTTTTTAAAAAAAAAAATAAATAAAAATTAGCAGATAAGGGACGTGTCTTAAATATTTCATCCTACATGTTAATATTCGTCCTCTTAGCGGGCTCTATACCATTATGAAGACAAATGGATTTTCCCAAAATTAAAAAATCTCGTAAATTGCTACCATGAATGGTTTGAAAAACTGCGAAAACAGTTGCATATATTTATTTATTTATTTATTTATTTATTTATTTATTTATTTATTTAATTATTTACTTATTTATCAGAACATATTCATTCATGAAGAAAAGATCAACATAAAACTGTTTTTTCGTCAGTGACCCGATGAAAACATAAAGAACAACAAAAATCATCATATCATGCATAAAAATAAAGTCAAAATCTGAGTCAAAGATAACAATGCTTGGTAACTACATAAACAAATATTTTACTTAAATAATAACATGAATAAAACTGAAATATTGAAGTTATCAGAACGGGACAGTTACTGATAATAAAACTACTAATTGTATAATTTATTCACTGATAAAACCCCCCACTGAAATGATAGTAATGAATTTATTATGGCATTATAGAAAATATATAGAAAATCTGGCGAAACAATAACAATAAGGTAAGAGCTCACTTGCAAAAGGGGTTAGGTCCATTTTTCATCAAATTTGATTTTTATGTCTCAATATATAGATTTTTAGTAGAGCTATAAGATGATACCAAAGAAAAGTTGAAATTCCTATTAAAAGGTGAACTAAAATGGCAAAGAAATGTCCTTCTTTTCAAAAGGGGTTAGATCCATTTCAGTTTAGTTGCAAAAGGGGTTAGGTCCGCACAGATTTTTTTTTTTGGAAAATAATATCTTTAAATATGTGAAGACATGTAGATTTCTCTTATACCCAATTTATGTTCTCATGGTAGAGTACCATGAAAATTCAGTTTCGCATAAGAATATTGCAATAAGGGAGAATAAAAAAATGATTTTCTTGGAGTGGACCTAACCCCTTTTGCAACCAAACTCTTCTGAAGAACTCATTTGTCAAAAGGGATTAGATCAATTTTTCATAAATTTTATTGTTTTCTGTCTCTAAACCTCTAAATTTTTAGTCAGTCTGATGATTCCAAAGACAATTTGAAATTCAAATGAAAACATGAAAGAAAGTGGCAAAGAAAAATCACTTTTTTTAATCAAAAGAGATTGGATTCATTTCAGTTTACTTGCAAAAGGGGTTAGGATCACAATTATATTTTTTTTATATGTATATTAATAAAAGGAAGACAGGTAGATTTCTTTTATACCCAAATTTTTGTTTACATGATAGGGTAGTACATCATTACAATTTAGTTTCTCGAAAGAATATTTCAATAAGCATGATAAGTGAGAATAAAAAAGCATGTTTTTCTCGGAATGGTCCAAAGTGGACCTAACTCCTTTTGCAACTAAACTCTTCTATGTCTAAAACTATAAAATGTCAAAGGGTATTATTATTATTATTTATATCATTCGGAAAGAACTGAAGGGTACAGGAATCTCGGTAATAACATGAAAACTAAGGAAAGATGAAAATAGAAATGCATTCATACATGTATATGCTCGTAATAATTGTGTATGACAGCCAATGTGAGGTGAAAATTGACATAGTATCATAAGAAATCTTTTTAAAGGATAATTTGAAATAATTGACTGAAACTGCATTCTTAAGAGAATCTGGCAAATACGATGAATATGATGTGAATAGGATAAGATGAATATTGCATGTTTGTTTTGTATTACGGTGAAACTGGTAATTTGAATCTGATGAAAAATGTTTAATTTCCTGAACAAAGTACAAATAAAATAGGTACGGCACCGAGAATAGTCACCTTTCCGTCCTTTGAAATTATGAAATCTTGGTGGCGGTGCTTAAAAAAATGCACCCCCTGCACTGTTACCGATTCCATTTTTCAATTGAAGCTAATAATAATTTGGTAGATTCTTTTCGATCAGGTTATAGATCCTATAATCTATGTGGAAATACTACTTGATGATGTCAATTTCGATTTCAATCCAAGTATTTTATTCCAAATACATTAAAGATAACACAATGAAAAAAAAATATATACAGACAAAAGGTTTTTTAAAGAAAATCAAAGATATCAACAGGAAATCGGCAATACCATCAGAGGTAATGATAAAAATGATAAAATAAGGATTGGTGCATAGTCATGACAATATAGTTGACATAAATAAATGGAAACGGTGTATGAAAATAATATTCAGTATATGGTATGGATGCAACAATTACCAAAGAATACGTAGGGAAAAGGTCATAGACCCCCCCAAAAAAAATCAAACTAACATGAAACAAACTTCAAAGTAGAACACAAAATAAATAAAAAACAAAGAGACAAAACCATGATAATAGAAATTCAATGAATGTTCAGTAATTTATATTTATATTTTCTTTTAGAAGTATTATTAAATTATATATTAAATGTGCACATTTGTAAACTATATGGGGCAGGTATGTCAGATCGAATGTTTATGTCTATCATTTGAGAAGGTCCATCTGTGGTATTCGTTAAATCATTTTTAAAATGAGAACACGGGAGGGAGACATACTATTTGAGTTTGGTATAGTTGCATGATTCAAGGGAGAGTCGAGGCATAATGGTCTGTTTTTACATATAAACCCCTCAAAAAAAGTTTTGCAACTCAGATTTGGGGGATGATATCTCTTTGGTTAATGAAGTATAAAAGATGAAACTGGTTTCATTGGAAAGCTGAATTATTCCTCTTTACAATGACATGCCATTTGCTGTGATTATGTAATCATGGAATATGCAGTCACCATGAACATTGAGAAAAGTCAGAAGTGAAATGTTGCAAAGTGCATTGATTTCTAACAAGAGTCTCCATTTCTATAGAATTTCCACCATGCTGGCCGGCCGGCGACAGTGAATGCACTCGGTCCATCCTCAAAACAATTGGAAATTCGCTATTCGCATGATTGGAAACGATGCATTTTGCAACATTTCATTTCTAACATTGCTGCGTATTATCATGTCTGTGTATTCCATGATAACACTAGCATTACAAATGACACATTATTGTAAAGGAGAATAATCATGCTTTCTAAAGATATCACTTTTACACATGATGATGGCACATGAAGAAATTTAATGGCACTTAAACTTGCAGTTTGAGTTACAGCACTCAAACATGAAATGGCAACGAATTTTGCAACATTTCATTTTTTACATTGCTGCATATTTATCATGTCTGTGTATTTCATGATAACACTAGCATTACAAATTACACATGATTGTAAAGAGGAATAATCATGCTTTCAATTGATACCACTTTTCCATATGATGATGGCATACAAAGAAATTTATTAGCACTCAAACTTGAGTTGCGGAACTTTTTTTGAGGGGTTTACATACGATTGGGTATTTCTGTCGAATGATTAATTTACTTGAGCTGATAGATTTTATGTTATCCCAAATCGAATTACAATAGGAATGATATGGTTAATATGAGCATTGTAAAGATTTATGTAGCTTGGCAAGTCATATTTCAAACGATTCAAGATTCCCATAAAACGTGGTATTTAAACAGAGACCGCAAAATTACTCGATCATTCTTAAGTAGATTTTTTGAAATCGTTCCTAAAATCTTAAGTGGAAATCATTATTCATTATGAAGAAGTGACGTATCGGCATTAGAAGACAACATTCATTTCAAATGCATGTACGAATCTGATTCCTCGAAATATTGTGCCTTTGTTTCTGCCCCAAACCAATGCTCAATTAATTTAATTCATTAATTCATCTAAACTAAGCACTCAATAGACCATTATTAAACAAGGATTCCTAATCAAATTTTCAATTCGTTGTTGCAAGCCGAGAGCAAAAAAAAACATACAAACAAAAACAACAACTTCTCTCAACGTACCAAACGCACCTGTTACGATCGAGGCACCGTGACGGGTCAGAAAGTATTTGGTGTAACAATGCTCACAGTAATGTATGTTTCACCATGGACCTCCACTGATTAGTGAAGCCTTCCACGAAACAAATAAATGCGTGATTTTCACAGACGCTTGTTATAAGCTACCGAAATCCTTGCATCCCATTGGCTCAGACTCAATTAGTCAGTGGAAACCATTGACTATTATTTTGTTTCATGAAACAAATCTAGTCTTGATAATGTCCAGTTAAAATGCAGGTGACTGGAATATTTCGACGTCAGACAAACCCGTTGGCATGTTTGGTGGCGGGGCCTATCTAATTGACCGTTTTACTCAGTATTCGAATATATTCATCCGATTGATAAAAAGTGCATGAACGACGCCACATGGGTAAGGAGCTTGAATGGAATAACCTCGAGGGGGGGGGTGATCAAGTGCTAAGTTACAAAATGAAAAGGAGAAATTGTATAACGAAACTTTCGTTAAAATTATTGCGATCTTCATGCATCTTTGTAACAAGGTATATTGTAGAAAAAGGCAAAATTTCCGATTTTTTAAAGATACTGAAATGAAATTTAGTACAGTGATACTGATGAAACACCAATTCTTGCGAGTTCTCTTCCTGTCGGTCCGGGGGGGGGGGTGGGTAGTCCGCCCCTCAAAATAAGAATGAACTTATACTACTTTCCGGGAGTTCTTCTGCCCCTCCCCCTTTTATGAAATCCTGTACCCGCCCCCCGGTAACCAAGGGTTGTTAATTGGATTAACGTTTCGCAATGCTGTGTAAAGGGATATCATACCGTGCTTAACTGTTGCTACGTCGGAATAAACACCTTTTGTTCTGGCTCCGCCGACTCAAGATCACATGTTCTGAAGGCGAAGATGTATTCATCCGCGCTAGCTCATTACCAGATCAGTGAAACGATACATTGTTCTAGAATGTTAGGATGAGGGTTCTATTTCCACGTTTATCAGATTCATCCTACATATTCAGACAATTAATGTCATCAGAAAATTCAAGATAAGAGGTTAGTTTATTATTCGAATCATGTATTTTTATAAAATACTATTAAGCATAAAGTGAAATGTTAATCCTTTTTGTCACTTCATGCAACTCGATTTACTCGAATGATGTGTCTAGTCTATAAGGCCAAGGTCAACAATGGTCAAATGCATTTTAAATTTCCATGAATTATGAAGACAGGTAACGAAGTTTTATTCTCAAGAAATGAATGCAAAATACAATGATTAATTCAATTTTCCATTGGTAGATAGTGAAGTTTATTTCTTAAACATTGAATTTAGAGTACAACAATTTCAAATCCAATTATGACCAGAAGACCGCCAGAAACAGACAAGAATTCCGTGAGTACCCTCCGATAAACTGAATTAACATATCTTTGGAAGAAGGTTTATAAAATAATTTCTAATGAGATATACGAATTAAGAGGTTTGCCCCAAACGATTTGTTTCAAAATACTTTTGTTTGTATTTTATTCTTTTTAAGACGGAGGAGAGGCTGGCCTCGAAACAGCTGAAGCGACAGAAGAACAGAAGGCACGACGACTGTCGATAGCCCATGTACTAGGAGCGGTGGAAGATCTTAGTAAGTAAATACTCTATGAAAGAATATTTACATATCCTACAAGTTGATAACACTTTTATTTTTTCTGAATATGAGGCAATCTGGTGCAAAATCGAGTAATTTTTCCCCAAATATTACAATGTGGAAATACGAATGTGGTTTTAATGAATAATGGAAACATGCATTCTAACTTTCCACCATCTTAAAAACTATTTTATAATCATGTGTTTGAAGTTTAACGAAAATCAGAAAGCTAAAGGTTTGTGTTTTAAAGTTATCTAAGGTCTCAAAGTTGAGAGTACGAGTTTACACTTTTTCATTTCACACATGTTCGTGGAAAAACAGTAGTTTGTAATGCATTGTTTATTTTTTTCTAGTAAAGTGGCGTAATGAGCCAAAGAATTGAGGGGGTCAGACTTGGAGAATGGGAAACTTTTCTAAAAAGCTCTGCTCAAGTAAAGAGAGCGAGCAAAATTTTGTCACGGTTTTCATGCGCAAAATATTTTGTAAAGGATTTTGACTTAATTATGATTTCATAGTTCACCCATCTCTAGCTCCTTTTTTTTTGGGGGGGTCGTGACAATTTTGGCCCATTGTCCCGACCCCCATGAAACGTGCGAAAGATAATGATACATTTTCTCTTTTGAAGGGGGGCATTGAATGACAAAAGAAAATATTTGGAGCAAGGGCGGATGGCTCACTCTTCAACCTCTTTCCTTAATTTATCAAAATTTCGGAGGGAAATACCCCACGCCCCTCTCCTTGTTGCCACAACGCCCCTCCCCCCTCTTTCTCTCTCACACACACACATTCTCCGATCTCGAGCCCAAATTCCTAAATGTAATAGCTACCAGTAAATTTATGAAACAAGCGAAGTATTTCACTTCTGTGTTCTTGCAGAGAATTTTGTACATTTCGTGCATGCAGACATGCATGCGTTCATTTAAAAAAGGGTAAATATCCCTACCCAATGATGGATAATTGTCATGGTTGGGCACGTGCGGACTGTCAGGACGATCATATCGCTTCACGCAGTCATGTATCCTGTATCACTAAATACTGATTTTAAAATCAATTTGGAAATAATTGATATTAATCGGTAATTCCATAAACCCCACTTTTTCCCCACTCTTCAAGGGGAAAATACAGGCAGATTATGACAATTTTTCTCAGCGTGTCCGTGTAGATGGAGCAAACGAAAAGGACCAATCTATAGTCCCATGATTTGAATAAGAGCTGTCATTTTTTGTTAAGACGCATAGCTGCCCCTGTATCTCACATCACAGAATAATGTGATCGCGAAGCGCGTGCTCTTTTTTGTCAATTCGGACATGTAATTCTAAAATCAAGATATATATCTTATTAAACAGAAGAAGCGAATTTGAAGAAAATAGGGGGAGGGGACATAATGTTTTTATTTTTCAAATATTTTATACTGTATAGTAACCTGAATGTTTTGTTGAGTGCTCCTCCCCTTCGCTTATTTTCTTCATTTTCCTTTCTGTTATGTTTACCACATCCCTGCATGTTCCTTTCTTTTTCTCTTTTACCTCTTTTTTTCTCTGTACTTCATCAACCAACCCAACTTGTCCTCAATAAAAATTCTGAAAAACATTCTGCATAAATAAAATGTCTTCCAATTGCATTTACGTATCACTATACAGATATTTCATAGGATTCATGACAGTTTTAATATTTTTTTTATCCATTCCACAGTTTTGACGGATTTCGGAATTCGAAAGTTACCCCGAGATCGTTTCGAACTTTGGAAATGAAGACAGAATGAAAAGTACGACGTACATTTCCAAAACAAAGACTAGATTCCGTGCAAGCCTGTGTTCTGTCAATTCATCAATCATCGACTTCACTGCAGCCATAATTCCACACCTATGTCGTAAAATCAATGAGAAATACAGCCAAGATGATGAAAAACTGTGATTTTGCTGAATTTGTGTTGGATCATGGATGCATGACGACGCCGTCAAAGAGGAGAAAGAAGAACATGCTGAGACTGATCAAACGTTGCTGTATGAGTGAGTCCTTTTACCCGTAGAACAATACAGCAATATCACTTAATGATCTTAATGAAACTTTGAAATTTATGGAAATTGGTTAAGTTTAGGTTTTAGTGCTAGGATTCGTAGCGTAAGTTTATGTAGCCCCCCCCCCCCGTAGGCGTAGAATAGGCGCCTGGCCGAAACCAATTCTTTGGCCCTTTTCCATAAAATTTAATGTGTCATGTCAAGAAGATTGCTGTGTTGTCACCTACCGGTAATGAAATTCATTTTCATATATTCTTTATTGAATGATTATTGTTCACCGAAAGCTTTACAACTTTTTTATGAAAAGGTCGTAAGGCTTTTATCCTTTTCGCTACAATTCTCGTAGAATTGTTCGTTAGCGTAAAAACAAAACAAGGGCGGTGTCAGAGAGAGGAGGCAGGGGCTTCACCCCGATGAAAAATAACACCAAAAGAGGATAAACAAAAAGAAAGCCAAATAAACAACGATAAGTATTTCAAGTTTTGGGTCGTTGAAATCTAGAAGAAGACCCCTTTCATTGAATTGATAAAAATGATGTCACATTTACGCGGCCTTGCCTCGAAAACCCAGGCACCGCCCCTGAATAAAAAAACTTTCACTTGCCAAGAATTCGGCTGGTGAAATGTTGCGTTTAAAAACATGAACGATATTCGATACTTCGGGCGTTAATCGATTTCGAATCTGAAACTGGACATTGCGTCTGTCCTAGTTGATCCGTTTCACTTGTTGACAAGGTGAGAATCATTGCATTTTTTTTTATAATTTCATATAATGTATTTTTGCATGGCAAGTATATTCATCAATTTCATTTATTTCATCATTACCGTACCTTTCTAAAGTAGTATGGATAATTGTATAGTCCCATAATGTAAGCCCATTAAGCATTCTTGAGGTAATCATCAAGTGATGTATGAGTGAGACTGCATATTAGTAATTAACAAGATGATAGATATATAGGAGTGGCGAAAATCCAATATTCAATGTCCAAAAATGGATAGTACAATGATAGTCTAGAATTTGAAATCGTTATGCATGCTGGGCTTAGATCTTAGTACATGTAATGCTGTGGTAAAGGCATAGATCTAAGTAAAATTTTCTTGATATAATAGAAAAATGAAAGGGGCTTTAGGCTCACTAGATATATATATATATATATATATATATATAATATATATATATATATATAACAAAACGCAAAAATTGATTATGAAGATAAACTAGTAGCAACATTGATATATTAGATAACTACAATGAGAGGCAAAGATCCAAGCCTTGGACCAAGGCATGAGAGTTGGATAAGGAAAAAAGTAGTTAGAATTTACATCTCTTTATATGTAGGGCCTCATAGTAATTCCGTAATACTTATTTGGCAGTTTGAGGCACTAACAATAGTCCCACGCAGTCCCACACACGTAATAAATAGATCTAGAAGCCATGTTATATGGTTGTTAAAATCATTAATTACAAAAGGCCATAGTCGCGTACAGTTGGGCATATGATGACAGACTATCTGATAAAAGACTAACTTTCTTTCGATTATTTAGAGCCTCACTGAAATAGAAAACTTTGCTGAAACAATTAGGTTTATGAATGTGATTATAAGAGTAATGAGAATCATGATCACTGTGAAATATAGAATACAAAGCTTGTTTATATTCAAGATCTCGTGCAGAATTTATTTATAAGATTTAGCAACCGTTAACAGAAACAAGCTGTTTCATTAACATCTTATCATTTTGTGTGTTTATGTTTCAGGTATGGAATGCTCAAAATATCTACATCATACAGAAGGTGTATCGAAAAATCTTTCTTACAATTATCGGCCTGTCGTCCTTAGTAAACATGGTAAACCTCATGAACTTCAGCAAGAATAATTTACCTGAAGAACAATACAGTAATGCCACTTCATGATCTTAATGAAAATGTGAATTTTATCGAGCTGGTTTGTTAAGGCCAAGTTTAGTGTCAGGATTTCTAGGCAAAATTCATAAATTAGGTCCTCAATAGGCGCCTGACAGTTTAAGCTTGTTCTTAAACTAGTTCGTTAAAATTTATTATTTCATGTCAAGAATATTGCTGTAATGTCACATAAAGGTTACTTATTTCCAACATGATCTGGGTAGTTCGACTGTTTCGAAAACAGTTGAGGTTGTGCATTTTTTTCTATCGTTTAGCTTCTGACGTTAGACGTTTGGTTAGCAAATTTTCCGCTTTAAACACTGGTTCATTCGTTAATTTTCTCGTGCGGTCGTATGTTGGTAGCTTTTGATCGTCAACCTCAACAGATCAATATGGATCATCATAAATCATCGATCTTTTCGTTCGTTTGAATGATCGCGGTAAGTTTAAAATCATTAACAATCTTTTGAAAATTTCTCTTTAAACATCCCTCAGTGATATAAGAGCATATATTTTCATTCGTTATTTATTGATGTAATTCGAATTTCGTAATTTTCGTTGGCATTTTTATGGAGAACAACATTCCAATTGATCTACATGTAACGGGGTGATGGAGACGTAGTTCTTAGTAAACATTCTTGAATGTCAGAAATATGAGAGATGCTTGTGACTAATTATATATAAAGCGCTAGAAATAATGATAATCACTCTAGTAAGCAATTAACATTGATTTAATATTAGATCTAGGTTTTAAATAGAAATAACGAGAAGGTTGTCAAAACATGGGTATAATAAGTTTCTTTCATATTCTAGATCTATGTAATTAAAATTTAGATATCAATCAATATGTTCCTTAAATCATCGGAATAGAAATATTTTATCTAAATTTTCTTTATGTTACAGGTCTGGAATTTAATACATCTTCACGCAGTTTTGAAGAGAAGTTTCTTCAACAATGCCGACGAGGGGGAAACATCGTAAAAAAATGAATCAAGCTATGTGCAAGTCGCTTACTTGTGGAACTATTATACAAAATTATAAAGAACGCCACATCAACTCTCTTATAATTGACCATTTCATGAAATCCTTATATGGTATTAACTATTGAGTATGATTAATTTGATTGGTTAGATATCAGAGAGCACAGGGTATACTAGTTAATTCGGTTTTTTTTTTCTCATAGAGCAACTAGGCACCTTTCTTTGTCTTCCTTTCATCATAGAGCAGCAATTGACCTTTTATCTTAAACTTTTCGTCGCCCTTTCATCATAGAGCAACTAGTCGCCTTCTATACATGTTCTTCTCATTTCATCATGGAGCAACACCTCAACTTTCGTTTACAACTTTTCGTCGCCCTTTCATCACAAAAAGACACCTGTCACCTACCGCTCTCCGTCACCCTTTCATCACAGAGCAACAAGTTATCTTTCATCTTGCACTCTTTGTCACCCTCTCATCATAGAGCAACAAGCTGCCTTTCATCTTCCATCTTTCGTCTTCCTTTCAACATGGAGCAACAAGTCGCTTGTTATCTACCACTTGTTCGTCACCCTTTCATCATAGATCAACAAGTAGCCTTTTTTACCCCTGTTCGTCTCCCTTTCATCATAGTAACACCTTTTATCTAATCTTCGTCTCCCTTTTCATCACAAGCCATTTGTCATCTACAGTAGATGAGTAGTAACTACTCTGCGTCTCCTTTTCATCATAGAGCAACACGTCACCTTCCTTCTACCCCTGTTCGTCTCCTTTTCATCACAGAGCAACCCGTCACCTATCTTCTACCCCTGTTCGTCTCCTTTTCATCGCAGAGCAAACCGTCACCTTTCTTGTACCCCTGTTCGTCTCCTTTTCATCATAGAGCAACACGTCACCTTCTACCCCTGTTCGTCTCCTTTTCATCACAGAGCAACACGTCACTTTTCATCTACCATTTTTTGTCACCCTTTCATCAAAGAGCAACCAGTAGTTTTTTCATCTTCCACTCTTCGTCGACCTTTCATCATAGAGCACCAAGTCGCCTGTTATCTACCAGTCGTTCGTCACCACTTTCATCATACAGCAAAAAGTCGCCTTTCTTCTGCCTCTGTTCGTCTGCCTTTCATCACAACACAACACATCACTTTTCATCAATACTCTTCGTTAGTATTTCATCATAGAGCAACAAGTAGCCTTTATCTATAGTCTCCGTCACGATTTCATCATAGATCAACAAGTAGCCTTTAATCTACCACTCTTCGTCAGGCTTTTATCATAGAGCAACAAGTCACCTTTCTTCAACCCTTGTTCTTCGCCTTCCTAACATCGAGCAATAAGTAACCTTCATCTACTATTCCTCGTCTGCCTTTTATCACCATGGAGCAAGTCACACGTCATCTACTACTCTTTGTTACCCGCCTATCACAATTTGTCACCTGTCATTTTACCACTCTCGTCACCCTTGAAATCATAGAGCAACAAGTCGACTTCTATCTATCACTCTCCATCACCATTTAACTATAGTGTAAGGAGTCGCCTGCCATCTAACACTCTTTGTCATCCTCTCATCAGAGAGCAACAAGTCGCCTTTCGTCAACCCTTGTTCGTCTTCCTTTCATCAAAAAGCAAGAAGTCACCTTCTGCCACTCTTCGCTTCCTTTTCATCATAGAACAACAATTAGCATATCATCTTCCCCTGTTCATCGTCCTCTCAACATAGAGCAATGAATAACTTTCTACTTTTCGTCACCCTTCCATCGCAATAAGTCACCCGCCATCTACCACTCTTCTTCACCCTTTCTAAACATGTTCGTCTCCTTTTCATCACAGAGAATCACTTAACAATTCGTCTACCACTCTTCTTCACCTTTCATCATAGAGCAACAAGTAGCCTTTCATCTATACTTTTCGGCGCCTTTCATCATCGAGAAACAAGCAGCCTTTTATCTACTACTCTTCGTCACCCTTTCATCACAGAGCAACACGTCACCTTTCGTTTGCGACTCTTCGTCACCCTTTTATCTTTCATCACAGAGCAACACATCACTTTTCGTCTGCCCCTCTTCGTCATCGTTTTATCACATCAAGTCACCCGTCATCTACCACTCCTTGTCACCCTTTGATCACAGAGCAACAAGTAGCCTTTCATCTATACTGTTCGGCACCCTTTCATCATAGAGCAAAAAAAGAAGCCCTTCATCTATACTCTTCGTCACCCTTTCATCATAGAGCAATAAGTCGCCTTTCTCCTACCCCTGTTCATCTCCCTTTCATCACAGACCAACACTTTAACTTTCGTCTGCCATTCTTCGTCACCCTTTCATCATAGAGCAACAAGAAGCCTTCCATCTGTACTCTTCATCACCATTTCATCATAGAGAAACAAGCAGCATTTTACCTACAACTCTTCGTCACCCTTTCATCATAGAGCAACAGGTAGCCTTTCATCTACCATTCGTCGTCACCCTTTCATCACAGAGCAACACGTCACCTTTCGTGTGCGACTCTTCGTCACCCTTTTATAAGATAAAGTCACCCATCTTCTACATCTCCCCGTCACAATTTAATCATAGAGCAACAAGTAGCTTTTCGTCTATACTCTTCGTCACCCTTCTCACTTTCTCATCATGGAGCAACAAGAAGCCTTTCATCTATACTCTTCGTCATCCTTTCATTATTGAGCATCATGTAGCCTTCCATCTATACTCTTCGTCACCCTTTCATCATTGAGTAACATGAATATACTATTCGTCACCCTTTCATCATAGAGCAACAAGAAGCATTTTATCCGTACCCTTTGTCACCCTTTCATCATAGAGAAACAAGCAGCCTTTCATCTAACATTCTTCGTCACCCTTTCATCACAGAGCAACACGTCACCTTTTGTCTGCGACTCTTCGTCACCCTTTTATCACATAAAATCGCCCGTTTTCTACCACTCTTCGTCACACTTTCACCATAGACCAACATGTCGCCTTTCATCTACCACTCCTCGTCACCCTTTCATTACATAGCAACAAGTAGCCTTTCATCTATACTCTTCGTCACCCTTTCATCAGAGAGCAATAACTCGCCTTTCATCACAGAGCAACACATCACTTTTCGTCTGCCCCTCTTCGTCACCGTTTTATCACATCAAGTCACCCGTCATCTACCACTCCTTGTCACCCTTTAATCACAGAGCAACAAGTAGCCTTTCAACAAGTAGCCTTTCATCTATACTCTTCGGCGCCCTTTCATCATAGAGCAAAAAGAAGACTTTCATCTATACTCTTCGTCACCCTTTCATCATCGAGCAATAAGTCGCCTTCCTCCTACCCTGTTCATCTCCCTTTCATCACAGAACAACACGTCACATTCTTCTGCCACTCTTCGTCACCCTTTCATCATAGAGCAATTTTAAGCCTTTCATCTGTACTCTTCATCACCCTTTCATCATAGAGAAACAAGCAGCCTTTCATCTACCACTCTTCGTCACCCTTTCATCATAGAGCAACAAGTAGCCTTTCATCTACTACTCTTCGTCACCCTGTCATCACAGAGCAACACGTCACCTTTCGTTTGCGACTCTTCGTCACCCTTTCATTACATAGCAACAAGTAGCCTTGCATCTACCACTCTTCGTCACCCTTTCATCATAGACCAACAAGTAGCCTTGCATCTACTACTCTTCGTCACCCTTTCATCATAGACCAACAAGAAGCATTTCATCTTCCACTCTTCGTCACCCTTTCATCATAGACAATCATGTCGCCTTTCATCTACCACTCTTCGTCACCCTTTCATCATAGAGCAACAAGTGGCCTTTCATTTATACACTTCGCCACCCTTTCTTCATGCTCCAACACATTCTTTTTCGTCTACCACTCTCCGTCACCGTTTCATCAAAGAGTACTACGTCTCGTGCCTTGCAACATGTGAAACGTTTCACTAGCTTCTGCCAATTAGTTTGGCCGATTGTTTCACCCTTCCTCTAAAATTGAGGTAAGTGACGAAAGAGAATTTAAAATGATACGATATTTTGCTCTTACATCAATTGCCGTAAAGGCCATACTCTATGAAACGCCTAATTCAATGCAATCTGTTTACACTAAATATAAGAACGAAAGTTATAATATGACAAAGTAAACTTTCCCACCATTTAGCAAACTAGAATGCATCGTTATGGATATTTTAATGAGAAAGTCTATTGATATACTTATTAAAAAAATAGTCCATAATTATGAAAGGGAAATCGATCCAAAATATTCGTCAGGGTAATGTCGAATTAAAGTGCCCATAATTTGGTATTCATTTAACGTAATAATAGTAAAATGTAACTTTATTTAGGTTGGCTAAATCGTTTATATTATGTCGGCTTAACAACATTATTTTTGTTATATTCAGGATTAGCAGCAGTAAGTATTGCTATGATGGTGACCATGACCGAGGAAGATCTTGACGTTCAGAAAAGATAGCCGCAATGATTTCAAGATCTTAATTTATAACTCTTTGTGATATATCATTCTCTTTCCAGACTCGACGTGGCTTAACCTAATTATGATTCTTATTAACCAAGGGTAGCCACTTCATCGTGTTCACTGGAGTATATATGTATATTTGGAAGTTTTCTTAGAGAGGGACCCTGTTTGATAATGTATTGTATTCCCTTGATAATATTCATAATGTATCTTTATCTTCCTCTGATATCCAGTTCAGCTTTTAATGGTGGTATATACCAGCTTGCCTGCTGACACGGTGTGTACATCTAGGACTTTTTTTTCATTCTTTCATTCCCCAAAGCAGATTTGCTGATACCAAGGCAGAAAGTCCAATTTTAAAATAAACTTTTAAACTGCACATTTAATTATAATATACGATTTATCTTCTGACAGCCAATTCCATTTTATTGATGGTATTCCAGTATGTCCTGCAAACATGATACACTTATCACTTTATTTCTCTTCTTTAATTCTTAAAAGCAGAGTTGCTGATACAAAGTCAGGATGTTCAATTTTAAAAGTATGTCTTTTCAATTGCACATTATATCGTAATATACGAATTTGCTATAATTTGCATTATTTTATTTTCTCATAATTTCTGGTACATTCTCTTTTCCATATTTTCAGGTTGGATGAGTGTTTACGCTTAATAATGATAACGACTCGTATGTACCACAATTAGCAACTCCGGCTTTTATTGAAGTTCTTCTAGTGGCCCTAACAACGTTTAATTACCCAGTGTGGCAACTTTGATCTTTTGGCGGCTATCCAGTGACACTGCATCAAAGAGTCAGATGTCCTGTTTGAACTTTCAATTGCATATTTAGCATGGTATATCGTAATATTCAATCACTCTTTTTTCAGACTGGATAGGTTTTAAATGGTATATCGATAATGTATTTTATTTAACCAGGATAGCCACTTCAGCTTTTATTGGCAGTCTTTCAAAATAACATGTTTAACCTGAAGTTTTTATTCCCGTTAATCGTAATTCTTACTTGGATTATTTATTTCTTCGGATTTCTTTTTTGGTGATTATTTAGCTTTTTTTCTAAAAAGAATGAATTTCTTTCATTGTTAATTACTGCTCTTATTTATCCAAGGTGTATAGCTATTTCTGGTTTATTGGTGGTTTTCTTATTAATGTTCCTCCTTTTTTATTCTTAAAAGAAGAGCTGGTGACAAGACAAAGACTCATTTTAATTTCATATGAAATACACTTGTTGAAATGTTGAATTATCCAGGATTCTTGCTTATTATTGCATTTTCCTTTATAACTTTATATGTCAAAATATCATTCTCGATCAGGGATGGGTGTGTTTAATGCAAAACTCTTAATGACCATGGTGGCAGAATTCCAACAGTCCATCTAAAGACTTCTCATTGATGCATGCTTGCCACTTTAGTGTTTACCACCGGGTTTTCAGCGAACTCACCTTTCACACAATATAATGGTAATCCTTATTAATAAAGATTCTTATTTACAGATGGAATCCACTCCAGCTAGTGGCTGTCGTCCACCTGGCTAAGAGTAGCGGATTTAATTCTTGGTCTTCCAATTCCCCTTCTAAATGTGTTATGGTACTATTTAATTACTGCTCTTATCAGCCTAATGTAGCAACTTTGACATTTGGTAGCTACACCGAAACGTAGTAAGGCATGCAAATTTCCCATTTGACAATACAACTTTCAATTGTATCATGTGAATTTCCATAGT